>NC_137096.1:11136813-11636876 GCF_951640355.1 Cnephaeus nilssonii | reverse complement strand
TTTAATCCATTTACATTTAAAGTTATTATTGATAGGAACTTATTTGTAGCCATTTTTATTCTTTGTCCCTGTATTTCTTCTTCCCTTTCTATTTCTTCTTGTTACAATTGTCCCTTTAGTATTTCTTGCATTGCTTACTCACTTGGTAGTGCTAATCTTTCCTTATTCTTTTTTTTTTTTTTTTTTTTTTTTTTTGTCTGTGAAGCTCCTGATTTCCTCTTCAATTTTGAATGACAGCCTTGTTGGATAGAGATTAATGGATTCAGTCCCTTGTATACTTCATTCCATTCCCTTCTGGCCTGATGTGTTTCTGATGATAAATAATTTGATAGTCTAATGAGAGTTCCTTTGTACATTACTTTCTATCTTTCTCTTGCAGCCCTTAAGATTCTTTCTTTATCATTGACATTTGCCACTTTAATTACAACATGTCTTGGTGTGTTTTGTTGTTGTTTTTGGTTCATATTCTTTGAAATTCTCTGTGCTTATGTGACTTTTTTCTTCCCCCAAAAAAGGAAAGTTTTCTGTCATTATTTCATCAAATATGTTTTCTAATCCTTGGTCCTCTTTTTGTCATTCTGGCACCCCTATTATATGTATGGTACTTCATTTCATATTGTCCCAAAACTCCATTAGCCTTTCCTCCTGCTTTCTAATTTTTTTCTCTAATAAATATTCAGATGGGGTGTGTTTTGCTGCTGTATCTTCTAATTCACTAATTTGGCCATCTGCTTCTTCTAGTCTATTATTGAAACTTTCCATTATTTTTTTTTTTATTATTATAGCTATATAATTTTTTTTTTATTTTTTCCTGATTCTTACATAAGTTGTTGATTTTATCATCCATCTGATTTGTGAACTGTATGACCATTACTCTTAATTCTTTTTCTGACATATTGCATGCATCTGTATAATTTAGTTTCTTTTCTGGAAATTCCTTCTTTTCTTTCATTTGGGGGCTGTTTATTTGTTTCCTCATTCTTTCTAAAACCAGTAGAATGATCGTTGGCTGGATGCACAAGACCTGGGCTGACATTGCTATCTTGGCTACAGGGAGCCAAGGCTGACAGAAAGATTGGCTGACAGGGAGCACAGTCCCAGGCCTGCTGGCAGAAAACACTGAAACTGGGGTCCACACAGTGGTCTTAGAGGCAGGGAACTCAGCCAGAAACTTGCCTGCAGGATAGGTGGGGCTGGGGCAATGCTAGGACTTGGTGGGCAGGATACTGGGTCAGAAGGTGGGCTGTGGGATGCACAGGGCTGGGCTGACACCACTCTCTTGGCTGACAGGGAGTGCAGTATTAGGCTTCCTGGAGAGATGTGCTGGGTCCAGGGATCATGGTGTGGTCTTGGTGGGCAGAGGATGCAGAGAGAGGCTTGCCTGTGGGATGCATGGGGCAGGAGCCAACTCCAAGGTCTTGGAGGCAAGGAACTCAGCCAGAAACTCGCCTGTGGTACCACGAGGCTGGGGAAATGCCATGGGTTTAGTTGGCAGTGAATTTGGTCAGAAGCTCACCTGCAGGAAGCATAGGATCAGGGCAACATCAGAGGCTTAGCAGGCAGAGGGAGCAGTTCAAGAATCACCAGTGGGATGATTGGGAACTAAGCAGTGGGAGAGAAGCACACTCCTGGACCCATAGAAAGCAGCATCCAGGGAGGCTGGAGTCTTGGTGTCTGTGGGTCTACAGCTGAGGTAGCAGGTCTTTGGCCAGAGTGCCTGTAGGGTCCAGGATGGTGTTTGAGGCCAGTCTGGGTGGTGGTGAGGCGGTGAGGCTGGGGTCCTGGTCACAGCAGCTTTCTCTTTCAAGATGGTGTGGTTTCTGTTGAGCTAGCCAACCCAGGAGTGATTTCAGCAGTAGTAGAGGCTCTCTGTCTAAGAGAACCCACTCTTTTAGTCCCTGAATGCCCTGCAGTGTCTAACTCTTTCTCTCTCTCTCTCTCTCTCTCTCTCTTCCCCCCTATCTCTCTCTATCACACACACACACCTTGTGCATACACTCCCCTTTCACTCCTTCACTATTCACACTCTTTTCCTCACTGCCGTCCTGCCAGCCATCATCTTCCTCCCAGTCTCCCATTTTACTTATTTATATCTATGTTTGTCTCTCTATTTCTTTTTCTCATTAAAGAAGTCCCTTTAACACTTCTTGAAGTGTTTGGTATGCCGCCCCCCCCCACTTTTTTTTTTAAATCTTCTTTATGTCATCATCTATTTTGAATGATAGGCTTGCTGGATATAGTAATGTTGGTTTTAGATACTTGCTTTTCATTGTCTTGCATACTCCATGCTATTCCCATCTGGCCTGTAGAGTTTCTGATGAAAAATCAGCTGACAGTCTTTGTAGGTAGCAAATTGCTTTTCTCGTGCTGCCTTTAAGATTTTCTTTGTCTTTAATATTTGGCATTTTAATTATGTTGTCTGGACACTAGTATGTTTAGGTTCTTCATGTTTGGGACTCCCTGTGCCTCTTCAACTTATGTGAAATTTTTCTTCACTAAGTTAGAGAATTTTTATGCCCTTATATTTTCAAATGGGTTCTCTGTCCCTTGCTCATTTTTTCACCTTTTGTAACTCCTATCATACATATATTGTTGCATTTCATGTTGTCCCACAACCCCTTTAATCCATCCTCCTGGTTTTTAATTGTTTTTCTCTTTTTGGTTCTCTGAATGAGTGATTTTTTTTTCTACTATGTTTTCTAATTCACTGAACTTTTCATTGACTTCATCTAATATGCTGTGTATTCCTTTCAAAGTGTTCTTTACTGGTGCTATACCATTTTTCATTTCCAACTGGTCTTTTTTTTATCATGCTGTTGAACATTCCTTCCATTCTCTTAAAATATCAATGAAAAAAGTTATCCTTAGAAGAGAGTGAGGGGCAGAGTGGGAGAGAGAGAAACATTATGTGACAGAGACACATTGATTGGTTGCTATCTCAATGGGGTAGGGTTTAACCTGTAACCCAGATACATGTCCTATCTCTCTCCTTTCTACTCTCTATGAAAAGCACTGGAAAAATATTCTCAGGTGAGGATTACAACAAAAAGTAAAAATGATAGACATATACATATTTTACCTAGGTGGGTATAGGAGAGTTAATAGTCAATAGTTAACACAATAAAATAACAATGAGAGGAATTGTAGTTTCTGTTCTGGTGCTTTGGTTTTACCCTGAGGGTCCAGAAAAGGGGAAGTTATCTTGACATTCCAAAGGTATATTACTGTATATGCAAAAGATATTAGACAGGCTTAGTTAAAGTGAAGACTGGCTTTGGTCAGGGAAAATTCTAGCCTAGGAAATGATAACTTCTATAAGCTGCTTTTAGTTGAAAAGTTTTTATTTCAGACTATTCTTTGTGGTTATTCAGTTCTCTGAAAATCACAGAGGCCACCATATAGGCCTTCCCAGAACTTATCAGGTCTAGTGTGTGGCCCCTTTTTATATACACTCCCCAGTCTCTAATATTGTCTCTGTTCACCAGCAATCACTCTGGTCTATATATTCGTTTTGTTCTCCATCATCTCTCTGGTCCCCACTATTTTTGCTTGTCTGTCCAAATTATCTTTGACCCTCAATAATCTCTGGTCCCTGAAAAACCCTCTGATTCACCAGTATCAATCTGGTTCCTAACATATTCCTGGTCTGCATCATCTCTCTTATATTGTTATCAGAGAAAATGGGAAGTCTTCTTCCCCACTGGGTGCAATTGGGGTGGATTTCTTACAATATACTGAGGAAAATAATACTCACATGGGATAACAAGTGATTTTAATTAGCATGGAATTACATCCCTGGTGTTTTAGTTTAATTTTTCCTATTCCAGTCACAGAAGAAATATAGCTGTCATTTAAGTAAAGCTAGAAGCAGAGTCAAAGTTCAGAGTTTTGTCCCATGTTACAGGCAGGTCCAATACAGCATCAGACTAATTGCAGTCCATTAGGTCATTATGTGTGAAGATACATGAAACCACATGGAGAATTCAGGAGAATTTGCCCCAAGCAACAAGACCTAAAGATCCTGAAAGCACAGAGAGCATTTCCTTTGTTCAGTGGATTGAATATCCAAAATCTTCACATGTGCTTGCAGTGGCCACACCCATTCTAACCAACTACCTCCGTTCCCAGGTGTGATTACAGGCAAGTATTGCAGGGAACATGCCTCCAATGTCTGACCTTCCCTTTGCTCCTTTCCTATTATTAATAACTGGGTCAATTACAATAGTATTAATATGGTCCATTTTAATTATAGTCAATGTGATCAAAAGCTCATGTTATTACAGAACAGCCAGTTGGTTTCCTGGGAGCATGACTCTGAACCCACAGGAAGAAAAGCAACTTGCCATTGCATAAGGAAGTAACAGCATGGTCATCAGACAGTTAAGATTTTCCCTATATTTTAAAGTTGAGACACAACTTGCCATTTTGAAGTTCAAGATTCATATGCATCTGGTGCATTCACCATATTGTGCAATCACCTACTCTGTTCTAGAACTTTTCATCACCTCTAAATGGATTAGCATTTAGCTTTAAGAACCTTTGTCAGAACACTAAGAATCCCCACACAAGGAGTAATAATCATAATAAAGGCAGTGTAGACCACTGATGGCCTGATGACATTGGTACATCACTCTGTGTCTCACTTTCCCCATTTTAAAGTGATGTCAACAACTTTCTCAGAGGGATAACAGAAGGCTTCTATGAGTCTATGTAGTTAAGCACTGAAACTAGGAATACTTCAGGCTTTGTAACATGACATTTATCAGACTCACTCTCTACCAGCATTGAATATCATCTTATTCAACTGTCCAAACAGCCCTATGATATAGACACTATTGTGGAATTTTCTCTAGTGTATATTTGTTTTGGGTTCCACTGATTTCAACTCTTTATAGTCGTTTTCCTCCTCTACTTTCTTTGGCCAGAAAGAAAAACTTTAAAAAATATTATTGTGAATCTGTTCAATCATCATCCATATTTTTATTCATCATTATTTCTATATATCTATTAATCCATCTTACCTCTATCCATATTTGTACTCATCCATTCATCTTTCTACCCACTCATCCATATATCCACCCACCCATATATCCATCCATCTACCCATATACACACCCATTCATTTATCCATCCACTTAAATGCCCATCCATCTATCCATCCAAACATCTATCAATTTAGCATCTGTCAATCAAAGCACTGTTCATACGTTTATATACCCATCCACAATCCACCTATCCATTTAACCACCATTGCATCCATCCATCACCCACCTACCAATTTATCCATCATTTGTCCATCCATCCATCCATCCATCCATCCATCCATCCATCCAACCATCCATTTAGCCACCCTTCAACCAATTCATATCCCATCTACCTATCTACCCATCCATCCCACCACCCATCTATACATTCACCCATGGAGCAACAGTTGGGGTGTGGAGCACCTGCAGACCACAGATCAGAAAACACATTCAGCACTAGCCAGTTTGATTAGAGTGTCAGCCTGGGTTGGAAAGGTCTCAGATTAGATTCCCAGAAAAGTTACGAGGAATTGTCAGTTGTCCATGTAGAAGTGAAGTGAGTAACAGAGAATTCAGAATGCTGCCTTTGATCTGGGGACTCTTATCTAGTGTCTATTATTGTCTTAGTTGCAAATAAATGATCTTCTGAGAAATACTAGTTAAGGTTTTTAGCAACTCTCTCGTCAATGAATGAATCTCTAAAGTGAAATTCCAGGTGGCGCTGAAGCAGCACAGGGATGAGGATATCGTGGACATGGTTGATGGTGGGCTCTCTCATCCCAGAGCAGTTTTTCCAACCTGGCCTTTGTGCCTGAACAATAATAGTAGTCTCTTAAACATAAGACTTTGGCAGGAAGGTATTAGCGGCTGCCTTAGGGTTGGGTAGGGAGTGGAGTGAAGAACTAAAATAATTGTCTCTTCTCAACTAACACTATTCCTACAAAGGAGCCATATGTTCATACTTCCTATTAAAGTCTCATAGTTGGAGACTGTTCCCTGAGTGTGGGCTGTGTATAACGACTTCCTTCCAAAGATCAAAGAATGAAAGGGGGAGGGGATATAAAGTTTCTGTTTTTTAAATTATTATTATTTGGGTGGATATAGATTCTTTACAGTGGAGATGCCTAACAAATACATTTCAATCAGGTCATAAGGTCACATCAACAGCAGTGTCATGTAGCGGTCACACATCCTGGACCTGATGAGAAGGACACTCTACCTCTGGGGTCTTCCTCCCTCAAACCCACAACACCCATCTAACCATGAAAAAAACATACCAATCCCAAGTAAAGGGGCATACTTCACATGCCTTACCATTGCTTTTCAAAACTATCAAAGTCACCAAAACAAGAAAAAACTGAGATAGTGTCACAGCCTGGAGGAGCCCAAGTCAGTGTCACAGGGGTTCTGGATGGGGTCCTGGGACAGAAGAAGGACATTACAGAAAAATTGAGACAATTTAAATAAAGTACAGACTTTAGTTAACAATATACTGATATTGGTCCATTGATGGTGACAAATATATCAGACCAAGATAAGATATTAATGACTGAGGTAGGGGGTGATTTTGGGGAACTGTTACTACTGTCTTTCCATTTTCCTGCTTACCCCGTCATCATCCAGGGCCCCCAGAATTGGCTTTCAGAACTGAACCTGGGGGCTCCTATGTGTCTCAGGTGTGGTGTCCACCACAGTAGACAGCCAGGACTCTGTGTGGGCCTTCTGAGGGGCCCTCTTCCTGCCCAGCTACTTCCCCAAGGGGTTGCCCTTAATCTTCAGGTCCCAAGACTCACCTGAAGGGGACAGGCCACTGAATCATTGGCTTGCTTTATTGTGGGAAATGGGTTAATCCTGAGACAACCTAGGGATTGTTTGACCACCTACAGAGAACACCCCCCATACACTTTGGGGTTTTTCTCTGGAGCCAACCTGGTCCACCCAATGTCTGATGCTCTCTCATTAACTTGAAGACAAAACAGCTCAAATAGGGAGAAGCTTCCTTCCCTCATCAGACTCCCTTGCTCAGCAACTCAGAAATTAGGAAGAGTCACATCTTTTGATCGCTTATTATCTATTTATCTAATCCATCTATTCATCTATCAAGCATATCTACAATCTATATCTAACAGCTATCTATATTTTCATGTATCTATCATCTTATCTTCCTGTCTATCTATATATATCATAGATAGACAGAGATATATATAATGATTGATCATCTAAATCAATCAATCTATCATCATTATCTATCATCTATCCAGCATCTTTACCCATCTATCTAGTATTCATCAATCTATGATCTACCAATTGATAATGTATCAGTCATCTATATCATTTATCTATCCATCTATTTACCTTTCATCTATCATCCACCTACAATTATAATTTACCTATCATCTATATCTATGTATCTCTATAATCTATCAATCAATATTCTATTGTTTCTATCAAATAACCAATCATTTATCAAAATCAATCTATCATCTAATCTCACTACGTATATAATATATCTATATCTGTCATCAATATAATTATCAATCATTTGTCAACCTACCTATTAATCATATATTAATCAATCATCTATATAATTTAACTACATACCTATATATAATGTATATATAGTCATAAATATATTTAAATCTATACCTCATATCAAGGAGAATTAAGCAAATTTCTTTACAAAGCAAAATATTCTCAGTTTTTTCCAGTACTAAACACCAAAAGATCTGAACCAGATGGTTTATGTACTAATTTTGAAAGGGAAATGTATTCCACTGCAAAATACTATGCTGAAAAAGAAGTGATCTTGTAGGTACATGATATCAGAAATGCCGGATTCTAAACATGCCACTCATCTTGCTGTTTTCTACTTTTATAGTAACCCTCTAAATGGTATGAAGTGAAAATGTATCATTTCTGGATGGGTATCACACACTCTAGTATGAATTATACCTCAATTACTCTAACAAGAAAAGGGAAGGACAGCATGCGAGTAATAAGAGGATGTCACTTCTCTCTAGGGTGCTCCCTTTCTTTTCTCAGTTTTGTATGTCTGCTTTCTATCCTTTGATCTAAACTTCACAAAGTCTGATTTTCTACTCTTCACATAGGTAAGAACACCTCTCTTTCCCCAGATAGATATCAGTTTAAAATATCACTTACCAATCAATAACTAATAAATTCTTGAAATCTGTTTCTTGTCATACTGTTTTCAATGAAATTTATGTGCAAATCCCTTAGCATTGCCCTCACAAGTTATCATGTATCATATTATTACTGGAGGAAATAGGTTCTTCCATGTTGTTATAGGAGAGAAATTTCAGGGACATATGTGTAGGAGGATTTGAGCAATAGTGGCAAGATTTATTAGAGCATCCTTGAAAAGGCTGCCACACTCAATAAGTCCTTTTTCCAGAACTCAGCTGGTAGATCACTTTCACTATTCCCTAAGTATATATACCAAGCTGAAGCCTTATCTGTAATCAGGTGGTTTAGGTCTACCTCACTGTGGGAGAAATCCAGCTTCTGGGGAAGTAGGAAGTTCCAGGTAGTACTAGGAACTACCTGGCCCAGTAAGGTCAAGGGGGCCAAGAGTAGTATTACCTTAGCACAAAGACTGACCTTGGGCTAGTTAGCCTGTGTGCCTCATTCCCTATTCTCATGCCCACTACCAGGGCTCAATGGTGCCCAGGCAATGATCAGCAATGCGTTCCAGTCCATTCTACTGGGAAGAGAGAATGAGACCAGTGTCTGAAATTATAGTTTGTCAATTTAATCAGACTCATCCATGTTCCTCTTTTCTTTTTTGTTAACACTTAAATAATTGTCTATATAACAATTCACACATCATATCACAGATTACAGTTATGACATATCATGGTGGTAAATTTGGATTTTTGTCAGAAAGGCTCTTTGATCCTTGTAAACTTATCATACCCAGAGCTAGATGTAGACAATCTTTTTGCAACCTCACCTGTCCCAGGCCTTTACCAGGGACTTGGGTGCCTTTTATCTCAACTACACCCAAACCAATGGTCAATGATGACTATCCAGGAGTTTATTGGAAGAAGGAGAAAAGGAGGATGGGATTAAGAACTTTGAAAGAACCATCATCACTTTATTGTAAACACAGAGACCTAAGTAATAATTCTGCAGATTTGGTGGGAAGAAATGGAGAAGGCATTAATCATGAAGACACGTGTCCACAAAGCAGGAACAAACTACTGAAAATATTGACAGTCTTTGAACTAACTTAGCAAATGTTCTCCGGGAAACACTGTGTTTCTTTCTAAGATTACATGACAGGTTGAGAAAGTGAGAGGAAATAAGTGTTGAGATTAACCTTAACCCAATGAAATGCCACCAGAGCCTCCACCAGGAGGTTGCCATGATCTGTCCCATGTAAAGTTCCATGGGAGAAGTAAGTACCCACAGCCCACTTCTTGCCCCCACAGCCTTACTCAGTATAGGTAACAGCACTCTGCACTTGGAGATCTGGATGCCCTCAGCTTCTTTCAACAAACCCCACACAATTCACCCTATTTTTAAGGGACTCTTTCTCTTATCATTATTTCATCTTCCTTGAAAGCACCATAAGTTGAAAAGCTTTTGTGATTTGTTTTTATATAGTGAAGACTTAACCTGAACCAAATAGGGGTATGGCTTTGCATTTTGCTTCTAAGAGGTGATCTCCAGATCCCTGCATTGTTCTTCATCTTAGGAACATTTTTATTTGCCTTGGTACTTGGCCAATAGACAATAATTTATGATGGGTGTGCTGTGCCAGAATAGCAAAGGGTTCAGTGAGCCTGGGGGGCAGGGGGGCGGTGAAGGATTAAAGAAAATACAGACAAAGAGAATAAGCTGGGTCTGGGTGGATCTCCTGTGCCTGCCTAAGGCCACAGAGAAAGACCCAGACAGCAAGCTGAGCCTTTATTTTATAGCCAGAGGTAAACAAGGTAGTGGTCCCCATAGTTACAATGTTCTTGTGTGTTTCACTTGTTTTGGCAGCACTTGCTGCACCTACCCAGATAAGATCTAGGGAGCATCATAAGGTCAAGCTTAATTATGCTAATAGGTCTGTGCCCTCTAAGCTGGGATTTGTTTGTGGCTTTGCCAACAGGTCATTCTGAGGCTTAACCCTATAGCTGCGCCCTACTGATGGGGACTTTGGGAGAATATGGAGACTAAAGTTATTCTCTGAAGGGGGCTGGATACTAAGGTCAGCTATGTGCACAGTATGTGGTTGAGTACCAATAAAAACTGGATGTGCAGGCTCAGGTTAGCTTCCCTAGGTGGCAGTGTTTCATGTATGTTGCCACACACTAATGCTGACATAGGTGGATGGATGGAGAAATTGATGGATACTTGAATTGGTGGATAGATGGTTACATAGGTAGATAGATGAATTGGTGTGTGGATAAATACATATTATGTGTGTATGTATGTATGTATTACTAGGTGAATGGAATGGATGGATAGATGACTTGATGGATAAATGGATGAATAGATGGATGGATGAATTGGTGGATGGATGAATAAATGCATGGGTGGATGAATGGAAGGATAGATGAATTGGAAAATAAATGGATGGATTGATGAATTGTGCCCATTTCTTCTTTTTCTGTCCTGGGCTTATGGCTCCAGTGATATGTTTCATTAGGTTATCTGACTAACCATTGAACTCATGATTTTACTGAACTGCTTCATCAAAGCTTCCAAGCTAACATCAGGCCAACTGGACCACAAACTCCCTTTTACCATTTGATTTTTCTTGTGGAGCTTGTGCCATTGACTTCACCTCATGGCCAGAGCCTGGACATTAGGTCATTCTTATTCCCCAATCTAACCAAATACCCTGAATTAAGCTCTTACATTTTATTCAACCCGACCCCCACACACAAATTTTATATATCTTGCACAAATAACTTTGTGTATCTTTGGGGAATAATCTATGTAATGAATATCTGGCAGTGAGATTTCAATGACAAAGAGAATGTGCACATATGAAAAATGGTTACTAATAGACCTCATCAAATTTATTTTAGAAAATCAGGTTAACACATCCAACACAAGCAGAAATAAGTAAAGTTCGCACACTGTTTCTGTTTTATGGAGGGCCCACTCAAGGACTACATCATACCCTTTCCTTTTTATCATGCCACTTAGAATTAGACAAGCAATTGTTCTAGTTCCATAATAAATAAAGAATTGTGTAATAATAAAATGAGTTTCAAGCAGTTTATATATATAGGGTGTCATGGAAAACCATGAGGCTGACATATTTACTGACAGATGATGGATTAACTGTAATTTTAAACCTATTTTTTATCTCATGGCACACAAACTACTTGCTAAAATTCTGTAATAAACCAAAAATATATTTTTTGGTGATCTTACAAAATATAAGTAAAATTTGATTCATTTACAACTGTTGTCTATTGTGTTGCCTGCCGTCATTATTTTATATGTATAATGAAAAAGAGTCTGTGACATAGCATATGCCTGATATAGCACAGCAATTAAAAAATCACTGGATTAAGTGTTAAAACCTAGACTTCAATACCAGACCAGAGGATTAATATAGCAGAAGTCCTTCCACTGTTGATTAGGATGATGGGCACACATACTTGAAAGAATTAAACAAAGACTTAAAGGTCTGTATATCTGAGGTGAATGGATGGAGAGAGTGAAGTGGATCAATAGGTGGATGGAGATGTGAAGAGTGGATGAATGAATGGGTGGATGAGTGAACAGAGGTGTTGAGAGATGGGTAGACCTGAAGATAGATGGATAGATGGGTGGATAAAAGATTGATGGAGGAATGGGTGGGTGGGTGGAAAAAGGACAGATGGATGGATGAGTGAGTGAAAAAATAGATGGATATATGGATAGGTGGGTAGAGAGACAAACAAATGGGTGTATGATGCATGAATGTATGATTGGGTAGATGGATGGATGGATGGATGGATGGATTAGTGAGAGCATAGATGGGTTAATTTAGGATTAGGATTTGGGTTGAGATTATAATTAGTATTAGGTTTAGGGTTTGGGCTGGTCTTCAGGTTTGGAATTAGGTAAGGGTTAATTTTAGTGTTATGATATGGATTATGATTAGGGTTAGGCTTGGTGTCAAGTTTGAGGTAATGATTCAACTTAAGGGTGATCTTCACAAGGCAGTTTGCTTCCTCAAGGCAATTAGGTTGTGTCTCTGTTGCTTCTAATTGCTCTTACATCTCAACTTTGACTTCTACACTGATTAAACCATGCCTACTCAGAGTAATCTTCCTTCTGCATTATTAGAATCAACTGATTAGGGATTATAATTACAACTGCAAAATGCCTTGATATTTGCCAGCATTACCCTAATCCCAAAACCAGGTAAAGATACTACAAAGAAAGAGAATTAGAGGTCAATATCCCAGATGAACATAGACACTAAAATCCTTAACAAAATATATTAGCAAATTACAGCCAACAATACATTACAAATCATCACCAAGTGGAATTTGTTCCGGGGATGTAAGGCTGATACAAAATGTGCAAATCAATAAACATAATACATCAAATAAACAAATTAAAAGACAAAAAACAGCTAGGGAAAAGATGGCGACCGGCAGGAAGGTAGGGAGAGAGAGAGTGTGAGTGAGGAACCCATAGAGGAGAGTGTAGATGTGTGTGGTGTGTGTGTGTGTGTATGAGATAGGGTCAGTTAGATTCTGCAGGTCTTCCAAGGGGCTCCCGAACAGGGCAGCCCTAGACGGCGGAGCCCCGCGCACAAAGCGGACACTTCTCGGCGGCTGGTGCGGACGCAGAGACCACGCCATCTTGAGAAACAGAGCTGCCTGAGACTCAGATCCTGGCTTCTGACACAAACCAGGACCCTGCAGCCACCGGGGACAGAGAACTGCTATCACAGCTTCAGACAAACAAACAACAAGAATCCAGACTTCCCGGCAGATTTCCGTGAGTCAAAGAGCCTATCCCCCTCCTCCAGGCGCTGATAGCGCCATAGTAACTGATAGACCTGCCCCTCCCCCAAGCTGCTGAGCGCCCACAGCGCGCAGAAAGCGCCATAGTAACTGATAGACGCGCCCTTCGCCCTAGCTGCTCACAGGAGCGCGCACAGCCCGCACAGACAGCGCCATAGTAACTGATAGACCCGCCCCCGGCCCAAGCTGCCGAGCTTTGCGCAGGGACGCGCTCCCTCTTAGGGAATTTGGCGCGCGCTCGCGCACGGGACAGAAGCAGCTCCCCGTCGGGGAAATCTGTCAGTGCGCACAGAGGGCTCCCCTTCGGGGAATTTGGGGGAATTTGGCTCGCGGGTCACAGCTCCCCCTTCGGAGATTCTTAAGAGCCTGCACAGAGGGGCTTCCCTTTGGGGAATTTGGCGCGCAGGACGGACTCCGCCCCCCTTCTGGGACTTTGGGAGAGTGCACTGAGCCGGCTCACCTTCAGGTTTTTAAGAAAGTGCGCTCTAGCCGGTTTGGCTCAGCAGAGAGAGCACACACAGGACGCAGCTCCCCTTCAGGGAATTTGGCACGCCGGACACAGCTGCCTGGGATCCCTGACTCACAGCGCATTCACACTAAGAGCCAGCGACCCCAATTGTTGGTGCGTGCACACACAGGGACCCTGATTCTCAACGAGAAACCGCACAAGGCAACAGAGACTTTGACACTCGAGTCTTGGTGCAGACACACGGAAACTCTGACTCCTGGCACATGCTAAGGATCTCATTCTCGGCACATACCAACAGTGTGGTGCAGACAGGGCCCCTGATTCTAAATGTGCACATGAGACCACACAGAACACTGGGGACACTGATCCTGGGCAAGTCTGGTTCCCACCAACCAAAGACAGCCACACGTCCTAGTGTCAGAGCACTTCAGTGAAACTAGGGTGGAGCGAAGTCCCCACAGCACACGGCCCAGGTCCACGCAAACAGAAGCTTGAGCTTTCTGGTAATAGCCAGAATGGGGAAACGAAATAACTCACAGAGGAAAGAAAATGTGGAGTCGCCAAGAAAGGAAATTAGTGAAAATGAAGCTTGCAACATGACCGAAAAGGAATTCAGAGTAATGGTCATGGAATTTATACATCGGATGGATGAGAAAATCAACAACTTATGCAAGAATCAGGAAGAAATGAAAAGTGATATAGCTACAATCAAAAACACCATGGAAAGTTTCAACAGTAGACTACAAGAAGCAGAGGACCGAATTAGTGAGTTAGAAGATCAGGTACAGAAACAAGCTCAAGCTGAACAGCAATTGGAGAAAAAAATTAAAAAGCAGGAGGAAAGCCTAAGGGAACTTCGGGACAACATGAAACGAAGTAACATGCGTATAATAGGGCTGCCAGAAGGACAAGAAGAGCAGCAGGGATTAGAAAATCTATTTGAAGAAATAATGACAGAAAACTTCCCGGATATGGGAAAGATAAAAGTTACGCAAGTAAAGAGAGTCCCAAGCAGGATCAACCCCAAAAGACCCACGCCAAGACATGTCATAATTTCAATGGCAAATATAAATGATAAAGAGAGAATCCTAAAGGCGGCAAGAGAGAGACAGAGAGTTACCTACAAAGGAACACCCATCAGATTGTCAAATGATTACTCATCAGAAACACAACAAGCTAGAAGTGAATGGAAGGAGGTATACAAAGTGTTGCAAAGCAAAGGACTGAATCCAAGAATACTATATCCAGCAAGACTATCAATCAAAATTGAAGGGGAAATCAGGAGCTTTGCAGACAAAAAAAGCCTCAGGGAGTTTATCACCACCAAACCAGCAATGCAAGAATTGCTAAAGGGAATACTGTAAAAAGAAGAAATAAACAGGTAAGAAGAAATACAGACACAAAAATAGATATGACTGCAAACAAATACCTTTCAGTAATAACTTTAAATGTAAACGGACTAAATGCTCCAATCAAAAGACATCGAGTAGCTGAATGGATAAAAAAACACGACCCATATATATGCTGTCTACAAGAGACCCACCTCAGAACAAGAGACTCACACAGATTGAAAGTGAAGGGATGGAAAAATATCTTTCAGGCAAATGGAAATGAAAAAAAAGCTGGGGTAGCAATACTTATATCTGACAAAATAGACCTCAAAGTAAATGCCATAACAAGAGATAAGGAAGGCCACTTCATAATACTAAAGGGAGAAATCCAACAAGAAGAAATAATTCTGGTAAACATATACGCTCCCAATATAGGAGCACCCAAATACATAAAAAAACTCCTGGAGGATATCAAGGGAGAGATTAATAGCAACACAATCATAGTAGGAGACTTTAATACCCCACTATCACCACTGGACAAATCCTCTAAACAAAAAATCAGCAAAGAAACAGCAATCCTAAATGACTCACTAGACCAGATGGAATTAATTGACATCTTCAGAACATTTCACCCCAAAGCCACAGAATATACATTCTTCTCAAGTGCACATGGGTCATTTTCAAAGATAGACCATATGCTGGGTCACAGGCAAAGTCTCTTCAAATTCAAGAAGATAGAAATTATATCAAGCATCTTCTCAGATCACAGTGGCATAAAACTGGAAATCAACTACAATAAATACAATCCAAAGAAATCAAACACATGGAGACTAAACAGCATGCTATTAAACAAGGACTGGGTCACCAGAGAGATCAAGGAAGAAATAAAAAACATCATGGCAACAAATGACAATGAAAACACAACAATCCAAAATCTATGGGACACAGCGAAAGCAGTCTTGAGAGGGAAGTTCATAGCTCTACAGGCCTATTGCAAAAAACAAGAAACAATGGTAATAAATTACTTAACCCTACAACTCAAAGAGCTAGAAAAAGAGCAGCAAGAAAAGCCCAGTGTAACCAGAAGGAAGGAAATAACAAAGATCAGAGCGGAGATAAATGACATAGAGACCAAAGAAACAATACATAAGATCAACAAAACCAAGAGCTGGTTCTTTGAAAGGATAAACAAGATTGATGGACCTCTAGCCAGGCTCACCAAGAAGCAAAGAGAGAGGACCCAAATAAACAAAATCAGAAATGAAAGAGGTGAAATAACAACAGACCCCGCTGAGATACAAAGGATTGTTACAAAATACTACGAACAACTCTATTCCAACAAACTGGACAACCTGGAGGAAATGGACATATTCCTAGAAAAATATAACCTTCCAAAAATCAATCAAGAAGAATCTAAACAGCTCAATAGGCCAATAACTATGGACGAAATTGAAGCAGTCATCAAAAAGCTTCCAGCAAACAAAAGCCCGGGGCCTGATGGCTTCACAGGAGAGTTTTACCAAACATTCAAGGAAGAACTAAAACCTATCCTCCTCAGACTATTCCAAAAAATTCAAGTGGAAGGAACACTTCCAAGCTCCTTCTATGAAGCCAGCATCACCCTAATACCAAAACCAGATAAAGACAACACAATGAAAGAGAATTACAGACCAATATCCCTCATGAACATAGATGCCAAAATCCTCAACAAAATTCTAGCAAATCGGCTCCAGCAGTACATCAGAAAGATCATACACCATGACCAAGTAGGATTTATCCCAGGAATGCAAGGATGGTACAATATCCGCAAATCAATAAACGTGATACATCACATAAACAAATTGAAAGATAAAAATCACATAGTCATATCAATTGATGCAGAAAAAGCATTTGACAAAATCCAACACCCTTTCTTGATAAAAACTCTCAACAAGGTGGGAATAGATGGCTCATACCTCAACATAATAAAAGCTATATATGATAAACCCACAGCAAACATCATACTCAATGGACAAAAACTAAAAACATTTCCCCTAAGAACAGGAACAAGACAGGGATGCCCACTCTCACCACTCCTGTTTGACATAGTACTGGAAGTATTAGCCATTGCAATTAGACAAGAAGAAGAAATAAAAGGCATCCAAATTGGAAAAGAACAAGTAAAGCTGTCTTTATTTGCAGACGACATGATATTGTACATAAAAAATCCGAAAGACTCCGTCAAAAAACTAATAGACTTAATAAATGAATTCGGCAATGTAGCAGGATACAAAATTAACGCCAAGAAATCTATGGCCTTTCTATACACCAATAGTGAACTTACAGACAGAGAGACTAAAAAGGCAATCCCATTTACCATCGCACCAAAAAAATTAAGATACCTAGGAATAAACTTAACTAAGGAGGTAAAAGACCTATACACGGAAAACTACAGGACACTGAAAAAAGAGATAGAGGAAGACGTAAACAGATGGAAGAACATACCATGTTCATGGATTGGTAGAATCAACATCATTAAAATGTCCATACTACCCAAAGCAATCTATAGATTCAATGCACTCCCCATTAAAATACCAACGGCATATTTCACAGACCTTGAAAGAACTCTCCAAAAATTCATCTGGAATAAAAAAAGACCCCGAATAGCCACAGCAATCCTGAGAAAGAAGAATAAAGTAGGAGGGATCTCAATACCAGATTTCAAGCTGTATTACAAAGCCACTGTTCTCAAAACAGCCTGGTACTGGCACAAGAACAGACATATAGATCAATGGAACAGAATAGAGAATCCAGATATTGACCCAAACCACTATGCTCAATTAATATTTGACAAAGGAGGCATGAACATACAATGGAATAAAGACAGTCTCTTCAATAAATGGTGTTGGGAAAATTGGACAGATACATGCAAAAAAATGAAGCTTGATCACCAACTTACGCCATACACAAAAATAAACTCAAAATGGATACAGGACTTAAACATAAGACGGGAAACCATAAAAATACTAGAGCAATCCACAGGCAGCAAAATGTCAGACATATGCCAAAAGAAATTCTTCACTGACACTGCCCCTAGGGCAATGGAAGCTAAAGAGAAAATCAACAAATGGGACTACATCAAAATAAAAAGCTTTTTCACAGCAAAAGAAACCATCAACAAAACAACAAGAAGGCCCACTGCATGGGAGAACATATTTGCAAATGGCATCACTGATAAAGGTTTAATCTCCAACATCTACAGGCAGCTTATACAACTTAATAAAAGGAAGATAAATGATCCAATAAAAAAATGGGCAACAGACCTAAATAGAATCTTTTCAAAAGAAGACAGAAGGAAGGCCAAGAGACACATGAAAACATGCTCAACGTCACTAATTATCCGAGAGATGCAAATCAAAACAACAATGCGGTACCATCTCACACCTGTCAGAATGGCTATCATCAACAAATCAACAAACGACAAGTGTTGGCGAGGATGCGGAGAAAAAGGAACCCTCGTGCACTGCTGGTGGGATTGCAGACTGGTGCAGCCACTGTGGAGAACAGTATGGAGTTTCCTCAAAAAACTGAAAATGGAACTCCCATTTGACCCAGTAATCCCACTCCTGGGAATATATCCGAAGAAACTAGAAACACCAATTAGAAAGGATATATGCACCCCTATGTTCATAGCAGCACAATTCACCATAGCTAAGATTTGGAAACAGCCTAGGTGCCCGTCAGCAGATGACTGGATCAGAAAACTGTGGTACATCTACACAATGGAATACTATGCTGCCATAAAAAAGAAGGAATTCTCATCATTTGCAGCAACCTGGGAGGAATTGGAGAACATTATGTTAAGTGAAATAAGTCAGTCAATGAAAGAAAAATACCACATGATCTCACTCATTTATGGATAATAAAGAACATTATAATCTTGAACAAAAAGATAGATACAGAGACAGTAAAGCATCAAACAGACTGTCAAATTACAAGGGGAAGGTTAGGGAGAGGTGGGGGAGATAAGAGATCAATCAAAGGACTTGTATGCATGCATATAAGCATAACCAATGGATGCAAAACTCTGGGGGGTGGGGGCATATATGGGAGGGGGGTGTGGGGAGGGCAATGGTAAGATATGTACACATATAATACCTTAATAAAAAAATTGAAAAAAAAAAAAAAAAAAAAAGACAAAAAACACATGATCATGTCAATTGATGCATAAAAAGCATTTACAAAATCCAATACCCTTTTCTGATAAAAACTAACAGCAAAGTGGGAATAAAGGGATCATACCTCAACATTATGACAGCCTTATATAACATACCCTCAGCCAACATCATACTCAATAGACAAAACTAAAACCATTTCCCCTAAGAATAGGAACAAGACAGGGATGCCACTTTCACCACTCCTTTATTACATAATATTGGAAGTGATAGCCACAGTGTTCAGACAAGAAGAAATAAAATGTATCCAAATTAGAAAATAAGTAAAATGGTCACTGTTTGCAGATGACATGATATTGTATATAGAAAATACTAAAGACTCCATCAAAAACTACTATATTTAATCAATGAATTTAACAATGTATTCAGATAACTAAATTAAAACTCAGAAATATATGGCATTTTTATACACCAATAATGAACTTACAGAAAGAAAAACTGAAAATAAAATCTGATTTATCATTGCAAGACACACACACACAAAAAAGATAACTAGGAATAAACTTAACTAAGGGGTTAAAGACCTGTACTCAGAAAACTACAGGATGTTGAAAAAAGAGATAGAGGAAGATATAAACAAGTGCACAAATGTACCAAATGTCCATATTACCCTAAGCAATTTACATATTTAATGCAATCCCCGTTAAAATACCAATGGAATATTTCACAGACCTTTAACAAACTCTCCAAAAATTTTATGTGGGATTAAAAAAAAAGTCCCAAATTGCCACAGCAATCCTGAGAAAGAAGAGCAAATAGTAGGGATCATAATACCAGATATCAAGCTACATTACAAAGCCATTGTTCTGAAAACTGACAGGTACTGGCACAAGAACAGACATATAGACCAATGGAACAGAACAGAGAAGCCAGAAATTGACCCAAGCCATTATGCTCAATTAATATTTGACAAAGAAGGCAATGCAATGGAATCAATATAGTCTCTTCAATAAATGGTATTGGGATAATTGGAAGGATACATGCAAAGAAATGAAACAAGACTACCAACTTACCCCATACACAAAAATAAACTCACAATAGATAAAGAAATTAAACTTAAGATAGGAAACTATAAAAATCTTAGAAGAATCCATAAGAAGCAAAATATCAGACATATCTCATAGCAATATATTTACCAATACATGTCCTAGGACAATGGAAACTAAGGAGAAAATAAACAAATGTGATTATATCAACATAAAAAGCTTCAGCACAGAGAATGAAACCATCAACAAAACAACAATTGAGCTCACTACACTGGAGGACATACTTGCTGATGTTATATCTGATAAGGGTTTTCTCTCCAAGATTTATAGGGAACTCACACAACTTAACTAAAGGAACTAAACAATCGAATTAAAAAAAATGGGCAAGGACCTAAATAGACACTTTTCAAAAAAAATATAGAAGGCAAGAGACATCAGAAAACAATGATCTGAGAAATGAAAATCAAAATGACAATAAGGTACCATCTCACACCTGTCATCAACAAATGACAAGTGCTGGCAAGAATGTGGAGAAAAGGACCACTCCTGTAAAACTGGTGGGAATGCAGATTAGTACATCCATTATGGAAAATAGTATGGCATTTCCTTAATAAATTAAAAATAAAACTCCCATTTGACCTCATAATTCCACTTCCAAAAATATATCCCAAGTTATCAGAAACACCAATTAGAAACAAATATTCACTCCTATTTTCATAGCAGCACAATTTACAAGCGCTAATATTTGAAAACAGCCAAAGTGCCCATCAACAGATGAGTGGATTAAAAAAAACAACAACAGCACTCTTGTACATCTACACTATGGAGTATTACACTGCTGTAAAAAAAGAAAGAATTTGAGCAGATGCTGTGACTGCCTGAGGAGCATCAGGGGCCAGCGACTCTTGAGGAGCAATGGGACCAGAATCCAAATGGAAAGCCATGTGAGCAACAGCAGCCATGACCAACTAAGGAGAAGCTGCTGCCCATGACACCACAAGGAGCAGCCACTGTCTGCAACTGCCCAAGGAGTAGCCATGGCCAGTAACTGCCATAGGAGGAGCCACCATCGTGACCGCACTACCCACCACTAAGCTCACCCCTGCCAGCGCTGAGTGACTTGACACCTAGATATTTCTGTGAGAGCAAAAATGGGTAGACAAAATAACAATCCCCCCCCAAAAAAAGGAAAGGAAGAATCACCAGAAAATGAACTAAATGAAACAGAGGAATGCAATATATCAGAAAAAGAATTCAGACTAAGGATCATACAGTTCATAAACCAGATTAATGAGAAAAATCAACAACCTGTACAAAAATCAAGAGGAAATAGTGATATAGCTGCAATAAAAAACAGTATGGAAGCTTTCAACAATAGACTAGGCCAGGCGTCCTAAAACTATGGCCCGCAGGCCACATGCAGGTGTTTTTGCCGTTTTGTTTTTTTTACTTCAAAATAAGATATGTGCAGTGTGCATAGGAATTTGTTCATAGTTTTTTTTTAAACTATAGTCCGGCCCTCCAACGGTCTGAGGGACAGTGAACTGGCCCCCTTTTTAAAAAGTTTGAGGACCCCTGGACTAGGCGAAGTGGAGGACTGAATTAATGAATTAGAAGACAGGAAGCAAAACACAACCAATCTAAACTGCAATTGGAGAAGAAATCAAAAGACATGAGGAGACCATAAGGGAGCTTTGGGAAAACACGAAATGAAGCATCATACATATAATAGGGCTGCCAGAACCACAAGAAGAGGAGCAAGGGTTAGAAAAGCTATTTGAAGTAATAATGTCAGAAAACTTCCCTGAGTTGGGGAAGAAAAAAAGCCTTACAAGCAGAGTGGCCCAAACAAGATGAAGCCAAAAGACCCACACTAAGACATCTTGTAATTACAAAGGCAAACGTTAATAACAAAGATAGAATATGGAAGGCATAAAGTTAGAGATAGACAGAAAGTTACTTACAAGGGATCTCTCATCTATAATAATAAAAGTATAATATACTAATTAGACTATATTATACTACAAAAGTATAATATACTAATTAGATGAAGCCCCGACAGTGGGAGCCAAGAAAGACGCAGCTGCCATGGCAGTGGGAGCTGAACCCCTTGTACAAATTTCATACATTGAGCCTCTACTTAGATGATCACATGCTTTTTCAACAGAAACACATCAGGCCAGAAAGGAAGAAATTATACAAAGTGATGCAAAGCCAGGGACTGAATCCAAGAATACTCTATATAGCAAGGCTATCATTCAAATTAGGAAAAAAATCAGAAGCTTCCCAGACAAAAAAAAAAAAGGATAAGGCAGTTTATCACTACCAAGACAGCAATGCAAGAAATGCTAAAGGGACTGTTGTAAAAAGGAGGGGGGGGGGGAAAGGGGAAAAGAAACAGAGGCACAAAAGATTTAAAATAAAAATGGCTACAAACAAGTACCTATCAATAATAACTTTAAACATAAATGGAATAAACGCTCCAATCAAAAGACACTTAGTGGCTGAATGGATAAGAAAACATGATATATGTCCTATCTAAAAAAAATAATATGCAAAGTAACCATCACTCCGCTACACCCACAAGCCATGCCCACCAGCCAATCAGTGCGAGTATGCAAATTAACCCCAACCAAATGGCTGCGGCCACAGAGAGCAGGAGGGCGGCTTGGGTTTCCCTGGCAATGGAGGAAGCCAAGCTTTCCAAACACCCTGGCAGGCCCAGGCCTCTACTCAAGTCTACAAAGTTTCAATTATAGAAGGTAAATAAATTCCAATAGAAATGGCGGCAGCTACTGAGCTGGAAGAGAAGGAGGCTAGGGTTGCCCCGGGCAATAGAGGAAGCCAAGCTTCTGCAGCCCTGGCTGGCTCAGGTCTTCACACTAGGCTACAAAGTTTCAATTATAGAAGATACATAAATTTCAAAAGAAATGGCTGCAGCCAGGGAGCGAGCAGGAGGCTTGACTCTGCTCCAGGCTACAAAGTTTCAATTTTAGAAGGTAAATGAATTCCAGATACCAGGGCCTTCACTTGGGTTGCCGGGGGGCATGGCTGGCCTGCAAACCACCACAGGCCCCTCACCAAGGCTGCCCCATGCCCAAAGGGAACCCCCACCCTGATCTGGAACACCTTTCAGAGCAAACCACCTGCCCGCACCCATGCACCAGGCCTTATCCTATCTAATAAAAGATAATATGCAGATTCACCATCACTCCAACACACAACATGGCTGCCCTATGTAGTCAAAGATTCTGCCCCCATGTGGAAACAAGATGGCCACCACAAGATGGCCAGGAGGGGTGGGAAGTTGGGAGGGACCAGGCCTTCAAGGGAGGGCAGTTGTGGGTTATCAGGCAAGCAGGGGAGGGCAGTTGGGAGGCACCAGGCCTGCAAGGGAGGGCAGTTGTGGGCTATCAGGCAAGAAGGGGAGGGCAGTTGGGAGGCACCAGGCCTGCAAGAGAGGGCAGTTGTGGGCTATCAGGCAAGAAGGGGAGGGCAGTTGGGAGGCACCAGGCCTGCAGAGGAAGGAAGTTTGGGGCAAACACGCTGGCACGGGAGCAGTTAGACATCAGTCAGGCTGGCATGGGAGTGGTTAGGGGGTGGCAGGCAGAAGCAGTTAGGGGCAATCAGGAAGGCAGGCAGGCGAGCAGTTGGGAGCCAGCAGTCCTGGATTGTGAGAGCGATGTCCGACTGCCCGTTTAGGTCTGATCCCACCACGATCGGATCTAAATGGGCAGGCGGACATCCCCCAAGGGGTCCCAGATTGGAGAGTGTGCAGGCTGGGCTGAGGGACACCCTCCCATGCACAAAGGACACCCTCCCATGCATGAATTTCATGCACCGGGACTCTAATTATACACACACACACACACACACACACACACACACACACACACACACATACTTTCATACTATGTATAGGAGACCCACCTCAGAATAAGAGACCCCCCCCCCCCCCGATTAGAAATGGAAGAGATGGAAAAATATATTTCAGGCAAATGGAAATGAAAAAAAAAAAGAAAAAGCTGGAGTAGTAATACATATACCTGACAAAATAGACCTCAAGTGAAGTCCACAACAAGAGATAAGGAAGGCCACTTCATAATACTAAAGAGATATATACTACAAAAGAATATAATTCTGGTAAACATATATGAATCCAATGCAGGAGCAACCAAATACATAAATATACTTGGAGATATTAAAGGAGAAATTGACAGTAAAACAATCATAGTAGGGGACTTTAATACCCTACTGACATTATTGCATAAATCCACTAGACAAAACATCAGCAAAGAAACTGTAATCATAAACAACTCTTTAGATCAGATGGACTTAATTGACATCTTCAGAGCATTTCATCCCAAAGCTATAGAATATACATTATTCTCAACTGTACATGGGGTATTGTCAAAGATAGACCACATATTGTGTCACAGGCAAAGTCTCTTCAAAGTTAAGAAGATTGAAATCATATCAAGCATCTTTCAGACTAAAATGGCATATGAGAAATCAACTACAATAAAAACAATTAAAAAATTCAAACACTTGGAGACTGAATAGACAATAATAGTGTTACCAAATAGATCAACACAGAAGTTAAAAACATCTTGGAAACTAATGAGAATGAAAACACAACAATCCAAAATCTATGGAACACAATGAGTACAGTTCTGAGAGGGAACTTCATAGCATTACAGGCCTACCTCAAAAAGAGGAGAGAGAGAGAGAGAGAGAGAGAGAGAGAGAGAGAGAGAGAGAGAGAGAGAGAGAGAGAGAAGGAAAGAAAAACAGGTGATAAATTATCTAATTCTACAACTTAAAGAATCCTATCTAATAAAAGAGTAATATGCAAATTAACCATAACTCCGCTACACCCACCAGCCACACCCACCAGCCAAACAGGAGCAAATATGCAAATAAACCCAACCATAGATGGCTATAGTCACAGAGAGCAGGAGGGAGGCTTGGGTTTCCCCGGCAATGGAGGAAGCCAATCTTCCGCCTTCCCTTGCCGGCCTAGGACTCCACTCAAGGCTACAAAGGTTCAATGATAGAAGATACATAAATCTAAACAGAAATGGTGGCAGCCACAGAGCTGGAAAGAGCAGGAGGCTAGGGTTGCCCTGGTGATGGAGGAAGCAAAGCTTTCCACACACCCTGGCCAGCCCAGGCCTTCACTTAAGGCTACAAAGTTTCAATTATAGAAGATACATAAATTTCAACAGAAATGGCTGCCACCACGCTCCAGGCTACAAAGTTTCAATTGTAGAAGATAAATAAATTCCAGATACCTGGGCCTCTGCTTGGGCCACCAGGGGCTGTGGCCGGCCTGCAAATCACCAAAGGCCTTTCACCTAGGCCACCCCACGCCCTAAGGGAACCCCCACCATGATCTGGGACACCCTTCAGGGCAAACCAGCCAGCCCCCACCTGTGCACTAGGCCTCTATCCTATCTAATAAAAGAGTAGTATGCAGATTGACCATCACTAAAACACACAAGATGGCTGCCCCATGTGGTCAAAGATGGCTGCCCCCATGTGGACACAAGATGGCTTCCACAGATGGCCAGCAGGGGAGGGCAGTTGGGAGGGACCAGGCCTGCAAGGGAGGGCAGTTAGGGGCAAACAGGCTGGCAGGGGAGCAGTTAGGAATCAATCAGGCTGGCATGGGAGTAGTTAGGGGTGATCAGGCTGGCAGGCAGAAGGGTTAGGGGCAATCAGGAAGGCAGGCAGGCGAGCAGTTGGGAGCCAGCAGTCCTGGATTATGAGAGGGATGTCCGACTACCCATCCCTCGAGTCGGACATCCCTCGAGGGGTCCCATATTGGAGAGGGTGCAGGCTGGACTGAGGGACACCCCCACCCCATGCATGAATTTCGTGCACTGGGCCTCTAGTTAGAAATAGAACAACAAGAAAATTTCAGAGTGAGCAGAAGGAAGGAAATGATAAAGATCAGAACAGAAATAAATGAAATAGAGACCGAAAAAAACAATACAAAAGGCTAATGAAACCATGAGCTGGTTCTTTGAAAGAATAAACAAGATTGATGAACCTCTGGCCAGGCTCACCAAGAAGCAAAGGGAGAGGACCGAAATAAACAAAATCAGAAATGAAAGAGGCAAAATAACAACAGTTCCCACAGAAATACAAAGGTTGTAAAAAAAAAAAAATACTATGAACAACTCTATTCTAACAAATTAAACAACCTATAGAAAATGGCCATAGTCCTAGAAAAATACCACCTTAAAAAACTCAGTCAGGAAGAAGAAAATAATCTGAATAGAAAAAATAATTATGGAAGACATTGAAGCAGTCATCAAAAAACCTCCCGCAAACAAAAGCTAGGGGCCAGACAGCTTCACCGGGGAGTTTTTCCAAACATCCGAAGAACTAAAACCTGTCTTTAGACTATTCCAAAAATTAATGAGGAAGGTACATTTCCAAGCTCTATGAAGCCAGCATTCCCTACTCCCCAAAACAGATAAAGACACTACAAAGATAGAGAATTACAGACAATATCCCTCATGAACATAAATGCTACAATCCTCAAGGAATTCCTAGAAAATCAGATCCAGAATTACATTAGAAAGATCATACACATTGACCAAGTAGGATTCATTCTGGGGATGCAAGGTTGGTACAATATCCACGAATCAATAAACAGGACAAATCACATAAACAAATTGAAAGACAAAAAATTCACATAACTATATCAATTAATAAAGAAAAGCCACTTGACAAAATTCAACACCCTTTCCTGATAAAAACTCTAATCAAAGAGGGAATAGAGGAATCATACCTCAATATAATAAAAGCCACATATGACAAACCTACAGCCAACACCATACTCAATAGGCAAAAACTAAATCCATTTCCCCTAAGAACAGGAACAAGACAGGGATGCTCATTTTCACCACTCTTATCCGACATAGTACTGGAAATGCTAGCCATAGCAATCAGACAAGGAGAAGAAATAAAAGGCATCCAAATTGGAAAAGAAATCAAAATGACATAATGTTATACATAGAAATCCCTAAAGACTCCATAAAAAAATACTAGAATTAATAAATGAATTTGGAAATGTAGGAGGATACAAAATTAACACCCAGAAATCTATGGCATTTTATACACCAATAATGAACTAAAGAAAAAGTAAAAAAAAATAACAAATAAAAAAATAAAAAATAAATCCCATTTACCATTGCACCAAATCAATTAAGATGCCTAGGAATAAATTTAACCAAGGAGGTAAAGGACCTGAACTCAGGAAATTACAGGATGCTGGAAAAAAAAAATAGACAAAGGAAGCCATTAAAAACGGAAGAATATACTGTGATCAAGAGTTGGTAGATACAACATCATTAAAGTATCTATATTACCCAAAAGCAATCTATAGATTCAATGCAATTCCTATTAACATACCAACAACATACTTCAAAAACCTAGAACAAACTCTCCAAATGTTTATCTGAAATTAAAAAAATACCCTAAATAGCTGTAATATTCTTGAGAAAGAAGAACAAAGTTGGAGGGATCACAATACCAGATATCAAGCAATACTACAAAGCCACTGTTCTCAAAACTGCCTGGTACTGGCACAGAAAAGTCATATAGCTCAATGTAATAGAACAGAGAACCCAGAAATTGACAGCCATTATGCTCAATTAATATTTGAAAAAGGAGGCAAGAGCATACAATGGAGTCAAAATAGTCTCTTCAATAAATGGTGTTGTGATAATTGGACAGATACATGAAAAAAAATGAAACTAGACTATCAACTTACACCATACACAGAAATAAACTCAAAATGGATAAAACACTTAATTGCAAAATGTGAAACCATAAAAATCTTAGAAGTCATAGGCAGAAAATATCAGACATTTGTTGTAGCAATATCTTTACTAATACAGCTCCTAGGGTAACGAAAAATAAAAAAAAATAAATAAATAAACTAATGAGACTGCATCAAAATAAAAAGCTTCTGAAAAAACTATCAACAAAATAAGAAAGCCCACTACATGGAAAACCATATTTGCCAGTGTTATCTCTGATAAGGATTTAATCTCTAAAATTTATAGGGAACTCATACAACTTAAAAAAAAAAAAGTAAACAATCTCATGAAAAAAATGGGCCAAGTACCTAAATAGACACTTTTGAAAGAGGACATACAGAAGGTCAAGAGACATAGGAAATATGCTCAAAGTCACTAATCATCAAGGAGATGCAAGTCAACAAAACAATGAGGTACCATCTCAGACCTGTCAGAATGGCTATCATCAACAAATCAAGGACAAGTGCTGGAGAAGATGCGGAGAAAAAGGAATCCTCTTGTACTGCTGGTGGGAATGCAGGCTGATGTAGCCAGTGTGGAAAACAGTAAGACATTTCCTCAGAAAATTAAAAATGGAACTGACATTTGACCCAGTAATACCACTTCTAGGAATATATCCCAAGAAAACATAAACACCAATCAAAAAGGATAAACTGGGCCTATGTTCATAGCAGCACAATTTACATTAGCTAAGATTTGGAAACAGCCTAATAACTGTTTGATGAGTGGATTAGAAAACTGTGGCACATCTATACAATGGAATAGTATGCTTCTGTAAAAAAAAAGAAGGAATCCTTACCATTTGCAGCAGCATGAATGGAACTGTAGAACATTATGCTAAGTGAAATAAACCAGTCAGAGAAAGATAAATATCACATGATCTCACTCATTTGTGGAATATAATGAACAACATAAACTGATGAATAAAAATAGAACCAGAGTCATAGAAACATGGAACAGTCTATCAAATCTATGAGGGAAGATAGGGGTTGAGACGGTAAGAGATCAACCAAATTACTAGTATGCATTCATATGAGCATAACCTATAGATACAGATATTAGGGGAGTGAGAGCATGTGCTTTGGGTGGAGGCAGCCATGGAGAGGTCAATGGGGAAAAAGTAGACTTATGTAATACTTTAAACAATAAAGAATTTAAATTAAAAACAGGAAGGATCCACCGGGTACACTCTAAAGACCTCTTATAGTCATAATTGTGTTAAAAATCCAGCATAATATGCCATATTGAAACTGTAATACATGGTGCTGCTGGAGGTAATTAGGTATGTTTTGTGATTGCAAGATGATAAATAGATGCCCGTTTCTCTCAAAGGATATTATTCCCTCAACTGCCAGTTCCCTTCAGCCAAGGTAATAATTATTAGTCCTTTCAAAAAATAAGTAAATAAAGAGGTAATATGCAGATCGAGTCAAAATACAGTCCAATCAAATATTATATACAGATTTATCTAAAGATACAATTTAAATGGATGAATAAAGGTATAATAAAATAATAGAAAGAAAGATGAAAGAAAGATAATGGCTTAAAAATACACATATAATTTGAATGACTAAAGAGATGAAATAATTAAAATGAATGTACTGAATCTTATTATCTTAGTTTATATGGATGTAGAAAATGAAAAATAAGTTAACTTCCACTTTTTGTCATTTAATAAATCAACTTAATAACAATAAAAATAAGAACAAACTCTTACCATTCATAACTGAATGGATGGTCCTGGAGAGCATTACGCTAAGTGAAATAAGCCAGTTGGAGAATGATAAATATCACATGATCTCACTCACTTGTGGAATATAATGAATAACATGAACTGAAGAACAAAAACAAATCCTGGGACATAGAAACATCAAACATACTGTGAAACCTCTGAGGGAAGGCAAGGGAGGGTTGAAGGGTGGGAGGTAAGAAATAAACCAAAGGAGTTGGATGCATGCATATAAGCATAACCAATGGTCATAGACAGTTGGGAGATTCAGACATGTGCTGCGGGGTGGAAGCGGCCAGAGAGAGGTCAATGAGTGACAAATTAGACCTATGTAATACTTTAAATAATGAAGAACTTAAATTAAAACAAAAGAAAGCATGACCCATACATCATGAGAGTGTAGGGATGGAAAAATATTTTCCATGCAAATGGAAAGGAAAAAAAATGAGGCAACAGTAGTCAGACAAAATAGACTTCAAAATAAAGTCAGTAGCAAGAGACAAATCGGGCCACTTCAAAATACTAAAGGAAATGATTCAGTGAGAAAATATAACCCTTTTAAACATATATTAATAATACAAGAGCACCGAAGTACATAAAAAACAAAGCCTTTGATTTATTTTATGGGAGAGATTGACACCGATAGTCATAGTAGGGAACATTAACAGCCCACTTACATCACTGGATAGATCATCCAAACAAAAAATCAATAAGGAAACAGAGGCCTTAAATGACACCATGGACCAGATGGATTAAACTGATATTTGCAGAACATTTCACCTCCAAGCAACTGGATATACGTTCTTCTTAGGTGCACATGGAACTTCTCAAAGATAGACCACATGTTAAGACACAAAACAATTGATATAATACCAAGCATCTTCTTGGATCACAATGGATTGAATTTAGAAATCAACTACACTATTTAAAACTCAAAACTACTCAAATATAGGAAGACTAAGTAGCACATTATTAAACAATTAATGGGTTACCAATGATATCAAGCAAGCCATTAAAAACTTCCTGGAAACAAATAACAATGAATACACAACAACCCAAAAATATACGGAACATGGCTAGAGCAGTCCTGAGATAGAAGTTCATAGCACTACAAGCCTAATTCAAAAAATAAGAAAAAGAACTAATCGCCGAAACCGGTTTGGCTCAGTGGATAGAGCGTCGGTCTGCGGACTGGAAGGTCCCAGGTTCGATTCCGGTCAAGGGCATGTACATTGGTTGCGGCCACATCCCCTGGTAGGGGGTGTGCAGGAGGCAACTGATCGATGTCTCTCTCTCATCGCTGTTTCTAGCTCTCTATCCCTCTCCCTTCCTCTCTGTAAAAAATCAATAAAATATATTTTAAAAAAAAGAACTAATAAACTATCTAACCCTATAACTAAATGAGTTAGAAAGAGAACAGCAAGAAAAGCCCAGAGGAAGTAGAAGGAAGGAAATAATAAAGACATAGAGACTAAAAATAACAATACAAAAGATCAATGAAACCAAGATCTAATTCTTTGAAAATATTAGCAAGATTAGTGAATCATTAGACAGACTAATAAAGAAACAAAGAGAGAGAGAAAAAAATGGCGACCGGCAGGAAGGTAGGGAGAGAGAGAGTGTGAGGAACCCATAGAGGAGAGTGTAGACGTTTGTGGTGTGTGTGTGTGTATGAGCTAGGGTCAGTTAGATTATGCAGGTCTTCCAAGGGGCTGCCTAACTGGGCAGTCCTAGACAGGGAAGTCCCACGCACAAAGCGGACACTTCTCGGCAGCTGGTGCAGACGCAGAGACCACACCATCTTGAGAAACAGAGCTGCCTGAGACTCGGATCCTGGCTTCTGACACAAACCAGGACCCTGCAGCCACTGGGGACAGAGAACTGCTATCACAGCTTCAGACCAACAAACAACAAGAATCCAGACTTCCAGGCAGATTTCCTTGAGTCAAAGAGCCTATCCCCCTCCCTGCAAGTGCGTGGATAGCGCCATAGTAACTGATAGACCCGCCCCTCCCCCAAGCTGCTGAGCGCCCTCAGCCTCGCAATAGCGCCAAAGTAACTGATAGACCCGCCCCTCGCCCAAGCTGCAGAGCTTTGCGCAGGGATGCGCTCCCCCTCATGGAAGTTGGTGCGCGGGCCAGAAGCAGCTCCCTGTCGGGGAAATCGGTCAGTGCTCAAAGAGGGCTCCCCTTCAAAGAATTTTGGGGAATTTGGCTTGCGGGTCACAGCTCCCGCAATCCTAGAGCGTGCACACAGGGGCTTCCCATTGGGGAATTTGGCACGCAGGACAGACTCCGCCCCACTTCGGGGAATCTGGGAGAGTGCACGGAGCCATCTCACCTTCAGGAATTTGAGAGTGTGCACCCTAGCCGGTTTGGCTCAGTAGAGAGAGCACACACAGGACGCAGCTCCAATTCAGGGAATTTGGCATATCGGACACAGCTGCCTGGGATCCCTGACTCACAGCGCATTCACACTAAGAGCCAGCGACCCAAATTGTTGATGCATGCACACACAGGGACCCTGATTCTCGACAAGAAACCGAACAAGGCAACAGAGACTCTGACACTCGATTCTTGGTGCAGACACAGGGAAACTCTGACTCCTGGAACATGCTAAGGATCTCATTTTCAACACATACCAACAGTGTGGTGCAGAAAGGGCCCCTGATTCTAAGTGTGCACACGAGACCGCATGGAACACAGGGGACACTGACCCTGGGCAATTCTGGTTCCCACCAACCAAAGGCAGCCACACATCCTAGTGTCAGAGCACTTCAGTGAAACTCGGGTGGAGCGAAGACCCCACAACACACGGCCCAGGTCCACGCAAAAGGAAGCTTGAGCTTTCTGGTGATAGCCAGAATGGGGAAACGAAATAACTCACAGAGGAAAGAAAATGTGGAGTCGCCAAGAAAGGAAATTAGTGAAACTGAAGCTTGCAACATGACCGAAAAGGAGTTCAGAGTAATGGTCATGGAATTTATACATTGGATGGATGAGAAAATCAACAACTTATGCAAGAATCAGGAAGAAGTGAAAAGTGATATAACTACAATCAAAAACACCATGGAAAGTTTCAACAGTAGACTACAAGAAGCAAAGGACCGAATTAGTGAGTTAGAAGATCAGGTACAGAAACAAGCTCAAGCTGAACAGCAATTGGAGAAAAAAATTAAAAAGCAGGAGGAAAGCCTAAGGGAGCTTCGGGACAACATGAAACGTAGTAACATGCATATTTTAGGGCTGCCAGAAGGACAAGAAGAGCAGCAGGGATTAGAAAATCTATTTGAAGAAATAATGACAGAAAACTTCCCGGATATGGGAAAGATAAAAGTTACGCAAGTACAGAGAGTCCCAAGCAGGATCAACCCCAAAAGACCTACACCAAGACATGTCATAATTTCAATGGCAAATATAAATGATAAAGAGAGAATCTTAAAGGCAGCAAGAGAGAGACAGAGAGTTATCTACAAAGGAACACCCATCAGATTGTCAAATGATTACTCAACAGAAACACAACAAGCTAGAAGTGAATGGAAGGAGGTATACAAAGTGTTGCAAAGCAAAAGACTGAATCCAAGAATAATATATCCAGCAAGACTATCAGTCAAAATTGAAGGGGAAATCAGGAGCTTCACAGACAAAAAAAGGCTCAGGGAGTTTATCACCACCAAACCAGCAATGCAAGAATTGCTAAAGGGAATACTGTAAAAAGAAGAAATAAACAAGTAAGAAGGAATACAGACACAAAAATAGATATGACTACAAACAAATACCTTTCAGTAATAACTTTAAATGTAAATGGACTAAATGCTCCAATCAAAAGACATCAAGTGGCTGAATGGATAAAAAAACATGACCCATATATATGCTGTCTACAGGAGACCCACCTCAGAACAAGAGACTCACACAGATTGAAAGTGAAGGGATGGAAAATATATCTTTCAGGCAAATGGAAATGAAAAAAAAAGGCTGGGGTAGCAATACTTATATCTGACAAAATAGACCTCAAAGTAAATGCCATAACAAGAGATAAGGAAGGCCACTTCATAATACTAAAGGGAGAAATCCAACAAGAAGTAATAATTCTGGTAAACATATATGCTCCCATTATAGGAGAACCCAAATACATAAAAAAAACTCCTGGAGGATATCAAGGGAGAGATTAATAGCAATACAATCATAGTAGGAGACTTTAATACCCCACTATCACCATTGGACAAATCCTCTAAACAAAAAAATCAGCAAATAAACATCAATCCTAAATGACTCACTAGACCAGACAGAATTAATTGACATCTTCAGAACATTTCACCCCAAAGACACAGAATATACATTCTTCTCAAGTGCACATGGGTCATTTTCAAAGATAGACCATATGCTGGGTCACAGGCAAAGTCTCTTCAAATTCAAGAAGATAGAATTTATATCAAGCATCTTCTCAGATCACAGTGCCATAAAACTGGAAATCAACTACAATAAATACAATAAAAAAAAATCAAACACATGGAGACTAAACAGCATGCTATTAAACAAGGACTGGGTCACCAAAGACATCAAGGAAGAAATAAAAAACATCATGGCAACAAATGACAATGAAAACACAACAATCCAAAATCTATGGGACACAGCGAAAGCAGTCTTGAGAGGGAAGTTCATAGCTCCACAAGAAACAATGTTAATAAATTACCTAACCCTAAAACTCAAAGAGCTAGAAAAAGAGCAGCAAGAAAAGCCCAGTGTAACCAGAAGGAAGGAAATAACAAAGATCAGAGCAGAGATAAATGACATAGAGAGCAAAGAAACAATACAAAAGATCAACAAAACCAAGAGCTGGTTCTTTGAAAGGATAAACAAGATTGATGGACCTCTAGCCAGGCTCACCAAGAAGCAAAGAGAGAGGACCCAAATAAACAAAATCAGAAATGAAAGAGGTGAAATAACAACAGACCCCGCTGAGATACAAAGGATTATTACAAAATACTACGAACAACTCTATTCCAACAAACTGGACAACCTGGAGGAATGGACATATTCCTAGAAAAATATAACCTTCCAAAAATCAATCAAGAAGAATCTAAACAGCTCAATAGGCCAATAACTATGGACGCAATTTAACAGTCATCAAAAAGCTTCCGGCAAACAAAAGCCTAGGGCCTGAGAACTTCACAGGAGAGTTTTATCAAACATTCAAGGAAGAACTAAAACCTATCCTCCTCAGACTATTCCAAAAAATTGAAGAGGAAGGAACACTTCCAAGCTCCTTCTATGAAGCCAGCATCACCCTAATACCAAAACCAGATAAAGACAACACAATGAAAGAGAATTACAGGCCAATATCCCTCATGAACATAGATGCCAAAATCCTCCACAAAATTCTAGCAAATCGGCTCCAGCTATACATCAGAAAGATCATACACCATGACCAAGTAGGATTTATCCCAGGAATGCAAGGATGGTATAATATCCGCACATCAATAAACGTGATACATCACATAAACGAATTGAGAGATAAAAATCACATAGTCATATCAATTGATGCAGAAAAAGCATTTGACAAAATCCAACACCCCTTTCTTGATAAAAACTCTCAACAAGGTGGGAATAGAAGGCTCATACCTCAACATAATAAAAGCTATATATGATAAACCCACAGCAAACATCATACTCAATGGACAAAAACTAAAACCATTTCCCCTAAGAACAGGAACAAGACAGGGATGCCCACTCTCACCACTCCTGTTTGACATAGTACTGGAAGTATTAGCCATTGCAATTAGACAAGAAGAAGAAATAAAAGGCATCCAAATTGAAAAAGAACAAGTAAAGCTGTCTTTATTTGCAGACGGCATGATATTGTACATAAAAAATCTGAAAGACTCCGTCAAAAAAACGAATAGACTTAATAAATGAATTCGGCAATGTAGCAGGATACAAAATTAACGCCAAGAAATCTATGGCCTTTCTATACACCAATAGTGAACTTACAGACAGAGAGACTAAAAAGGCAATCCCATTTACCATCGCTCCAAAAAAATTAAGATACCTAGGAATAAACTTAACTAAGGAGGTAAAAGACCTATACACAGAAAACTACAGGACACTGAAAAAAGAGATAGAGGAAGACGTAAACAGATGGAAGAACATACCATGTTCATGGATTGGTAGAATCAACATCATTAAAATGCCCATAATACCCAAAGCTATCTATAGATTCAATGTACTCTCCATTAAAATACCAACGGCATATTTCACCGACCTTGAAAGATTTCTCCAAAAATTCATCTGGAATAAAAAAAGACCCCAAATAGCCACAGCAATCCTGAGAAAGAAGAATAAAGTAGGAGAGATCTCAATACCAGATTTCAAGCTGTATTACATAGCCACTATTCTCAAAACAGCCTGGTACTGGCACAAGAACAGACATATAGATCAATGGAACAGAATAGAGAATCCAGATATTGACCCAAACCACTATGTTCAATTAATATTTGACAAAAGGAGGCATGAACATAAAATAGAGTCAAGACAGTCTCTTCAATAAATGGTGTTGGAAAAATTGGACAGATACATGCAAAAAAATGAAGGTAGATCACCAACTTACGCCATACCAAAAATAAACTCAAAATGGATACAGGACTTAAACATAAGACGGGAAACCATAAAAATACTAGAGAAATCCACAGGCAGAAAAATCTCAGACATATGCCAAAAGAACTTCTTCACCAATACTGCCCCTAGGGCAATGGAAGCTAAAGAGAAAATAAACAAATGGGACTACATCAAAATAAAAAGCTTTTTTACAGCAAAAGAAACTATCAACAAAACAACAAGAAAGCCCACTGCATGAGAGAACATATTTGCAAATGCTATCACTGATAAAGGTTTAATCTCCAACATCTACAGGCAGCTTATACAACTTAATAAAAGGAAGATAAATGATCCAATAAAAAAATGGGCAACGGACCTAAATAGAATCTTTTCCAAAGAAGACGGAAGGAAGGCCAAGAGACACATGAAAACATGCTCAACATCACTAATTATCCGAGAGATGCAAATCAAAAAACAATGCGGTACCATCTCACACCTGTCAGAATGGCTATCATCAACAAAACAACAAACGACAAGCGTTGGCGAGGATGCGGAGAGAAAGGAACCCTTGTGCACTGCTGGTGGGAATGCAGACTGGTGCAGCCACTGTGGAGAACAGTATGGAGTTTCCTCAAAAAACTGAAAATGGAACTCACATTTGACCCAGTAATCCCACTCCTAGGAATATATACTAAGAAACTGGGAATAAGAAAGGATATATGCAACCCTATGTTCATAGCAGCACAATTTACAATAGCTAAGATCTGGAAACAGCCTAGGTGCCCATCAGCAGATGACTGGATCAGAAAACTATGGTACATCTACACAATGGAATATTATGCTGCCATAAAAAAGAAGGGATTCTTACCATTTGCAGCAACCTGGATGGAATTGGAGAACATTATGTTAAGTGAAATAAGCCAGTCAATGAAAGAAAAATACCACATGATCTCACTCATTTATGGATAATAAAGAACATTATAAACTTGAACAAAAAGATAGATACAGAGGCAGTAAATCATCAAACAGTCTGTCAAATTACAGCAGGAAGGTTAGGGAGAGGTGGGGAAGATCAGAGATCAATCAAAGGACTTGTATGCATGCATATAAGCATAACCAATAGACACAAAACTCTGGGGGGTGAGGGCATATATGGGAATTGGGTGGAGGGGGCAATGGTAAGATATGTACACATATAATACCTTAATTAAAAAATTGAAAAAAAAAGAAACAAAGAGAGAGGACCCACATGAATAAAATCAAAATGGAAGAACCAATATAATAGCAGACATCACATAAATACAAAGGATTGTAAGCAAATACTATGAACATATATATGCCAACAAACTGGATAACCTGGGGAAATGGACAAATTCCTAGAAACATACAATCTTCTAAAACTCAATCAGAAAGAATCAGAAAACCCGAATTTCCCAATAACTACTGATGAAATTGATAATCAAAAGCCTCCCAGCAACAGACACCTTGGTCCAGACAGCTTCACAGGGGATTTACCAAACATTCAAAGAAAAACTAAACCTATCCTCCTCAAGCTATTCAAAAAATTCCAACATGAAGGGACACTTCTAACCTCTCATCATGAGGGTAGCATTGCCCTAATTCCAAAACCAGATAAAGACACTACAAAGAAGAAAATTACAGGCAAATATCCCTGAAGAGCACAGATGCTAAAATACTCAACAAAATATTAGCAAATTGGATCCAGCCATATATTAAAAAGATCATATACAATGACCAAGTGAGATCTATTCTAGGAATGCAAGGATGGTACAAACAATATGTATAAAAAGCTAATATGCTAAGTGTTTGTCCAGTTAATGTAGTCACATAGCAAACCCCGGCTTCCTCTCTTTAAAGACCTTGTAATTTCTTCATCCCAGCAACACAACTTGTTTTATAGCCAGGTAGAAACATTTTACACTTTAAGCAAATGTCTGTAAAGCATTTTCCCATGACTCACCTCATCTGATCCTCACAGAAGTCCTAGAGTAGGTAGGTAGTATATTAGGTGGAATCCTACTCAAACACTGCTGCAGTTACATATTTTGCCCTTTGTTTTCTCTGCGTTATCTACACTAATAAAAGAATAAGATACAAATTGACCATACCTTCGCAATGCCCAGCACCCAATAAGGAGTGAATATACAAATTAACCTGACAAAGATTGAGGGTTAATTTACATATGAAGGTGCCGAGCGGCTGGGGGCGGGGCGAGATGCTTTCGTCGTCACCATGGTGATGACACAGGTGTTCAGCATTGCCCCAGCTGCTCCGGGCCTCTGGGCAGCATGGAAAGACAAAAAGTTGGCTCCAGGCTGGAGCAAAAGACAGCTCCAGCTGGAGTGAAGGTGGTGCTGGCAGCTAGGGGAAGGAAGGCCCATTCTTGCAGGAATCTTCATGCATAGGGCCTCTAGCCTACAATAACAATCTGCTTCATGTTGATATTTACTGCTGTGTTGCTGACAATTACCTGAAATAGAAGCTGGGGTTCTTCACTGGGCTGGAACATGTTTAGCTAAATCAGAAAGATATAATTAAGGCAGTTTATTCTATATATATGAAAGGCTAAGTTGACTCACGCATGATACATATAAAGCTTTTGCTGAAGTTAATCACATGTGTGTGTTTCCGTCTGTCAATGTTGATCATGAATTTGGTTAACACTTTATTATAGAGAAAGGGTGAATAGCGATATTAAAATATATCTTCTAATTAATTTCATTTCAAAATGCATGGATTCATGCACCAAGCCACTAGTATTCAATAAATGTGATGTATAATATAAACAAATTGAAAGATAAAAACCACATGATCATATAAATAGAAAAGGCATTCAACAAAATCCAGCACCCTTTATTCAACATAGTACTGCAAGTCCTACCTACAGCAATCAGACAAGAAGAAAACATAAAAGCCATCCAAATTGGAAAGGAGGAAGTAAAACTGTCATTATTCACAGATGACAGGATATTGTACATGGAAAACATAAAGGACTCCATAAAAAAATACTACTAACTTAATAAATGAATTCAGCAAGGTAGCAGGATACAAAATCAACATCCAGAAATCAATGACATTTTTGTACACCAATAATGAACTCATAGAAAGAGAAACTAAAAAAAGAAAAGCCACTTAACATTGCTACAAAAAAAAGTAAGATACCTAGGAATAAACTTAACCAAGGAGGTAAATGACCTCTACTCAGAAAACTACAGGATGATGCAAAAGGAATTACAAGAATATACAAACAAATGAAAACATACCATGTTCATGGACTGGAAGAATTAACATTATTAAAATGTCATACTACCCAAAGCAATCTATAGATTCAACACAATCCTAATTAAAATTCAAAAGGCATTCTTCACAGAGCTAGCACAAATACTCCAAAAATTTATATGGAACTATAAAAGTCCCCAAATAGCTCCAGCAATCTTGAGAAAGAAGAAAAAAGTCAGAGAGATCACAATGCTGAATATCAAACTATACTGAAAAGCCATTATCAAGCATATAGAACAATGGATCAGAACAGAGATCCCAGAAATTGACCCATACCACCACAGTCAATTAATATTTGACAAAGTAGCCAAGAACATACAATGGAGTCAAGACAGTCTCTTCAACAAATGGTACTGAGAAAACTGAACAGACACATGGAAAAAGATGAAACTAGGCCTCTGATTTACACCATACAAAAGAATAAACTCATGATGGATAAAATGCTTAAATGTCAGGTATAAAACCATAAAAGTCTTAGAGCAGAACGTAGGCAGTGAAATCTCTGACATGCCATGTAGCAATATGCTTAAGGATACAAGGAAAACCCAAGGGCAAAGAAAACTAAGGAGAAAATAAACAAATGGGACTACATCAAAATAAAAAGCTTCTGCACAGCAAAATAAACCACCATTAAAATGAAAAGAAAACTCATTATATAGAAGAATATATTTGACAATGATACATCTGATAAGGGGTTAATATCCAAAATATATAAAGTACTCATACACTCAACCAAAGGAAGACAAAAAATCCAATTAAAAATGGGCAGAATACATGAATAGACATTTCTCCAAAAAGGACCTACAAATAGCCAAGAGACATGAAAAAATGCTCGAAGTCACTAATAATCAGAGAAATGTAAATTAAAACCATAATGAGATATTACCTCACGCATAATAGAATGGTTATCATCAAGAAATAAAAAAACAGTAAATGCTGGTGAGGATGTGGAGAGAAAGGAGCCCTTGGAAACTTCTGGTGGGAATGCAAACTGGTGCAGCCACTATGGATAATAGAATGGAGTTTACTAAAATAACTAAAAATGGAACTTCTGTTTAATTTTTAATAGCAATCACACTTCTGGAACTATATCCTAAAAATCCCAAAACACCAAGCAGAAAGAATATATGCACCCCTATATTCATAGAAGCATTATTTAAAACTAGAAGCTCGGTGCACAAAATTCGTGCACAGCGGGGGGTTGTTCCTCAGCCCAGCCTGTACCCTCTCCAATCTGGGACTCCTGGAGGGATGTCCGACTGCCCATTTAGGCCCGATCCCACCAGGATCAGGCCTAAATGGGCAGTCGGACATTCCTCTCACAATCCAGGACTGCTGGCTCCCAACTTCTTGCCTGCCTGCCTTCCTGATTGCCCCTAACTGCTTCTGCCTGACAGCCTGATCACCCCCTAACCACTCCGCTGCCAGCCTGGTTGATGCTTAACTGCTCCCCTGCCAGCCTGTTTGCCCCCAACTTTCCTCCTCTGCCAGCCTGGTCACCCCTAACTGCCCTCTCCTGCAGGGTTGATCACCTCCAACTGCCCTCCCTTGCAAGCCTGGTCCCTCACAACTGCCCTCCCTTGCTGGCCGGGTGCCTCCCAACTGCTCTCTCCTGCTGGCCATCTTGTAGTGGCCATCTTGTGTCCACATGGGGGCAGGATCTTTGACCACATGGGGGCAGCTATATTGTGTGTTGCAGTGATGATCAATCTGTATATTACTCTTTTATTAGATAGGATAGAGGCCTGGTGCATGGGTGGGGGCCAGCTGGTTTGCCCTGAAGGGTGTCCCGGATCAGGGTGGGGTTCCCTTGGGGTGTGGGGCGGCCTGAGCGAGGGGCCTATGGTGGTTTGCAGGCCGGCCACGCCCCCTGGAAACCCAAGGGGAGGCCCTGGTATCTGGAATTTATTTTCCTTCTACAATTGAAACTTTGTAGCCTGGAGCAGAGCCAAGCCTGCTTCTTCCTCTGGGGTGGCAGCCATTTCTGTGGCAGTTAATTCACCTTCTACAATTGAAACTTTGTAGCCTTAAGCAGGTGAGCCCGGCCAGGGTGTGCGGAAAGCTTTTCTTTCCCTGTTGCCACCAGCAACCCTGGCCTGCTCTCTCAAGCTCCATTCTGCCACCATTTGTTTGAATTTGTTTACCTTCCATAATTGAAACTTTGTAGCTTGAGTGGAGGCTTAGGCCTGCAATGGCTATGGAAAGCTTGGCTTGCTCTGTTACCTGGGAAACCTTGCTCTCTGTGGCTGTAGCCATCTTGGATGGGCTTAATTTGCATACTCGCCCTGATTGCATGGTGGGCATGGCTTGGCTGGTGGGCGTGGTTTATGTAGCGGAGTGATGGTTAATTTGCATATTACCATTTAATTAGAGAGGATAGCTAAAATTTGGAAACAGCCTAAGTGCCCATCAATAGGTGAGTGGATAAAAAAGCTGTTGTACATTTACACAACGTTAGTACTATGCAGCTGTGACAAAGAAGGATCTATTATCCTGTGGGACAGCCTAGATGGACTTGGAGAATATTATGCTAAGTGATACTTCACTTAGCCCTAGATTAAAGAAAGCTGCTCTTTAAAAGAAGAACAAAAAAATTAGACCCTTAGCAATTACAGGGAAGAAGTAGAAAAGTGGGAATCAAAGTCAGAAAATATAAATAGACTAAAAAAAAATAATGATGAAAAGCCAACAAGAATTTTAGACAGCTATTATAAATATGTTGAGGAACTTAAAGGAAAGCATGAACATAATAAGGAGATAAATAGAAGATATAGGAAAAAGGAAAAGTGTGTTCTAGTTGGTTTGGCTTAGTGGGTAGAGTATCGGCCCGTGGACTGAAGGGTCCCGGGTATGATTCCAGGCAAAGGCCTATGCCTGGGTAGCTGGCTTGATCCCTAGTGGGGGTAATTCAGGAGGTAGCCAATCAATGATCTCTCTCATCATTGTTGTTTCCATCTCTCTTTCCCTCTCCCTGTCTCTCTGAAATAATAAAAATATATATAAAGTAAAATAAAAAGAAAAGAGCAAAGTGGAACCTTTAGAAATAAAAGATCCTATATAATAAAAGGCTAATATGCAAATCAACCAAATGGGGGGACAACTGGTCGTTATGATGTGCACTGATCACCAGGGGTAGACGCTCAATAAAGGAACTGCCCCCTGGTGGTCACTGTACTCCCAGAGGGGGAGTACTGCTCATCCAGAAGCCCTGAGCCAAGCTCATGGCTGGTGAGTGCAGCCTGGGTGAGAGCCTCTCCCGCCTCCATGGCCATGCTAAGAAGGTCCTACTGATGGGGAGCTGGCCTAAGACACCAGTCGGACATCCCTCCAAGACTCCCGGACTGTGAGAGGGCTCAGGCAAGGCTGAGGGATGTTCCTTCCCGGCCCTTCCAGTGCAAGGATTTTGTGCACTGGGCCTCTAGTTTTGTTTTAATGTGTCTTATTGTAGCACTTTCTGTGTTGTTTTTTTCTTTAAATATATTTGTTCTAATTTTCCTTCTACTAGCCTTTTGAATTTCCATAATGTTTATCTTTGTAATTAATAATATCCCATTAGCCCCACAAAAGTTATTCACACATTTCTATTATTTTGTTTAAAGTTTTAATACTTTAATTGTATAATTCCTAATGCCATATCTTCTAGGTCAGTATTTTTTTTCTTCTGTGCAGTACTGACTTTTACTGAAGGTCTCCATTGAATTTAAAAAATATATATTTTTTGTTAGACTTTACATTTAGTTCATGGTTTGTCTTTCTAATTTTTTTAGTTGTCTGTCTGTCCCTACAATTCATTTAAATTTATTTTCAATAATAGTTTATGTTTAATGATAATGTGTATTAGTTTCAGATGCATGCAATCATATACTTTGCAAAGAGTATCACCTGCCTTCTGAAGTATAAATTTATTTCTGACAATTGAAAAGTCCATAATTATTTCTAACAGTCACTGAAGGTTAATTCTTTTTGGTTGTGTTAGGTTGACCAGACTTTTACAATTGTTGAAAATTTTATGTTGGTATCTGTACATTTGAGTAAGCAGTGACCTCATCCAAACTTTACAGTTTATTCTAACAGAGACATCCTTCACTAGTCAGTTCAATTTGAGATCAGCACATGTCAGCAAGATTTACCTTTTTGGTGCTATTATGGGCAAAGCTGCTGCCCAATATCTGATGTTGGTGGAGTCCTGGCTGTCCACAATTATATAAGACTGCTGACTTCCTTCTCCTTTTAAGCACAGCTATAAAATGGGTTACTCAGCTATTGGAATCCATGGTCAGAATTTCTTGATGGTCAGAACATTTTAGATAATCTATAATAATAAAAGCATAATATGCTAATTAGACCAGACATCCTTTTGGATGTCCTTCTGGGCAAAGCCAGGGCTGTGAGGGAAGTCTGGTCCAGGGTGCCTGACAGGGTCAGAGGGAAGCTGGTGCCCACAGCTGGGGGAAGGAAGACCTCCTCTTGCATGAATTTTGTGCATTGGGCCTCTAGTCTAGTCATATTCATGAATAAGCATGACTATGAATGAATTTTCATGCTCAAGAAGGGTAATAGGACAGAGACCAAGATCAGCTTAGCTTATTGTTTGAAAATAATAGCCATGCAAGATTCCACATAAAATTTTCTGGATGCATGAGGCCACTGGCTTCTCTTTGAAAATTAAAAGAGTCACTGGCTATTCTCTCTGCTCAAATGTCATTGAAATCAGGGCTGTAGAATTGGATACACATCTTCTCAGGTTCTCTGGTATATATTTTTTGGGGGAGGGGCAATTTGAAGGCTGTTTTCAGCAATGGGTGGGGGTACAAATTACTTCCAATACCACTGGGGGGTCAGCAGGGTGCTGGTTTGGAGACCCACTTAGGCAGAAATATGCACCAATATTTCTGATTGTACAGGTCACTCCACGACTTTGCAGACTGGCAGGGTCTTGGCCAAGCTATACACTAACTGCTGGGACAACTGGGATTGAAGAATGAATTAAACAGATTCAAAAATGATAAATTCTAGTTAGGTTTCCTGGTTACACAGAGATATGGGATGTATTCAGTATTGGGTAAATCTATAGATTAACTTTTCTGCCTGGGTAAAATGTCAAAGTAGGCTCCGAGGCCAACTAATCTAGTCAAGGTCTTAACTGAGGCAGAACAGCATACCAAATTTCATGTTCAAACAAAAGCATTTTCCTGGATCTAAAAATGGGCAGCACAGCCATTTAGACTCTCCACTTGAGTACTTGTGGGTTAAGAAACATACCAGTTATCCAGCCAAGGCTTTTGGTCAGGCAAACCTATAAACCATACTGATCTGTAAGAATGTTATAAATAGTCGAAACTGGTTTGGCTTAGTGGATAGAGCGTCGGTCTGTGGACTGAAGGGTCCCAGGTTCGATTCCGGTCAAGGGCATGTACATTGGTTGTGGGCACATCCCTGGTGGGGGGTGTGCAGGAGGCAGCTGGTCGATGTTTCTCTCTCATCGATGTTTCTAGCTCTCTATCCCTCTCCCTTCCTCTCTGTAAAAAATCAATAAAATATATATTTTTAAAAAAGAATGTTATAAATATTCTTCATTTAAGGGCAGTACTGGCTTCAAGGACTGCATGGCATGTTTTGGGGGGTCCTAAGTACCAGAACTCAATCCTCCTTAGTTTTATGGGCATCTTTAGCCAGGGTCAGTCATTCAAAATGGTCAAAGTCCCCATGATTCTTATAAGGCAAAATCTGAGTGAGCCTCTTAAAAAATGACTCTACACTTAGGGCACTGACTGTCAACCTTAGGATCTTTTTCTACTGGAGAAATTGCAATGTTAGGCTCTCTAGTTCTGTGTGAGACTATTGGGGGTACAAATCAAAGTATAGTTACTCTTCTTAAAACCTATCTCATGTGGTTTGTTTTAGTATCTGTATTACAGAAAGGCACTTCATCCTAAATTCTAATGTTAGGCTTTTCATAAGATATGTTGTTCATCTTTCAGTGAGTTGGAATGAAGTCAGGAATAATATATCACCACCCTAGCTCTATTGTCTCTCTCCTAGATTTCCTAGTATTTTCATGGTAATTATTGCATCTATGTTTATAAGATATATTGGTCTTCAGTTTTTTATGACAATGTATTTATCCTATTTTGTTATTAGAGTAATGCTGGCCTCAAATAAACAGTAAGAAAGTATTCTCTTTCAACCTTCTGTAAAATACTGCTGAACATAGGTATATATATATACCTATGTTCAGCAGTATAACATTTGGCAAACTTTACCAGCAAGTGCATCTGGACCTTCTTCTTTTTGTCTGAAAGATTATTAATTAGTGATTAATTTTGTTAATAGATATAGGCCTATTCAAACTGTTTATTCTTTTCTAAATTTTGCATATTGTGTCTTTCAAGGTGCTGGTCTATTTTACATAGTTCATCAAATTGAAGGAAAATAAACTTGTTTATAGCATTCTGATAATTTTTCTTTGTTTATAAAACCTATAGTTATGTTCCCCTTTAATTTAAAAAATATTCTTATTGATTTCAGAGAGGCAGGGATAGGGCAAGAGAGACAGAAACATCAATGATGAGAGAGAATTATTGATTGGATGCCTCCAGCATGCCCCACACTGGGGAATCAAGCCAGTAACACAGGCATGTGCCCTTGACTAGAATTAAACCTAGGACCTTTCATTCCACAGGCAAATGCTCTATCCAATGAGCAAAACTAGCTAGGGCCCCTCTTTAATTTTTAATATTACTAATTTGTGTCACCTCTCTCATTTTTCTTAGCTGCTCTAAATTCTTATAAATTTTATTAACTTTAAAAAAAAACAGCATTTGGGTTATTTTCTCTGCAAATTTTATATTGCAATTAATAGGGCAGTCTAAGTGTAAAAATGAGAAGTATGCTTTGCTTGTGCTTCTAAAATGTGAATTTTCCAAGTGCTTTTTATTTTTTCAACCTTCTGTGTGACAGGAGAGCTCAAGTGGGCTGCAGTCATGCATTTTCTTCTGTCATGGACACAAACACTAGTGGGGTGAAGGAATGTACTGAGGGGGCTGGGAGTAGCTGGGGGGAAGTCAATGGGGAAAAGAAGACATATGTAATACTTCAAACAATAAAATAAAACTTAAGAGCCTGGGGGAAGAGGGATTCGGAATCTACCTGGTCCTTGGTGGGGGGCCCCTGATTTTTTGGATGTTCTTTTGATCCTACATCGATTTGGGAGGAAGAAGAAGAAGAAGAAGAAGAAGAAGAAGAAGAAGAAGAAGAAGAAGAAGAAGGAGGAGGAGGAGGAGGAGGAGGAGGAGGAGGAGGAGGAGGAGGAGGAGGAGGAGGAGGAGGAGGAGAAGAAGAAGTTAGTGCAAGATAAGCTAAAGGATTTTACATTTTCCTTGGTGAAATCCAAGGGAGCAGAGGGTACAGAAAGAAGAAACCAATTAAGTGTTTACTGTCATTATCCCTATTTGATGGAGAGGATACCGAGGCTCACAAAGAATTAATACTTTGTCTCAGATCATCTAATGTCAAGTAATCAAAAGTGAATGACCTGAAAGCACACATACCACCTGGGACCAGCCTGTCATTGAGGGGGAAACTTACAGAGTCAGAACAATAGCAGGACTTGGAACTGCCCTGCGACCCAGCAGCCACTCCAGCCAAAATCCTGCTGCCCCAGCTGCAGACCCGCAGACCCTGGGACCTCCACCTCCAAAGGTGCACCACTAGGCAACAGTAAGTGCAACCACCCCCTCCCCAGCGGCAGAACTCTGGACAAAACATTCGTGCATTTCCAGCGATCAGACATCCAGGGCACACCACTCCATAGGCAGGACCTGGGAGCCACTGAGAGCCCCCAAGGGTGTGATTTTGTACAGACAAGGGCGCGCGGCCCTGCAGTAGAAATTCTGAACTCCCTCTTCCTGAATAACTGCCCACAGACACCCCAGCTGTGCAACTTCAGTGCCAGGACCCCTCAGAGTGCTTCAGAGCTCTGTGCAGGCAAAGGCACCTCCACAAAGGAACAGGACCCCTGAGCCCATCTCTCCACAGTGCTCTCTGGGAGCAGCTGTGAGACTCTGCTGGGTGTGATTCTGCACAGACAAGGGCATGCTGCCCCACAGTACAAATTCTGAATTCCCTCTTCCTGAATAACTGCCCACATTCACCCCAGAGGCTCAACCTCAGTGCCAGGACCACTCAGAGTGCATCAGAGATCTGCGCCAGCAAACACACCTCCACAGATGCGAAGTTCCAACAGGCAGGCACCCTGAGCCCATCTACCCACAGGATGCTCTTGGGAGCCACTGTGAGCTCTCCCTGGGAGCGATCTTAAACAAACAGGGGTGCACTCCCCCCCAGCAGTAGAAATTTTTAATTCACTCATCCTGGATACCTGCCCACAGGCACCTCAATTACGTAGCTACACTGCCAGGGCCCTTCAGAGTGCTTCAGTGTGCCTCTCTGGCAAACTTACCACGGGTGCTCCTGTGAGCTGCCACTGGGAGTAAGCACCTATCCAACACAGGTGCAGCAGCAAAAGCTGAGTCCGCCCACCCCACAACTATAGAACTCTGGGCACCACAGTCATGCCTTTCCAGAGTGCAGGGCCCCTGAGCCACATCACCCCGACAGATGGTTTCTTGGTCCCACTGTGAGTCCCTGCTGGGCACGTGTGATTTCAATTATGGGTGCAAGACAGCAAAAATCGGGACACCCCCTCCACGGCTGCTGAATTCTAGACACCGCAGTTGTGCCCTTCAAGCTCGCAGGCCTACATGAAGAGAACCCAAATAGCTCAAGTAGGGAGCTATACTAGATTACCAAGCCCAGGAGACCTGAGAGATTACACCAGTAGCACCATTCCCAAAAGAATCTAGGTAGCAAAGCAATTGGATTTACAATTAAGACATTATAAGAAAACATGGAAGACAAAAAAGCAATCACCAAATGAAAAAAAAAAAAAAAAAAAGGAATCACCAGAAAGGGACTTAAATGAAATTGAGGCTAGCAGCTTATCAGAGAAAGAATTCAGTGTAATGGTTATAAGGATGTTTAAATGGCAGGATGACAAATACACACAACTCAATGAGACCTATAAGGAGCTGAATGAGAATGTCACCAACATGAAAAGAAACCAAGAGGAGATGAAGAATGACATAGCTGCAATAAAGGACACAATGGAAGGCTTAAACAGTAGACTAGAAGAGGCTGAGGACCGCATCAGCGAATTAGAAGACAAGGTAGGAAAAAACACACAAACACAGCAGCAACTGGAAAGAAGACTTAAAAAGCAAAAGGAGAGCCTAAGGGAGCTTTGGGACAACACAAAATGAAACTACATTTGCATAATAGGGATAAAAGAAGGAGAGGAAGAGAATCAAGTAATAGAAAACCTGTTTGAATAAATAATGACAGAAAACTTCCCTGATATTGGCAAGAAAAAACTATGCAAGTCCAAGAAGTACATAGAGTCCCAAACAAGTTGAACCCCAAAAGACAGACACCAAGACACATCATAATTAAATTGGCAAACACTAACGACAAAGTAAGAATCTTAAAGGCTGACAGAGAGAGACAGAAAATGACCTACAAGGGATCTCCTATTAGAGTATCAACTGATTTCTCAACAGAAACACACCAAGCCAGAGGGAATGGAATGAAATATACAAAGTGATGCAAAGCAAGGGACTAAATCCAAGAATAATATACCCAGAAAAGCTATCATTCAAAATTGAAGGTGTAATCAGGAGCTTCACAGACAAAAAAGGGCTAAGAGAGTTTATCACTACTAATCCATCCCTGCAAGAAAGGCTAAAGGGACTGCTGTAAGAATGGAAATGAGAAAAAAGCTGGGGTTGTGATACTTATATCTGATAAAATAGATCTCAAAGTAAAGGCCATAACAAGAGATAAGGTAAGCCACTACATAATACTAAAGGGAGCAATTCAACAAGAAGATATAACTCTGGTAAACATATATGCACCAAATGCAGGAGCAACCAAATACATAAAAAACAAACAAACAAAACAAACTCCTGAAAGATACCAAGGGGGAGATCGACAACAATACAATCACAGTAGGGGACTTTAATACACCACTGACATCACTGGATAAATCCTCTAAACAAAAAATTAACAAAGAAACAGCAATTCTAAATGACTCACTAGATCAGATGGACCTAATTGACATCCTCAGATCATTTCACCCCAAAGCCACAAAATATACATTCTTCTCAAGTGCACATGGGACATTTTCAAAAATAGACCACATATTGGGTAACAAGCAAAGTCTCCCTAAATTAAAAAAGAAATTGAAATCATATTAAGAATCTTCTCAGACCACAATGGCATAATATTATAAATAAACTACAATAAAAACATTTCAAAAAATTCAAACGCTTGAAAGCTGAATAGCATGCTATTAAACAATGATTGGGTTATCAATGAGATCAAAGAAGAAATTAAAAACATCCTGGAGACTAATGACAATAAAAACACAAGAATGCAAATGCTATGGGACACAATGAAAGCAGTCCTGAGAGGGAAGTTTATAGCTCTACAGGCCTACCTCAAAAAAACAAGAAAAGGCGAAACCGGTTTGGCTTAGTGGATAGAGCGTCGGTCTGCGGACTGAAGGGTCCCAGGTTCGATTCCGGTTAAGGGCGTGTACATTGGTTGCGGGCACATCCCCGGTGGGGGGTGTGCAGGAGGCAGCTGGTCGATGTATCTCTCTCATCGATGTTTCTAGCTCTCTATCTCTCTCCCTTTCTCTCTGTGAAAAATCAATAAAATATATTTAAAAAAAAAAAAAACAAGAATAAATGTTAATATGTCATCTAACTCAACAACTCAAAGAATTAGGAAGAGAGCAATAAAAGCCAACAGTGAACATAAGGAAGGAAATAATAAAGATCACAGCAGAAATGAATGACATAGAGACCAAAAAAAACAATACAAAAGATCAACAAAACCAAGAGCTGGTTCTTGGAAAGGATAAACAAGATTGATGAACCTCTAGCCAGGCTCACCAAGAAGCAAAGAGAGAGGACCCAAATAAACAAAATCAGAAATGAAAGAGGTGAAATAACAACAGACCCCACCGAAATACAAAGGATTGTTAAAAAATACTATGAACAACTCTATTCTAACAAACTACACAACCTGGAGGAAATGAACACATTCCTAGAAAAATACTACCTTCCAAAACTCCTTTAGAGGAAGATTCTAAAAATCTCAATAGGCTGATAACTATGGAAGAAATTGAAGCAGTCATCAAAAAGCTTCCAGCAAACAAAAGCCCGGGGCCAGATAGCTTCACAGCGGAGTTTTATCAAACATTAAAGGAAGAACTAAAAACTATCCTCCTCAGACTATTCCAAAAAATTAGAGTGGAAGCAACACTTCCAAGCTCCTTCTATGAAGCCAGCATCACGCTAATACCAAAACCAGTTAAAGACAACACAATGAAAGAGAATTACAGGCCAATATCCCTCATGAACATAGATGCCAAAATCCTCATAAAAATTCTAGCAAATTGAATCTAGCAGTACCTCAGAAAGATGAACAAGTAGGATTTATCACTGGGATACAAGGATAGTACAATATTAGCAAATCAATAAACGTGATACATCACATAAACAAATTGAGAGATAAAATTCACATAGTCATATCAATTGATGCAGAAAAAGCATTTGACAAAATCCAACACCCTTTCTTGATAAAAACTCTCAGCAAGGTGGGGATAGAAGAATCATACCTCAACATAATAAAAGCTATATATGACAAACCCACAGCCAAAATCATACTCAATGGGCAAAAACTAAAACCATTTCCTCTAAGAACAAGAACAAGACAGGTATGCCCACTCTCACCACTCCTGTTTGACATAGTACTTGAAGTACTAACCATTGCAATCAGACAAGAAGAATAAATAAAAGGCATCCAAATTGGAAAAGAAGAAGTAAAAATGTCCTTATTCGCAGATGACATGATACTGTACATAGAAAACCCTAAAGACTCCATCAAAAATTATTAAACTTAATAAAAGAATTTGGCAATGTAGCAGGATACAAAATTAATGCCAAGAAATCTATGACATTTCTATACACCAATAATGAACTTACAGAAAGAGAGACTAAAAAAGGAATCCCATTTACCATGGCACCAAAAAATTAAGATACCTAAGAATAAACTTAACTAAGGAGGTAAAAGCCCTATACATGGAAAACTAGACCACCAACTTACTCTGAAAAAAAGAGATAGAGGAAGATGTAAAGAGATGGAAGAACATACCATGTTCATGGATTGGTAGAATCAACATCATCAAAATGTCCATAGTACCCAAAGCAATCTATAAATTCAATGCACTTCTCATTAAAATACCAATGACATATTTCACAGACCTAGAACAAACTTTCCAAAAATTCATCTGGAATAAAAAAAGACCCCAAATAGCTGCAGAAATCCTGAGAAAGATGAACAACGTAGGAGGGATCTCAATACTAGATATCAAGCTGTATTACAAAGCCACTGTTCTTAAAACAGCCTGGTACTGGCACAAGAACAGACATATAGATCAATGGAATAGAATAGAGAACCCATAAATTGACCCAAACCACTATGCTCAATTAATATTTGACAAAGGAGGCAAGAATATACAATGGAGTCACGACAGCCTCTCCAATAAATAGTGATGAGAGAATTGGACAGATACATGCAAAAAAAAAAAAAAAAGAAAGAAAGAAACTAGACCACCAACTTACACCATACATAAAAATAAACTCAAAATGGATAAAGGATTTAAACATAAGACAGGAAAACTTAAAAAATACTAGAGGATCCACAGGCAGCAAAGACTCAGACATATGCCTAAGCAATTTCTTCACTGATACTGCTCCTAGGACAATGGAAACTAAAGAGAAAATAAACAAATGGGACTAAATCAAAATAAAAAGCTTCTGCACAGCAAAAGAAACCATCAACAAAATAACAAGAAAGCCCACTTCATGGGAGAACATATTTGCCAACGTTATTTCCGGTAAGTGTTTAATCTCCAACATTTACAGAGAACTTATACAACTTAACAAAAGGAAGATTAAACAACCCAATCAAAAAATGGGCAATGGACCTAAATAGATACTTTTTGAAAGAAGACAGAAGGAAGGCCAAGAGACATATGAAAACACATTCAAAGTCACTAATCATCCGAGAGATGTAAATCAAATAGACAATGCAGTAACACCTCACACCTGTCAGAATGGTTATAATCAACAAATCAACAAACAACAAGTGCTGGCGAGGATGCAGAGAAAAAGGAAACCTCATGCACTGCTGGTGGGAATGCAGACTGGTGCAGCCACTGTGGAGAACAGTATGGAATTTTCTCAAAAGACTAAAAATGGAACTCCCATTTGACCCAGTGATCTTACTTCTAGTAATATATTTGAAGAAACTAGAAACACCAATTAGAAAGGATATATGCATTCCTATGTTCATAGCAGCACAACTCACCAAAGCTAAGATTTGGAAACAGCCTAAGTGCCCATCAGTATATGAGGGGATTAAAAAATTGTGGTACATCTACACAATGGAATATTATGCTGTGGTAAAAAAGGAGTTCTTACCATTTGCAACAGCATGGATGGAGCTGGAGAGCATTATGCTGAGCGAAGTCAGTCAGTCAGAGAACGATAAATATCACATGATCTCACTAATTTATGAAACATAATGAACAACATAAAGTGATGAATAAAAACAGATCCAGAGACAGAGAAACATTGATCAGGCTGTCAAACATTAGAGGGAAGGTAGGGGAGGGTGGAGATAAGGGGGAAAGATCAACCAAAGGACTTGTATGCATGCATATAAGCCTAACCAATGGGTACTGACAACAGTGGGTGAGGGCTTGAGTGGGGGGAAGGGAGGGCAATGGGGGAATAAGGACACGTATGTAATAACTTAACAAAGAAATATAAAAAAAGAAAAATATAATCTAAGGAATGTAAAAAATGATTATTACTGACTCATAAAATAGTGATAATAACATTATTTTATCCTTTTTATTGAGATTTTCCTCCTGAAAAAATACTTTGCTGAGGATGAATGCAGTTCACAGGTCCAGCTTAAGCCAGGCTCTGATGCTATTGCAGTGGTTTCACATTTCGCTAGCAAAAATGCTCTCTGATATAACAAATATTACACCTACACAGAACCTTTTATTTTAACTGTTTTTCCCATAAGACTGTAAGCGCCATAAGGGTAGAAACTACACTTGTTCAGGGCAGTCTCCTTGGTGGTTTTTTTTTTTGTTTGTTTTGTTTTTGTTTGTTTTTGGTTTGTTTTTTTTTGCAGAGAGGAAGGGAGAGGAAGAGAGAGAGAAAAATTAATGATGAGAATCATTGATCGGCTGCCTCCTGCATGCACCCTACTGGGGATCAAGCCCACAGTCCAGACATGTGCCCTTGACCGTAGTTGAACTTGGGACCCTTCAGTCCACAGGCCAATAAACCCTCTACTAAGCTGAGTAAATGAATGAGAATTGGCTAGTACAATGTGGCCCAGAAGAGCAGTGAACCCCCTGAAATCTTTTCTCCAACCTCAGGGTGATGCATCACACCCAAGGACTATATAAGGACTAGAGAGGTGGTTTTGGTGTGCACGGGTGGACACTGCCATCAAACCCTTTCTAGCTAAGAGCTCATAGCTCTACCATTCTTAGCCCTGTGACTTCAGACAGGTCACTTAACCCCTCCTGAGCATTTTTATCTGTCATATGGTGAGCCACATTCATGTAATGCATTCAGCTTTTGCCTGATCCACAGTTGGTATCCTATATAATAATCCTATGTACTAATCCTATATAATAAAGAGGTAATATGAAAATTGACTGTCACTCCAACACACAAGTTGGCCACCCCCATGTTGTCAAAGATGGCCACCCACATGTGGACACAAGATGGTCTCCACAAGATGGGGCAGGGGAGCGCAGTTGTGGGCAATCAGGCCAGCAGGAGAGGGCAGTTGGGAGGGACCAGGCCTTCAGGGGAGGGCAGTTCGGGTGGACCAGGCCTGGAGGGGAGGGCAGTTGGGGCAATCAGGCCTGAAAGGGAGGACAGTTTGGAGTGACCAGGTCAACAGGGGAGGACAGTTGGGGGTGACCAGGCCTGCAGAGGAGGTCAGTTGTGGGGAATAAGGCCAGAAGTGGAGGGCAGTTCAGGGAGATCAGGCCTGCAGAGAAGGGCATTTGGGAGTGACCAGGCCTGCAGGGGAGGGTAGTAGTGGACGACCAGGTCTGCAGGTGAGGGCAGTTCAGGGGTGACCAGGATGGCAGGGGAGGGTACTTAGGGGTTACCAGGGTGGCAAGGAAGCAGTTAGGGGTGACCAGGCCAACAGGGGAGGGCAGTTAGGGGCAATCGGGCTGGCAGGGGAGCAGTTAGGGGTGGCCAGGCTGATAAGGGAGGGCAGTTAGGGTGACCAAGCCAGCAGGAAAGGGCAGTCGGTGGCGATCAGGCCTGCGGTGGAGGGCAGTTGGGGTGACAAGGCCAGCAGGGGAGGGCAGTTGGGGTGGACCAGGCCTGCAGGGGAGGGCAGTTGCTGGCCACCAGGCCAGCAGAAGGGGGCAGTTGGGAGGAACCAGGCCTGCAGGGGAGGACAGTTGTGGGGGACCAGGCCTGCAGGGAGGCGGAGTTCGGAGGACCACGACTGCAGGACAGGGCATTTGGGAGTGACCAGGCCTGCAAGGGAGAGCAGTTGTGGGGGGACCAGGCCAGGAGGGGAGGATAGTTGAGGGTGGTCAGGATAACAGGGGAAGGCAGTTGGGGCAACCAGGCCAGCAGGGGAGGAGACTTAGGGGTGACCAGGCTGGCAAGGGAGGGCAATAAGGGTTGACCAGGCCAGCAAGGGGCGGGGGGCAGTAAGGGACAATCAGGCCGGCAGAAAAGCAGTTAGGGACAGCCAGGCAATAAGGGAGGGCAGTTAGGTTTGATTGAGTCAGAAGCAGAGGGCAGTTGTGGGCGACCAGGCCTGCAGGGAAGGGCAGATGAGGGCAACCAGGCTGGCAGGGGAGGGCAGTTAGAGGTGACCAAGCCTGCAGGGGAGGGCCATTGGGGGAGACCAGGCCAGCAGGGAAGAGCAGTTGGTGGTGACCAGGCCTATGTGAGGGGGGGCAGTTGTGGACAACCAGTCCAGCAGGGGAAGGCAGTTGTGGGGACCAGGCCTGCGGGGGGGTTAGTTGTGGGCAACCAGTCCAGAAGCGGAGGGCAGTTGTGGGAGACCGGGCCGGCAGGGGAGGGCAGTTGTGGGCAACCAGGCCTGCAGGGGAGTGCAGTTAGGGGTGACCAGTCCAGAAGGGGAGGACAGTTAGGGGCTACCAGGTTGGCAGGGGTGGGCAATTGGTGGAGACCAGTCCTGCAGGGGTGGGCAGTTGGGGGTGACTGGGACAGAAGGGGAGGGCAGTTGGGGGCTACCGGTTCAGCAGGGGAGGGGAATTAGAGTTACCGGACCTGCAGGGAGGGCAATGGGGCGATTGGGCCAGCAGGGGAGCTGTTAGGCGTCAATCAGGCTGGCAGGAAGTGGTTAGGGAGTGATCAGGCTGGTATGCAGAGTAGTTAGGGGCAATCAGGTAGGCAGGCAGGTGAGTGGTTGGTAGCCAGCAGTTTGATTGTGATAGGGATGTCCAAGTGCTGGTATAGGCCTGGTCCCACAGGCAGTTGGATATCCCCCCATGGGTCCCAGATTGGAGAGGGTGCAGTCTGGGCTGTGGGACACCCCTTCAGTGCACGAATTTCATGCACCAGGCTTCTAGTCTAATAAATATTAGCCATCAATACATGTTTCGTACTGCTATTTAGCTTCTAAGGACAATTCTGTTCTCTGGCCCCACCAAAGTACCCACCCATAGGAGGAATCAGAAAATATGGTAGCACTAAATTAAACAGAGTTTTTCTGTTGCTAATCAGGAGTGATGGGAGCAGAGGGAAGACGGGGCCCTCAGGGGAAGGGAAACCAATATTCATCCACATGGGAGAATAACCACACTCCCTGTTTATTGAGCACATGCTGTGTGCCAAGGCACTGGGCTTCCCTCCTTAAGGGACCCTGGAGGACTGGGAGGCAGAAATGGAAAGGTGTGCAAAGGTGGAAGTCCACCCCTCTTCATCCAACATGGAACACACCAGGAGGGCCAGAATCTTTCACTAGCTGGTGCAGGCAATTTTTGCTGTTCCCTAATGGAGAGCTTGGGCTCCCTGCCTCTCCTCCCTCCACCCCCAGTATCCCATGCACACTGCAGAGGTGGCTTCTTCAGGAGAGAGCAGATGGCTGGAGTGTTGTTCTGCTGTGTTTCTCTCATCCCACCCCCCTCGCCGGGATACTCAAGGGTATGTGGGAACAGCCACAGGTGTGGTGAGGGGGAAGCCCCCATTTCTCCTCCCCAGCAGCTGGGAAAGTGGAGAGGTCCAGGTGCCCTGGTCCTAGGTTGGTCCAGCCACTGTGGTCCCTGGGACTGGTGGGCTGAAGGTGGAGCCTCTGGGAGGGTGGAGTGGGCTTCTAGGTGGGATTCGGGATTCCTTATAAAAAGCCACAAAGCTGATCCCCATGAAGCCCAGCCCCGCGGGATGGGGGATTGCAGAGCCCAGATGGGGGACTCAGCCTGGCCTGGCCCATGGCAGGGAGGGATGGCAGAGATAGTGCATGTGGGAGGAGGTGGAGACAAAGCATCAGACCATGAGAAAGAAGGGTTCAGGTGGGAGCCCACCCCGGGCACCTTCATGTGGGCTCAGGAAAGTAAAAACCCCAAAGAGAGTGGCGGGCATGAAGGGAAGGAATGTGTGGAGCCAGAAGGGCAGGAGCATGGCACAGCCAGCATTCACAGTGACCTAGATTCTGGGAACATGAGATAATTATAATAATTGTGTTTCTATTAGTTTTAGTCCATATTTAGCAGTTAGTAACACATCTGTCGTTCCATAGGCTGATAGCCTCCAGATAAAACTCCTGTAGGTCTTTAACACAAAAATGCAGAGAGCTTTCCCAGTTACTTAAAAACAGTCCAAGTGTAGAATAAAAACCAGATTATAAAATTATCACCACTTTTAGATAATAATATGAAAGTTAAAGGCTTCTTATGCAAAAATAAGTAAAAGTGTTATGACATAATAATTCCTATCAAAGATAACCCTGAAGAATGAGAGCTCTGACTTGAGAATGAGATACCAATAACATGCAGCAGGGAGACAAAAGATGAGCTTAGTAAAATAAAACATTATGACTAATATACTTTAACAATAGAATAAAAGATCTATCATTTCTAATTTTCACAGATCTTTCTGAAAAGCATACAGAGACATTTAAATATTATTATCAAAAAAGTATCTGAATGGAACCAATGTTTTGCCAGCCTGAGGCTGCCTTTGGGTCTATTTTAAGTTGTATATTGAGAAACTGGAGTTCCTCTGCAGGAATTTGTGTACAGTGCGGTCTCACCAAGGGGGGTAGGCCTCAGGAGGTTGGCCAGCCAGCCCTGCCCCTGATGGGGATGGGGGTGATTGGGGGCAGGGCTGGCTGGGGGCCGGGGCCATGGGAGGTTGGCTACTGCAGTGCACATCATAGCGACCAGTCGTTCCAGTTGTTCCGGTCACTTGGCTTTTATATCCTATCTAATAAAACAGTAATATGCAAATTAACCATCACTCCGCGACAAAAATGGCAGCACCCATGGCCACAACATGGCGGCGCCCAGTCCTCTCATCCCTGCCGGAGTCCCGCAGTCCGCCCAGCCTTGGCAGCGCAGGTTGTCCAGATTGGAGGTGCCTGTGCCCCCACACCACGATTCCCGCCCAGCGGCTTCAGCCTGGGCTGGGGTCTCAGCCTGCGAGGGGCACGCACCCCAACGGGACGATCCCCCTCCCAGTGGCCATAGCCTGGGCTGAGTCTAAGCCTGCGAGAGTCGCGCACCCTCATGGCGCCATCCCCTCCAGTGGCCTTAGCCTGGGCTGGGGTCTCAGCCTGCGAGGGGCTTAAATCCCCACAGCGCGATCCCCCTCCCAGCAGCCATAGCCTGGGCTGGGGTCTCAGCGTGAGAGGGGCACACACCCCCACAGCGCAATTTCCCTCCCAGCAGCCATAGCCTGGGCTGGGGTCTCAGTGTGCGAGGGGCGTGCACCCCCACAGCGCGATCCCCCTCCCAGCAGCCATAGCCTGGGCTGGGGTCTCAGCGCGCAGCCCCACAGCGCAATCCCCCTCCCAGCAGCCATAGCCTGGGCTCTGGTCTCAGCGCGCAGCCCCACAGCGCGATCCCCCTCCCAGCAGCCATAGCCTGGGCTGGGGTCTCAGTGTGCGAGGGGTGCGCACCCCCACAGCGCGATGCCCCTCCCAGCAGCCATAGCCTGGGCTGGGGTCTCAGTGTGCGAGGGGCGCGCACCCCCACAGCGCGATGCCCCTCCCAGCAGCCATAGCCTGCGCTTGGGTCTCAGCGTGCCAGGGGCGCGCACCCCCACAGCGCGATCCCCCTCCCAGCAGCCATAGCCTGTGCTGGGGTCTCAGCGTGCACCCCCACAGCGTGATCCCCCTCCCAGCAGCCATAACCTGGGCTGGGGTCTCAGCATGCCAGGGGCACGCACCCCCACAGCACGATGCCCCTCCCAGCAGCCATAGCCTGGGCTGGGGTCTCAGCGTGCGAGGGGCATGCACCCCCACAGCGCTATCCCCCTCCCAACAGCCATAGCCTGGGCTGGGGTCTTAGCGCACACCCCCACAGCATGATCCCCCTCCCAGCAGCCATAGCCTGGGCTGGGGTCTCAGCATGCGAGGGGTGCGCACCCCCACAGCGCGATCCCCCTCCCAGCAGCCATAGCCTGGTCTGGGGTCTTAGCGCGCACCCCCACAGCGCGATCCCCCTCCCAGCAGCCATAGACTTATCTGGGGTCTCAGAGTGCGAGGGGCGCGCACCCCCACAGCACAATCCTTCTCCCAGCAGCCATAGACTTATCTGGGGTCTCAGAGTGCGAGTGACGTGCACCCCCAAGGCGCGATCCCCCTTTCAGCGGCCATAGCCTTGGCTGAGTCTAAGCCTGTGATGGTCATGCACCCCAACAGCCTTAGCATGGGCTGGGGTCTCAGCATGTGAGGGGCGTGCACCCCCACCGCCCGATCCCCTTCCTAGTGGCCATAGCCTGGTCTGAGTCTAAGCCTGCGAGGGGCACACACCCCCATGGCACGATCCCCCTCCCAGTGGTGGCAGCCTGTGGTCTCAACCACTGAGTCACACCAGCCAGGCAGATATGGAGAAGTCTTAAATGTTTCTTTTTTTGTTACATATATTTTATTGATTTTTTACAGAGAGGAAGGGAAAGGGCTAGAGAGCTAGAAACATCGATGAGAGAGAGACATTGATCAGCTGCCTCCTGCACACTCCCCACTGGGTATGTGCCCCTGACCAAGGTACATGTCCTTGACCAGAATCGAACCTGGGACCCTTGAGTCTGCAGGCCGATGCTCCATCCACTAAGCCAAACCAATTAGGGCTGTCCAATATGTTAAAGAAAATCCCTATCTAATAAAGAGGGAATATGCAGCGGAGGGCATTTGGGGTTAACCGGGTTGTCAGGGGAGGGCAGTTGGGGATGATTGGGCTGGCAGAGGAACAGTTAGGCATCGATCAGGCTTGCAGGGGAGTGGTTAGGGGTGATCAGGTTTGCAGGCAGAAGTGGTTAGGGGCAATTAGGCAGGCAGGCAAGCAATTGGTAGCCAGCAGTTCCGGATTGTGAAAGGGATGTCTGACTTCCTGTTTAGGCCCGATCCCTGTAGGAAGTCAGACATTCCCCGAGGGATCCCAGATTGGAGAGGGTGCAGGTTGGGCTGAAGGACACCCCCTCCCCCAGTGCACAAATTTCATGCACCGGGCCTCTAGTTTATAGATGAAACTCAGAAAGTTTGACCCTCCTTCTTTTACTGCCTTAGAGATTCAGACAGAAAAGCAAATTCACAGAGGCAGTTGTAAGATGTTCTTCTTTGCTTACTTTGAATTAAGTATGGTTAATACAGAGCTTCAGGCAAGGGCTATTAATTAGATAACCTTGTGTCCTATTATATCTGGGTTGTCTGTAAATAATTTTTTTTGACATATATGTTCTGCTCTGCTTCAACTCCCTGTAAATCACCATTTATCACTTATAAAGACTAATACCTTGTTTTCTCTCTTCTCTTTTGTCCAAAGATGTCGCATAACCAGCCAGCATTAGTATGTCCATTACTAGAAAGGCAGGTGACATGGGACTTTACAATGAGGTAGCCCTAGTAGTTCTGACTCAGGAGTTGGGACCCTGACAGAGGCCAGTAGCCTTCCTCACCAAACAGATTGACCTGGTTGCCTCTGGATGGCCCCCATGCCTCAGGGCCCTGGCAGCCATGGCCTTATTTCTCAAAGAGGCAGACAAGCTCACTCTGGAACAGAACTTAAAAGTTAATGTGCCTCATGATGTTGTCACCCTAATGGATGCTAAGGGGAAACATTGGCTGACTCATGTTCATGCAGAGGGAACCCCTGAGCATGGTTGTGTACAAGTCCTAGAGGACGTTTCCTCCAGCTGGCCAGATCTAACAAATAGGCTTCTACAGCATCCGGACGTAGTATTGTTCATGGAGGGCAGTAGCTTCCTAGATGAAGGAAAAAAGATGAGCTAGGTATACAGTGGTATCAAACTCTGAGATAAAAGAGGCACAGGCCCTGCCTGAAGGATGGTCAGTGCAGAGGGCAGAATTTTGGGCCCTAGTCAGAGCCTTAAATCTCATTAAGGATAAGTGTGCCAACATCTACACTGATTCCTGCTAAGCCTTCACTACCCTGCATATCCATGGGGCCATATACAAGAAAAGGGGGCTCCTGATGGCCAGAGGTGGTTACTAGAAGCAGTCTGGGAGTCCAAGGAAGTAGCAGTCATCCATTGTAGAGGCCACCATGTTATAGTAATAGTGATAAGAATAATATAGAATAAGTATCAAAGTGTGGAATTACAGTGTGATATTAAATTATGATGTTAAAAAGTATTGAATGTAATGAAAACAGGTTGATAAACACCCCTGAGTGGCATGTATGTAGAAAATAGAAAAAGTGATCTGTTCCCCATATGTAAAACCAGATATGCAAGACTCCTGGGACCCGCTGATAAGACACACTGAAGATGCCCATCTAGGCACATAAAAGGAGGAAGTACCAGAGGAATATCAGAGAGGCTGCTCTGCTCCTCCACAGACGGTCACTCTCCACACCCCTTCCTGCATCTGCCCAAGCTCTGCCATGGACCGTGAGTCCAAACAGTGAGCCAGAAACTGAGGCCTCAAACAAGACACCGAGCCGCAGCTGCAACGTCCAACGTCCAGTGTGTGTGTCTGTCGGCGCGGATCCCCGGGTGGCCTGACGAGGTCTGGAAACCACCAGGACTCTGGTAAATAAACTGTGAGTGATTCGTGCATTGCATGTCTGTCTCCTGTGTAATTTATGCTCGGTCAATATTAAGTAAGTACCTTGGGTAGTGCGTGTCAGTTTAGACTGGCTGAGGCACCCTTGGTCACCTGTGCTTACGTCCCTGAAGGAGAAATTGGGACACACCAAAAAGGAAAAGATTCAGTGTCAAAAGGGAACTGTCTGTCAAGCAGACACAGCAGCAAGGATAGCTGCTAAGGATCAGGAGGTGTCATTGTAGATCATGCTGGTTCCTGAATTACCTGAACCTCCGAAATACACCCCTCAAGAAGAAGAATGGGCCCATCAGAAGGGGGTAAAATGACGAAGGAAGGTGATGAATATTCCCAGGTCATAGGGTCTAAGTTCCTGAACAGTTATCTCCTAGAGTAGTCCTCCAGCAGCGTGAACTTACCCATTTAGGGAAGATGGCTTGTTAAGCAGATACTATCTAACTGCCTATCTCCCCTCCTTAAGAGCCTCAGTCTCTCAGCACTGCCTCCTCTGTGCACAGAACAATGCCAAGCAGGTTCCTGTAGGACCTATAGGAATTCAGCACAGTGGGCAGGTTCCCTTTGAAGATCTAGAAGTAGAATTTATAGAAATAGGGCCTAGTAGAAGAAATAAATATCTTTTAGTTTTGGTCTGAACATTTTCAGGCTCGGTTGAGGCGTATCCTACCCACACGAAGAAAGCAAAAGAAGTCACTAAGGCATTACTGAAGGACATAATTCCACAATATGGAATACCATTAACCATAGGGTCAGATAATGGCCCAGGCTTTATAGCTGAGTTAGTACAGCAGATAGCTAAAGCTTTAGGGATTAAGTGGAAGTTACATACAGCCTACAGGCCCCAGAGTTCAGGGAAAGTAGAATGCATGAACCAGACTCTCAAGCAGGCTATGGCTAAGCTATGCCAAGAGATGAATTTACCCTGGACAGATATCTTACCACTTGTGCTCCTGTGTGTGTGCTATGCACAAAGGGCCAGAGTAGGGTTCTCTTCATTTGAAATTCTATACAGCAGGACCCTCCCCAACTTAATTTGGCCAAAGGGAGATTTTGGGGGAAATAGGAAACTTAGAAATTCAGAAACAGCTATAAGGACTTGGGAAAACTATCCTTGAAGTCCACAGATGGGTTACCAATCAATTGCCCATCTCTCTAGGAACAGCTGTGCACCCTCACAAGCCTGGGGACCAGGTTTGGGTAAAAGATTGGAAAAGGAAACCCTTAAGCCAACCTGGAAGGGATCCTATCCAGTTGTACTAACCAACCACTCAGCTCTCAAAGTTGCAGGACTGACACCTGGATCCACCACTCCCGGGCAAAAGCAGCTGGACAATCCATTTCCAGAGTGGAAGGTGACCTCTGACCTGAACCACACCCTGTGTATCATCTTCAAGAAGATGGTGGATCTGTTGACTGACCTGAAACTCCTTATTTATTCTGTCTTCATACAAGTGTCACCAGAACCCCACACTAGTACTGGCAGGAGAACTTCTCTGCCCTTGCTACTCCGATGATGCCCTTGCTACTCAGATGGCACCCTTGGGGAAGATGGTGAAGACTCAGGATACTGAGTCCCCTTTATTGTCTCCCACTTCAGTGGGAAGTAGCTAGAGCAGTTGTTGACCTTATCCCAAATTCCTGAGTTTTTTTGTAATCTCCAAGGCAAGAAAAGCTTGTGGAACAAGAGGGGCAAATGAAAAGAAAAACAGGGGGGTGGGTCTTGCAACCTAGTTCAGTATCTGGTTAAAACTGTAGTCTTACTTCTACACTCTGACTCACTTGGGTGGAGCTGCAGAGCCTAATCCCAGGGCCCCTCCACAGCTGACTTGGGTGGAGCATGCCACCAAGGCCCCACCAAGACAGATTTGGGCAGAGCTACAGGGACTCTCAGGAACCTGCCACAGGAGGAGATATATAGGATATAGTCTTCCCAGGAGTTTAGTTCAGGCTTTGGATCCAGAATTCCCCTGGACTAGCAGATCTGCAAAATAAAGGTTAAACTTTCCTCCCTCAGAGTGCTGGCTGATCTTTCTCCCGTGCATTCTCCCACAACATGAGTATATAAAAGAAATTGTTGTTGTTTCTACCTGCTGTTAGGGTTTGGGCCAGTGACACAGGTTTGTGAAAAAATGACAACTAAGAGAAGAGATACAGTAAGGAAATATATTTTTGCTTTCCAAGGGAGGAAAGTGCATTGATAATCAACACAAGGCAGAAAAGAAAGAGTGGCTTACACTTTTAAAGAGCAAGCAGCCTGGCCAGTGTGGCTTAGCAGATGATCACTGACCCATGAACCAGGAGGTCATGGTTTGATTTCCAGTCAGGCACACATGTGGGTTGTGGGCTCAATCCCCTGTAGGGGGTGGACAGAAAGCACATCATTCTAATCATTAATGTTTCTATCCCTCTCATTATCCTTTCCTCTCTCTGAAATGAATTTTAAAAACATATTAAAAAAAACAAAACCGCAAGCAGTCACTGTTGCTAAGCAACAAGGAAGGGAAGGGGGTTGTGTTGAAGTTGAGCAGATGCAGGTGGGCTGGGAAGAACATATCTTATCAGTATTTTCCCTCAAGGCTATAAGGCAGGCAAAGAAAAAAATGGTATAAAGAGTTCAAAAGAGAATTGCCTAAAGGGGAGAAGGGAGACAGAGGAGGAATTCTTGATAAACAGCCTGAAGCTGTTAAAACAGCAAGGGAGGACAGAGGGGGTGATGGTTGTGGTGGTGGTGGGGTGGGGAGAGATGCAACTTAGAGTATAGCCTTACCTTGTCCTGCAGTTTGAACAGAGTAGGTGTTTAAATCAGAAAGACAACAGTCTTGGAGTTTAATTACCATTCATTGTGGAAAAGCCACAACAAAGAAAAGGAGAGGCCTATTTTCTATCTCACATTTGCCATTTACAATATGGCACAGGGATTCTCAGAGAATAGAGCAGTGTTGTACCTCATACATACATGAGTTTTTTGTGTTGTTATTTTGGGGGTGTTTGAGGGTATGTTTTTTCCAAGCTCATTTGGGCACCTGTCTAGGCTGATGTTATTGAGGATCTTGTTTCCTTAAGCACTAATTTTTCCAATGATGCCTTTTTAATAGAGTGAATTGGTTCTTTTGTAACAGAGGTTGATTAAATAGAGTTTGACTTTGTCCGTCTCTACAATTTGGGTGCTGGGTTAAAGTTTTAGACAAGAGCTGCATTTTCTTTATCATTTTCTATATTTTCCCACATTCTTTGCCCTGTCTCTGTTATTAAAGATCCTATAAGTGAAATTGTTCAACCAATGGGTCCTGGATGCCTGTTTAAGCAGAGCATTATATGAGTATATATGAGCATTTATTCCAATACTGCCTGCAGTATGTGAGAGCAGCAGGTCATCCACAAAAACCTTCTCTGAAGCCCCCCCACCCCCATAAGTCAGCTGCATATATTGAGTAGAATAAAGATTGCACGGGAAAACAGGAATTATATGCATGGGAGAAATAAGGCCAGGTAGGCTGAGAAGGGGGCTGGAGCAGGTCTCCACTGTTTGGGCAACAAGCATGTTAATCTTTCCAAGATAGTAGGCAGCTTTTGAATGGGGATGGAACACAATCCAAGGTAAACTCCTATGTCCAAGGATGACTTCCAGGTCAAAGGTTGACTCCCAGGTCCTGGGGCCTTACAACTACCAGCCAGGTTAAAATGTCCTTCATTTAATTAGAACAAGGCAATCATGGATAAAACAGCATGACTAATATTTCTTAAAGTTATTCCTTATAACTACTAGCTAGTCTCCAAAATTACGTTTCTGCTCCCAACAGTCCCCACTGCATTTTCTTTTATCTCATATCTAGGATGTTAGTTTTAGATGTAAAGTCTCATGCTGCTGGCCTGCATTTGCTTCTGCATTGAAGCAGTTCCCAGTGATGGAATACAGCAAATTCAGGATCTAAAATGAGCAAGATGTTGAATACAGAAGCAAGCTAACAGACAACAAAAATAAACAGCAGACATATTAAAAAGAATCCCTGTAGCCAAGAAAGTTTGGGTAGCCAAAAAGTTAGGTTGAATAAAAAACAACAACAACAACAGAAAACATTGTTTTACCTTGGAGATGGTTTTCCTAATTTGTGGAATGTTGTTTTCTATCAATTGAGAATTGTCAGAAAGAGTAAAAGAGCACATGCTTTGAAATTGCTTACATCTGTGGTTCTACTGTGACAGCAAGTAATCTATTGCTGCCCGATTCTCTAGAACTGCCTCCCTGATCTGGCTCAGCCCTTGTTTTATCCCATGTATGGCCCTGAAAGTGGCACTCAGAGCTCTTAACAGTGCTACAAGGCAGCTGTGTCACTCTACATTAAGGGATTCTACCATTACTGGCATAACACAAATGCTTAAAGGAACATAGTTAGCAGGGCTCCACAGGTGAAGATCATCATTGCAGTCTGGTGTCACAGCCTTGAGAATGTCTCTTTTGATATGAGCCCTGTGATGTTTCTGAAACACAAAGACAGTCAGTCATCCTAAGGAACAAGACCCCATGGTGCTGTTAGCAGGGACATATGAATACATAGTTCCTCCACATATCAGAACCCAACCAGCCAGCAGATTAGTATGTCCATTACTAGAAAGGTGTGTGACATTATCAGAACAATTCATATTGTAGTTATTAGATACTAAAAGACAAAAACCAATGAAAGTCAGACATTTGCCAAAGGGAGCTACTGCAGCAATCTTTAGAGAAAACGTCCCTGCATCCTTTTCTCAAACCATTGGTCTCAACATATGAAGGTTCTTGTATGTGACTTCCCAAAATGAATGGAATAATGCTACATATTATCAATGCGTGTCCCAACTTGTACACAGCAAAATGTAAGGTCAGTCCTACACAGGTTCCTCCATTGCCAGCTTCAGAGCAGTTGGAGTGGTGAGAAGCATGTATCAGGGTCCCATCCACTTCTCCTCCAGTTGGCCCATCATCCTTGTTCTGCTCACATCTGTCTAACTGCCTACCACATCCTCCATCAAGGATCTCAGCTCTGAATTCTTTCAGAGAAAAGAAGCATAGGATTCCTTCTGAAACTACTTCATGCTGAGGAGGGATGATGTTTTCTTTCAGAGCCAAGACATCCTTGCTCTCTCTCTCAGAGGAGCAATGAGATCTGGGCATGGAAAGAGATGGCAATGGTGTCTATACATGGTATTCCCAGGGTACCAGTAGGGCTTGTAACCTTGTGGGGACAAAGTGTGTTATAAATTTTTGTATTATTGGTGTAAAAGCTAGAGATAAATTCAGAATACAGTTCAATTCATTGGTGGAAAATAGAGCTTTAATTCTAATATTGACAACTTTGTGTTATAGAGTCTACAGAAACCCTTTCCCCACCTTAAAAATCACACTTGTGTACTAGCTGTTTTGACTCAGTGGATAGAGAATCTGCCTGTGGATTTAAAGATCCTGGGTTTGACTCTGGTCAAGGGCACATGCCTGGGTTTTGGGCTTGATCCCCAGTAGGGGTTGTACTGGAAGCAGCCAATCAATGATTATCTCTCATCATTGATGTTTCTATCTCTCTATTCCCTCTCCCTTTCTCTCTGAAATCCATAAAAAAATATATTTTAAAAATCACACTTGTTTTTGTTTAGATGTCATATTGAGAGCAATTTACTTATTGTATTAACACTAGTTTCATTTTGGCCTGATCATTTGCACGAACACCATAAGATAGCAATTGATCATATAACCTTTAAAAATTAATTGTTGGGATTTCCGATGTAGAAAAAAGATGGCGACCGACAGGAAAGTAGGGAGAGAGAGAGAATATGAGTGAGGAACCCATAGAGGAGAGTGTAGACGTGTGGTGTGTGTGTGTGTGTGTGTGTGTGTATGAGCTAGGGTCAGTTATAATCTGCATGTCTTCCAAGGGGCTGCCTAACCGAGCAGTCCTAGATGGCAGAGCCCCGTGCACAAAGCGGACACTTCTCGGTGGCTGGTGCGGACGCTGAGACCACGCCATCTTGAGAAACAGAGCTGCCTGAGACTAGGATCCAGGCTTCAGACACAAACCAGGACCCTGCAGCCACTGGGGACAGAGAACTGCTATCACAGATTCAGACCAACAGACAACATGAATCCAGACTTCCTGGCAGATTTCCTTGAGTCAAAGAGCCTATCCCCCTCCCCTCAGGCTCACTGATAGTGCCATAGTAACTGATAGACCTGCCCCTTGCCCAAGCTGCAGAGCTTTGCACAGGGATGCGCTACCCTTTAGGGAATTTGGCGCGAGGGACAGAAGCAGCTCCCCTTAGGGGAAATCTGACAGTGTTCACAGAGGGCACCCTTCGGGGAATTTGGGGGAATTTGGCTTGCGGGCCACAGCTCCGCTTCGGGGAATCTTAGAGCGTGCACAGAGGGGCTCCCCTTTGGGGAATTTGGCGTGCAGGAGAGACTCCGCCCCACTTTGGGGAATCTGGGAGAGTGCATGGAGGCAGCTCACCTTCAGGAATTTGAGAGTGTGCGAAGCCCTAGCCGGTTTGGCTCAGTAGAGAGAGGACACACAGGACGCAGCTCCACTTCAGGGAATTTGGCACGCCGGACACAGCTGCCTGGGATCCCTGACTCACAGCGCATTCACCCTAAGAGCCAGTGAACCCAATTGTTGATGCATTCACACACAGGGACCCTGATTCTCAACAAGAAACTGCACAAGGGAGCAGAGACTCTGACACTCGATTCTTGGTGCAGACACAGGGAAACTCTGACTCCTGGCACATGCTAAGAATCTCATTTTCGGCACATACCAACAGTGTGGTGCAGACAGGGCCCCTGATTCTAAGTGTGCACACGAGACCACATGGAACACTGGGGACACTGACCCTGGGCAAGTCTGGTTCCCACCAACCAAAGGCAGCCACACGTCCTGGTGTCAGAGCACTTCAGTGAAACTCATGTGGAGCGAAGTCCCCACAGCACACGGCCTAGGTCCACGCACACGGAAGCTTGAGCTTTCTGGTGATAGCCAGAATGGGGAAACAAAATAACTCACAGAGGAAAGAAAATGTGGAGTCACCAAGAAAGGAAATTAGTGAAACTGAAGCTTGCAACATGACCGAAAAGGAGTTCAGAGTAATGGTCGTGGAATTTATACATCAGATGGATGATAAAATCAACAACTTATGCAAGAATCAGGAAGAAATGAAAAGTGATATAGCTACAATCAAAAACACCAAGGAAAGTTTCAACAGTAGACTACGAGAAGCAGAGGACCGAATTAGTGAGTTAGAAGATCAGGTACAGAAACAAGCTCAATCTGAATAGCAATTGGAGAAAAAAATTAAAAAGCAGGAGGAAAGCCTAAGGGAGCTTCGGGACAACATGAAACGTAGTAACATGCATATACTAGGGCTGCCAGAAGGACAAGAAGAGCAGCAGGGATTAGAAAATCTATTTGAAGAAATAATGACAGAAAACTTCCCGGATATGGGAAAGATACAAGTTACGCAAGTACAGAGAGTCCCAAGCAGGATCAACCCCAAAAGACCCACACCAAGACATGTCATAATTTCAATGGCAAATATAAATGATAAAGAGAGAATCTTAAAGGCAGCAAGAGAGAGACAGAGAGTTATCTACAAAGGAACACCCATCAGATTGTGAAATGATTACTCAACAGAAACACAAGCTAGAAGAGAATGAAAGGAGGTATACAAAGTGTTGCAAAGCAAAGGACTGAATCCAAGAATACTATATCCAGCAAGGCTATCAATCAAAATTGAAGGGGAAATCAGGTCCTTCAAAGACAAAAAAAAGACTCAGGGAGTTTATCAACACCAAACCAGCAATGCAAGAAATGCTAAAGGGAATACAGTAAAGAGAAGAAATAAACAGGTAAGAAGGAATACAGACACAAAAATAGATATGACTACAAACAAATACCTTTCAGTAATAACTTAAAATGTAAACGGACTAAATGCTCCAATCAAAAGACATTGAGTGGCTGAATGGATAAAAAAACATGACCCATATATATGCTGTCTAAAAGAGACCCACCTCAGAACAAGAAACTCACACAGATTGAAAGTAAAGGGATGGAAAAATATCTTTCAGGCAAATGAAAATGAAAAAAAGCTGTGGTAGCAATACTTATATCAGACAAAATAGACCTCAAAATAAATGTCATAACAAGAGATAAGGAAGGCCACTTCATAATACTAAAGGGAGAAATCCAAAAAGAAGAAATAATTCTGGTAAACATATACGCACCCAATATAGGAGCACCCAAATACATAAAAAAAAAACTCCTGGAGGATAACAAGAGAGAGATTAATAGCAATACAATCATAGTAGGAGACTTTAATACCCCACTATCACCATTTGACAAATCCTCTAAACAAAAAATCAGCAAAGAAACATCAATCCTAAATGACTCACTAGACCAGATGGAATTAATTGACATCTTCAGGACATTTCACCCCAAAGCCACAGAATATACATTCTTCTCAAGTGCACATGGCTCATTTTCAAAGATAGACCATATGCTGGGTCACAGGCAAAGTCTCTTCAAATTCAAGAAGATAGAAATTATATTAAGCATCTCATCAGATCACAGTGGTATAAAACTGGAAATCAACTACAATAAATACAATCCAAACAAATCAAACATATGGAGACTAAACAGCATGCTATTAAACAAGGACTGGGTCACCAGAGAGATCAAGGAAGAAATACAAAACATCATGGCATCAAATGACAATGAAAACACAACAATCCAACATCTATGGGACACAGCGAAAGCAGTCTTGAGAGGGAAGTTCATAGCTCTACAAGCCTATTGCAAAAAAACAAGAAACAATGGTAATAAATTACCTAACCCTACAACTCAAAGAGCTAGAAAAAGAGCAGCAAGAAAAGCCCAGTGTAACCAGAAGGAAGGAAATAACAAAGATCAGAGCGGAGATAAATGACATAGAGACCAAAGAAACAATACAAAAGATCAACAAAACCAGGAGCTGGTTCTTAGAAAGGATAAACAAGATTGATGAACCTCTAGCCAGGCTCACCAAGAAGCAAAGAGAGAGGACCCAAATAAACAAAATCAGATATGAAAGGGGTGAAATAACAACAGACCCCGCGGAGATACAAAGGAATGTTACAAAATACTACGAACAACTCTATTCCAACAAACTGGACAACCTGGAGGAAATGGACATATTCCTAGAAAAATATAACCTTCCAAAAATCAATCAAGAAGAATCTAAACAGCTCAATAGGCCAGTAACTATGGAAGAAATTGAAGCACTCATCAAAAAGCTTCTAGCAAACAAAAGCCTGGGGCCTGAAGGCTTCACAAGAGAGTTTTACCAAACATTCAAGGAAGAACTCAATCCTATCCTCCTCAGACTATTCCAAAAAATTCAAGAGGAAGGAACACTTCCAAGCTCCTTCTATGAAGCCAGCATCACCCTAATACCAAAACCAGATAAAGACAACACAATGAAAGAGAATTACAGACCAATATCCCTCATGAACATAGATGCCAAAATCCTCCACAAAATTCTAGCGAATCGGCTCCAGCTATACATCAGAAAGATCATACACCATGACCAAGTAGGATTTATCCCAGGAATGCAACGATGGTACAATATCCGCAAATCAATAAACGTGATACATCACATAAACAAATTGAAATATAAAAATCACATAGTCATATCCATTGATGCAGAAAAAGCATTTGACAAAATCCAACACCCTTTCTTGATAAAAACTCTCAACAAGGTGGGAATAGAAGGCTCATACCTCAACATAATAAAAGCTATATATGATAAACCCACAGCAAACATCATACTCAATGGACAAAAACTAAAACCATTTCCCCTAAGAACAGGAACAAGACAGGGATGCCCACTCTCAACACTCCTGTTCAACATAGTGTTGGAAATACTAGCCATTGCTATTAGACAAGGAGAAGAAATAAAAGACATCCAAATTGGAAAAGAAGAAGTAAAGCTGTCCTTATTTGCAGATGGCATGATATTGTACATAAAAAATCTGAAAGACTCGTCAAAAAAACGAATAGACTTAATAAATGAATTCGGCAATGTAGTAGGATACAAAATTAACGCCAAGAAATCTATGGCCTTTCTATACACCAATAGTGAACTTACAGACAGAGAGACTAAAAAGGCAATCCCATTTACCATCGCACCAAAAAAATTAAGATACCTAGGAATAAACTTAACTAAGGAGGTAAAAGACCTATACACGGAAAACTACAGGACACTGAAAATAGAGATAGAGGAAGACATAAACAGATGGAAGAACATACCATGTTCATAGATTGGTAGGATCAACATCATTAAAATGTCCATACTACCCAAAGCAATCTATAGATTCAATGCACTCCCCATTAAAATACCAACGGCATATTTCACAGACCTTGAAAGAATTCTCCAAAAATTCATCTGGAATAAAAAAAGACCCCAAATAGCCACAGCAATCCTGAGAAAGAAGAATAAAGTAGGAGGGATCTCAATACCAGATTTCAAGCTGTATTACAAAGCCACTATTCTCAAAACAGCCTGGTACTGGCACAAGAACAGACATATAGATCAATGGAACATCACAGAGAGTCCAGATATTGACCCAAACCACTATTCCCAATTAATATTTGACAAAGGAGGCATGAACATACAATGGAATAAAGACAGTCTCTTCAATAAATGGTGTTGGGAAAATTGGACAGATACATGCAAAAAACAGAAGCTAGATCACCAACTTATGCCATACACAAAAATAAACTCAAAATGGATATAGGACTTAAACATAAGACGGGAAACCATAAAAATACTAGAGGAATCCACAGGCAGAAAAATCTCAGACATATGCCAAAAGAACTTCTTCACCAATACTGCCCCTAGGGCAATGGAAGCTAAAGAGAAAATAAACAAATGGGACTACATCAAAATAAAAAGCTTTTTTACAGCAAAAGAAACTATCAACAAAACAACAAGAAAGCCCACTGCATGAGAGAACATATTTGCAAATGCTATCACTGATAAAGGTTTAATCTCCAACATCTACAGGCAGCTTATACAACTTAATAAAAGGAAGATAAATGATCCAATAAAAAATGGTCAACGGACCTAAATAGAATCTTTTCAAAAGAAGACAGAAGGAAGGCCAAGAGACACATGAAAACATGCTCAACATCACTAAATATCCGAGAGATGCAAGTCAAAACAACAATGTGGTACCATCTCACACCTGTCAGAATGGCTATCATCAACAAATCAACAAAGGACAAGTGTTGGTGAGGATGCGGAGAAAAAGGAACTCTCGTGCACTGCTGGTGGGAATGCAGACTGGTGCAGCCACTGTGGAGAACAGTATGGAGTTTCCTCAAAAAACTGAAAATGGAACTCACATTTGACCCAGTAATCCCACTCCTAGGAATATATCCTAAGAAACTGGGAACACCAATAAGAAAGCCTATATGCAACCCTATGTTCATAGCAGCACAATTTACAATAGCAAAGATCTGGAAACAGCCTAGGTGCCCATCAGCAGATGACTGGATCAGAAAACTATGGTACATCTACACAATGGAATATTATGCTGCCATAAAAAAGAAGGAATTCTTACCATTTGCAGCAACCTGGATGGAATTGGAGAACATTATGCTGAGTGAAATAAGCCAGTCAATGAAAGAAAAATACCACATGATCTCACTCATTTGTGGATAATAAATAACATTATAAACTTGAAAAAAAAGATAGATACAGAGGCAGTAAAGCATCAAGCAGTCTGTCAAATTACAGCAGGAAGGTTAGGGAGAGGTGGGGAAGATAAGAGATCAACCAAAGGACTTGTATGCATGCATATAAACATAACCAATGGTCACAAAACTCTTGGGGGGTGGGGGCATATATGGGAGTTGGGTGGGAGGGCAATGGGAAGATATGTACACATATAATACCTTAATAAAAAAAAGAATAAAGCCATTTCATTTTCAAAAAAAAATAATTGTTGGAATTGTATGATTGAGCTTTAATTATCCCCTCAGAGCAAAGAAGCTGGGCCACCTAGCTGCCATCAGGTTTTCCTGCAATACCTGCAGACTCTAGTGGAATCCCTTATATTCTTGAGGGCCATTGGGGGTGAGATCAGGCCAGCAGGGGAGGGTCACTGGGGGAGAGATCAGGCTGGTAGAGTAGGGCAGTTAGGGGTGATCAGGCAGGCTGATAAAGGCAGTTAGGGGTGATCAGGGAGGCAGACAGGTGAGCTCTTGGGAGCCAGTGGTCCCAGATTGTGAGAGGGATGTCTGACTGCCAGTCGGACATCCCCTAAGAGGTCCCCAATTGGAGAGGGTGCAGGCTGGGCTGAGGGAAACCCCTCCACACACCCCACACCCTGTGCACAAATTTCATGCACCAGGCCACTAGTGTCATAATAATAAGGATATGTAATCTTTTGGTTAAATAAGTTTGACAACCTTGCCAGGGTTTGAATTTTAAGAAACCTTTTTGGACTTAGTATTGGCTTAAGTCATTTCAATATACCCTTTGACTGCCTCAAGGATTTGTTTTCTATCCTTATGAAGGAGAAATTTATACTTAATGTACATGGGAAGCTTTGTCAAATAAAGAAATATAGTGTGTTTATATATGCAAAATATATTTATATCCTGGATGTAAAAATATCCAAGAGTCTATAAATTTATCTGGATTTTTAGAAGTACTGGTGAGTCAAATAATCAAAACTTGATTATGGGGCTGAATAAACTGAAAATAATTATATGGATTTTGTAACTTTTTAAAAAGTATTCCTGCCCTTGCTGTTTTGGCTCAGTGGATAGAGTGCCGGCCTGTGGAATGAGGGGTCCTGGGTATGATTCCAGTCAAGGGCACATGCCTGGTTATCAGGCTTGATCCCCAGAAGGGGGCATGCAGGAGGCAGCTGATCAATGATTCTCTCTCATCATTGATGTTTCTATCTCTTTCCCCCTCTCTCTTTCTCTCTGAAATCAGTAAAATGTATTTTTATTTATTTATTTATTTATTTATTTTTTAAATATATTTTATTGATTTTTTACAGAGAGGAAGAGAGAGGGATAGACAGTTACAAACATCAATGAGAGAGAATCATCGATCAGCTGCCTCTTGCACACCCCCTACTGGGGATGTGCCGGTAACCAAGGTACATGCCCTTGACCAGAATTGAACCTGGGACCCTTGAGTCCTCAGGCCAACGCTCTATCCACTGAGCCAAACCGGTTTCGGCAGTAAAATGTATTTTTAAAAATAAACATATAAAATAAAAAAAGTATTCCTGATTTTTAATCCTTTTTGTTTTTCATATATAAGGAAGCTGTTTTTTTTTCTTAAAGCAATTTTGCTAAGCTATTTTTTCTCTATCTTTTCCCTCCAGAATTTAGCAATTCTTAATGAGTGAGTCATGGCAATACATTTCTTTGCATAAATCCAATAAGACCAGTTTCTATTTGTGGTTTAATTAACCAAGACTTTGACTGGAACATTATGTCTGAGAGAGACATGCTCAGATCCTGGATGTAACCAGAAAGCTTTAAGGAATGAAAATTGACTGAAGCTATTGTGAGCACCTTGGAGAAATAGACTGGTACCTTGCTTGTTCATGTGGTTCATGACAGTCCTTCCAGGTAAGAAACAAAGGTTGCTTTCCTGAGAGATGGCAGGGAAGGAACCTCAAGTCATTGTGGGAACCTCAAGAATATGAGGGATTCCACTATAGTCTGCCGGTATTGCAGGAAAACCTGATGGCAGCTAGGTGGCCCAGCTTCTTTGCCTTGAGGAGATAATTAAAGCTCAATCATACAATTCCAACAATTAATTTTTAAAGGTTATATGATCAATTTCTATCTTATGGTGTTCATGCAAATGATCAGGCCAAAATGAAACTAGTGTTAATACAGTAAGTAAATTGCTCTCAATTTGGCTTCTAAACAAAAACAAGTGTGATTTTTAAAATATATATTTTTTATTGATTTCAGAGAGAAAGGGAGAGGGAGAGATTGATAGAAACATCAATGATGAGAGAAAAGAAGCATAGGATGTGCCTCAGCCAGTCTCTAAACAGACACTGACACGTACGACCCAAGGTACTTACTTAATATTGGCCTAGCATAAATTACACAGGAGACAGACATGCAATGCACAAATCACTCACGGTTAATTTACAGAGTCTTGGTGGTTTCCAGACCTCGGCAGGCCACCCGGGGATCCGCGCCGACAGACACACACACACTGGATGTTAGACGTTGCAGCTGCGGCTCGGTGTCTTGTTTGAGGCCTCGGTTTCCGGCTCACTGTTTGGACTCACCGTCCACGGCAGAGCTTGGGCAGATTGCAGGAAGGGGGTCGCAGAGTGACCGTCTGTGGAGGAGCAGAGCAGAGCTCTCTGATCTTCCTCTGGTGCTTCCTCTTTTTATGTGCCTAGATGGGCATCTTCAGTGTGTCTTATCAGCGGGTCCCAGGAGCCTTGCATATCTGGTTTTACATATGGGGAACAGATCACTTTATCTGTTTTCTACATACATGCCACTCAAGGGTGTTTATCAACCTGTTTACATTACATTCAATACTTTTTAATATCACACTGTAATTCCACACTTTGATACTTATTCTATACTAGAAGCCTGGTGCACGAAATTCGTGCACGGCGGGGGGTTGTCCCTCAGCCCAGCCTGTACCCTCTCCAATCTGGGACTCCTGGAGGGATGTCCGACTGCCCATTTAGGCCCGATCCTGGTGAGATTGGTCCTAAACGAGCAGTCGGACATCCCTCTTACAATCCAGGACTGCTGGCTCCCAACTGCTTGCCTGCCTGCCTTCCTGATTGCCCCTAACCGCTTCTGCCTGCCAGCCTGATCACCCCCTAACCACTCCGCTGCCAGCCTGGTTGATGCTTAACTGCTCCCCTGCCAGCCTGTTTGCCCCCAACTTCCCTCCTCTGCTAGCCTGGTCACCCCTAACTGCCCTCTCCTGCAGGGTTGATCACCTCCAACTGCCCTCCCTTGCAAGCCTGGTCCCTCACAACTGCCCTCCCTTGCAGGCCTGGTCCCTCACTACTGCCCTCCCTTGCAGGCCGGGTGCCTCCCAACTGTCCTCTCCCCATGGCCATCTTGTAGTGGCCATCTTGTGTCCACATGGAGGCAAGATATTTGACCAAATGGGGGCAACTATATTGTGTGTTGCAGTGATGATCAATCTGTATATTACTCTTTTATTAGATAGGATAGAGGCCTGGTGCACGGGTGGGGGCCAGCTGGTTTGCCCTGAAGGGTGTCCTGGATCAGGGTGAGGTTCCCTTGGGGCATGGGGTGGCCTGAGCGAGGGGCCTGTGGTGGTCTGCAGGCCGGCCACACCCCCTGGCAACCCAAGGGGAGGCCCTGGTATCTGGAATTTATTTTCCTTCTACAATTGAAACTTTGTAGCCTGGAGTGGAGCCAAGCCTGCTGCTCCCTGCGGGGCAGCAGCCATTTCTGTGGCAGTTAATTCACCTTCTACAATTGAAACTTTGTAGCCTTAAGCAGGTGAGCCCAGCCAGGGTGTGCGGAAAGATTTGCTTCCCCTGTTGCCGCCGGCAACCCTGGCCTGCTCTCTCAAGCTCCATTCTGCCGCCATTTGTTTGAATTTGTTTACCTTCTATAATTGCAACTTTGTAGCTTGAGTGGAGGCTTAGGCCTGCAACGGCTATGGAAAGCTTGGCTTGCTCTGTTACCTGGGAAACCTTGCTCTCTGTGGCTGTAGCCATCTTGGATTGGGGTTAATTTGCATACTTGCCCTGATTGGCTGGTGGGCATGGCTTGGCTGGTGGGCGTAGCTAATGTAGGGAGTGATGGTTAATTTGCAGATTACCATTTTATTAGAGAGGATTATTCTTATTACTATTACTATAACAGGAGGGATGATGTTTTCTTTCAGAGCCAAGACATCCTTGCTCTCTCTCAGAGGAGCAATGAGATCTGGGCATGGAAAGAGAATGCTTCCTCCTATGTGTGTTCAGAATTGGACAGAGGTAATCAGCTCTGAACCTGCGCACAATAAAGATGACTCCTAACTAATTGGCTAATTAAGGCGTCTTGTCCAGCTCACTGATTTTCGATACAACACTTGTATCAGGGTCCCGTCCATTTCTCCTCCAATTGGCCCGTCATCCTTATTCTGCTCAAGTCTGTCTAACTGCCTATGACATCTTCCATCAAAGAACTCAGCACTGAATTCTTTCAGAGGAAAGAGTCATAGGATTCCTTCTAAAACTACTTCTTTCTGCAAAGGGATGATATTTTCTTTCAAAGCCAAGACATCCTTGCTCTCTGTCAGAGGACAATGAGATCTGGACATGGAAGGAGATGGCAATGGTGTCTAAACATTGTATTCCCAGAGTAACAGTAGGGCTTGTAACCTTGTGGAGACAAAGTGTGTTATAAAGTTTTGTATTATTGGTGTAAAAGCCAGAGGTAAATTCAAAACCCAGTTCAATTCATAGGTGAAAAATATAGCTTTAAATCTAGCATTCATATCTCGGTTTTATAGAGTCTATTGAAGCAAATGTTCTCCCTTAAAATTGCACTCATTTTTGTTCAGGAGCCAAATTATGACAAATTTATTATTGTATTGAAGCTAGTTTCAATTATGTCTGATCATTTTCATGAACACCATAAGATAGAAATTGATCATATAACCTTTTAAAAAATCCTTTGCTGGAATTGTATGAATGAGCTTTAATTATCCCCTCAGGCTACCTAGCTGCCATCAGGTTTTCCTGCAATACCGGCAGACTCTAGTGGAATCCCTCATATTCTTGAGGTTCCCACAATGACTTGAGGTTTCTTCCCTGCCATCTCTCAGGAAAGCAACCTTTGTTTCTTACCTGGAAGGACTGTCATAAACCACATGAACAAGCAAGGTACCAGGCTATTTCTCCAAGGTGCTCATAATAGCCTCAAAGTCAATTTTCATTCCTTAAAGCTTTCTGGTTACATCCAGGATCTGAGCATGTCTCTCTCAGACATGATGTTCCAGTCAAAGTCTTGGTTAATAAAACCACAATTAGAAGCTGGTCTTATTGAATTCATGCAAAGAAATGTATTGCCATGACTCACTCATTAAGAATTACCAAATCCTGGAGGGATAAGTTAAGCAGAAAAATAGATAATTTACCAAATTGTTTTAAGAAAAGAAACAATTTTTCTTAAATCTAGAAAAAAATTATTAAAAAGAGCAAAGTATATACTTTTCAAAAAGAGTTAAACCATTATATAATTATTTTGGTATATTCAGTCCCATAATCATTTATGTTTCTTCTGATTTGACTTTCCAGTACTTTTATAAATATAGATAAATTTATAGACTCCTGAATATTTATACATCTATTTTATTTTTTTTCTTTTATTGTCTAAAGTTTTAGGTATGTCTTTTTTTCCCCTAATTGATCCCTCCACCAGCCATTCCACCCAAGGCAAGCCCCCAGTGTTTGTGTCTATTGGTTATGCTAATATGCATGCATACAAGTCCTTTGGTTGCTCTCTAACATCCCCTACCATTTTTCTCTAGATTGATCTATTCTTGTTCATCAAATTATGTTGATCATTGTATCCTACATATGAGTGAGATCATGTGATATTTCTCTTTCTCCAACTGGCCTATTTCACTTAGCATAATGTTCTCTAGTTCTATCCATGTTATTGCAAATGTTAAAAGTTCCTTCTTTTTTATAGCAGATTAGTATTCCATTGTATAGATGTACCATCGTTTTTTAATCCACTCATTGGCTGATGGGCACTTAGGCTGTTTCCAAATCTTAGCTTTTGTAAATTGTGCTGCTCTGAACTTAGGAATGCATATATCCTTTCTGGTTGGTGTTTCTGGTTTCTTGGGATTTAGTCCTAGGAGTGGGATTACTGTGTCAAATGGGAGTTCAATTTTTAACATTTTGAGGGAACTCCAGCTGTCTTCTGCAGTGGCTGTACCAGTCTGCATTCCACCAGCAGTGCAGGAGGGTTCCTTTTTCTCCACATCTTCACCAGCATTTATCATTTGTTGATTTGTTGATGATAGCCATTCTAAAAGGTGTGAGATGGTATCTCATTGTTGTTTTGATTTGCATCTCTTGGATGATAAGTGACTTTGAGCATGTTTTCATATGTTTTTTGGCCTTCTGTATATCCTCTTTCAAAAAGTGTCTATTTATATGCTTTGACCATTTTTTGATTAGATCATTTATCTTCCTTTTGTTAAGTTGTATGAGTTCCCTGTAAATGTTGGAGATTAAACCCTTATTGGAGATAACATTGGCAAATATGTTCTCCCATGCAGTGTGCTTTCTTATTGTATTGTTGGTGGTTTCTTTTGCTGTGCAGAAGCTTTTCATTTTTATGTAGTCACATTTGTTTATTTTCTCCTTAGTCTTCTTTGCCTTAGGAGCTGTGTCTGTAAATAGATTGCTATGTCTGCTATTTTGCTGCCTATGGAGTATTGTATGATTTTTATGGTTTCCTGTCTTACATTCAAGTCCTTTAGCCATTTTGAGTTTGTTTTTGTATATGGTGTAAGTTGGTGATCTAGTTTCATTTTTTTGCATGTACCTGTCCAAATTTTCTAGCACCATTTATTAAAGAGACTGTTTTGACTCAATTGTATGCTCTTACCTCATTTGTCAAATATAAATTGAGCATAATGGCTTGGGTAGACTTCTGGGTTCTCTGTTCTGTTTCATTGGTCTATATGTATGTTCTTGTGCCCATACCATGCAGTTTTAGAAACCATGGCTTGCTAATATAGCTTGATATATGGTATTGTGATCCCTCCAACTTTGTTCTTCTTTCTCAGGATTGCTATTCAGGGTATTTTTTTTTTTTTTATTCCATATGAATTTTTGGAGAGTTTGTTCTAGATCTTTGAAATATGCCATTGGTATTTTAATGGGGATTGCATTGAATCTGTAGATTACTTTGGGTAGCATGGGCATTTTATGATGTTGATTCTACCAATCCATAAACATGGTATGTCCTTCCATCAGTTTATATCTTCCTCTACCTGTTTATTCAATGTCCTGAAGTTTTCTGAGTACAGGTCTTTTATTGCTAGGCATCCTAATTTTTTTGTGCAATAATAAATGGGATTATTTTATCTTTCATTTCTCTTTCTGTGAGTTTATTATTGGTGTATAAAAAGACCATAGATTTCTGGGTGTTAATTCTGTATCCTGCTACATTGGCAAATCCATTTATTAGGTCTAGTAGTTTTCTGATGGAGTCTTTTGGGATTTCTATGTATAGTATCATGTCATCTTCAAACAAGGAGAGTTTTACTTCTTCTTTTCCAATTAGGATGCCTTTTATTTCTTCTTCTTGTCTGATTGCTATGGGTAGCACTTCCAGTACTATATCGAACAGGAGTGGTGATAGTAGGCATCCCTGTCTTGTTCCTGTTCTTAGTGAAAATGAGTTTAGTTTTTGTCCATTGAATATGATGTTGGCTGTAGGTTTGTCATAAAAGGCTTTTATTATGTTGAGGTATGATCCCTCTATTCCCAGTTTGTTGATAGTTTTTATCCAGAAAATGTGTTGGATTTTATCAAATGCTTTTTCTGCATTTATTGATATGATTATGTGATTTTTGTCTCTCAGTTTGTTTATATGATGTATCACATTTATTGATTTGCAGATATTGTACCACCCTTGCATCCCCAGAATAAATCTCACTTTGTCATGATATATGTATGATCTTTCTGATGTATTGCTGGATCTGATTTGCTAGAATTTTGTTTAGGATTTTAGCATCTATGTTCATCAAGGATATTGGCCTGTAGTTCTCTTTTTTGTGGTGTCTTTATCTGGTTTGGGGATTAGGGTAATGCTGGCTTCATAGAAAGAGCTTGGAAGTGTGCCTTCCTCTTGAATTTTTTGGGATAGTCTGAGGAGATAGGTTTTAGTGCTTCTTTGAATGCTTGGTAGAACTCCCCTATAAAGCTGTCCAGACCAGGGTTTTTGTTTGCTAAAATATTTTTGATCACTGCTTCAATTTCTTCAGTAGTTATTGGCATATTCAGGTTTTGTATTCTTCTTTATTCCGTTTGGGAGCTTGAATTTTTCTAAGAATCTGAACATTTCATCTAAGTTGTCCATTTTGTTGGAATATAGTTGTTCATAGTATTTTTTTCATAATCATTTGTATTTCTGCGGGATTGGTTGTTACTTCACCTCTTTCATTTCTGATTTTGTTTATTTTGGGTCATCTCTCTTTGCTTCTTGATGAGCCTGGCTAGAGGTTCATCAATCTTGTTTATCCTTTCAAAGAACTAGCTCTTGATTTTGTTGATCGTTTGTATTGTTTTTCTTGGTCTCTATGTCATTTATTTCTGCTCTGAACTTTATTATTTCCTTCTTTCTGCTTATGCTAGGCTTTTCTTGTTGCTCTCTTTCTTACTCTTTGAGCTGTAGGGTTACATAATTTATTACCATTGTTTCTTGCTTTTTGAGTTAGGCCTGTAGAGCTATGAACTTCCCCCCTATGACTGCTTTTGCTGTGTCCCATAGATTTTGGATTGTTGTGTTTTCATTGTCGTTTGTTGCCATGATGCTTTTTATTTCTTTTTTGATCTCTTAGATAAACTAATCATTGTTTTGTAGCATGTTATTTAGCCTCCAGGTGTTTATTTTTTATTGCTTTTATTATAGTTGATTTCTAATTTTATGCCATTGTGATCTAAGAAGATGGTTAATATGATTTACATGTTTTTGAATTTGAGGAGATTTTGCCTATGACTCAATATGTGGTCTATCTTTGAATGGGACTCACGTGCACTTTAGAAGAATCTATGTTCTGTGGCTTTGGGGTGAAATGTTCTGTAGATGTCAATTAAGTCCATCTGATCTAGTGAGTCATTTAGGATTGATGTTTCTTTGCAGACTTATTGCTTAGAGAATGTGTCCAGTTGTATTAGTGGGGTATTAAAGTCCAATACTATGATTGCTGTCAATCTCTCCCTTGGTATCATCCAGAAGTTTTTTTATGTATATGGGTGCCTCTGTATTGGGTGCAGATATGTTTACCAGAGTTATATCGTCTTGTTAAATTGCTCCCTTTAGTATTATGAAGCGGCCTTCCTTATCTTTTGTTATAGCCTTCACTTTGAGGTCTAATTTGTCATATATAAGTATTGCTACTCCAACTTTTTTTCATTTCCATTCACCTGAAAAACTTTTTTTCCATCCCTTCACCATCAATCTATGTGAGTCCTTTGTTCTCAGATGGATTTCCTATAGACAGCAGATATATGGGTCATATTTTTTTATCCACTCAGCTACCCTATGTCTTTTGATTGGGGCTTTTAACCCATGTACATTCCAAGTTATTATTGATACTTACTTGTTTGTCACCATTTTTTTTTCCTTTATGCCTGTGTTCCTTCTTCCCTTCCTATTTCTTTTTACAGCAGACCCTTTAGCATTTCTTGTATTTTTAATTTGGGGGTAATAAACTCCTTTAGTCCGTTTTTATCTGTGAAGCTCCTTATTTCAACCTCAGTTTTGATTAATAGCCTTGCTGGTACAGTATTCTTGTATTCAAACCCTTCCTTTGCATGACTTTGTATATTTCATTCCATTCACTTCTGGCTTAATGTGTTTCTGTTGAGAAATCAGTTGCTAGTCTGATGGGGAATCCTTTGTAGGTAACCTTATGTCTCTCTCCTGCAGCCTTTCAGATTCTCTTTTTGTCCTGAACATTGACCATCTAATTACAATATGTTTTGGTGTGGATATTTTCAGGTTCACCTAGTTTGGGACTCTCTATGCTTGTGTGGAATTATATCTTCAAATAGGTTTCTAACCCTTGTTCCTCTTCCTGTCATTCTGGAACCCCTATTATTCCTATGTTGCTTTGTTTCATGTTGTCCCAAAGCTCCCTTAGATTCTCCTCCTGTCTTTTATTTTATTTTTCTCTAATTGCAGTTCAGTTTTGCTTCCCTATCTTCTAATTCACTAATTCAGTCCTCCACTTCTCCTAGTCTACTATTGAAACTTCTCATGGTGTTTTTCATTGTGTCTATATAATTCTCTTTTTTTCTTGATTCTTATAGAAATTGTTGATTTTTTAATCCATCTGGTTTATGAACTGTATTTCTGAATTATTTTTCTGACACATTGCATGCCTCCATTTCACATACCTGCTTTTCTGATGATTCTTCCTTTTCTTTCATTTGGGAGTTTCTTTGTCTCCCCTCATCTGCTCTCACTGGAGGATCTAGGTGTTGCCTCGTGCAGGGGATGCTCCTTGGTCAGCAGCGGCTCATCAGGAGAAGGCTGCTCCTCAGGCAGTCACAGCAGCAGCTGCTCCTCAGTTGGTGGTGGCTCCTCTGTTGGGTGCTGCTCAAAGCAGTGGTAGCTCCTCTGGCTTGTGGGTGCAAGCTGTTCACCCAGCTGCTGCTTTTTGGACAGGGGTGGGTTGCTGGCCCTGCTGCTGTTCCTCAGATGGTGATAGGGTACTTCCATGGCTGCTGCTCCTTGGACTGGGACAGACTGCTCACGTGGCTTGTGCTCCTCAGATGAAGGCCGGCTGCTCATAGGGCTGATGCTCCACAGATTGGGGCAGACTGGTTATGCGGCTGCTGACCCACAAACGGCAGGGGGGTGGGGCGGGGCAGGCTGCTTGCAGGGTTGTTGCTCCTTGGATAGGGGCAGGTTGCTCGTAGGGCTGCTGCTCCTAAGATGGGGTGGGCTGCTCATGTGGCTTCTGCTCATGTGGTTGCAGTACCCTGGGCTAAAGCATTGGGCTGGAAGAGGGGACCATGCTTTGGAACTCACAGTAGCCCATGCCTTGGGTGGTTGGTGTCTTGGTGACTTTGGGACCACAGCTGAGGCATCAGGTCCCTGGCAGGGGTGGCTGTAGAATCCCAGTGTTGTCTGAGCGCATCCTAGGTGGGCTTCCAGTCACAGAAGCTCTCCCCTTCAAAAGGTGTGGCCTCTGCAGAAGAACTGGCCACTCTGGGAGTCTTTTCTATGGTAGCAGAGGCTTCCTGGTTAGGTGAGCCTGGTCAACCTGCCCCCAAAGATCCTGCAGGATCTAACTGTGACACACGCACACACACACACACACACACACACACACACACACACACACACACCAGACATTCACACATTCTTTTTTGCTCCCTCACTCACACTCTCTCCCTTATTGCCTCCTTCTTCCTGTCTCTGTAGTTGGCTCTAGAGTGTTATTGACCCATTGGTGGATGGTGTCTCCTCTCCAAGTATCTGGTTATGTGGCTCGCTCTCTACCACATTGGACAAAGAGGACAAAATGCAACTCAACAAGACATGACACAAAGGGAACAAAACCTGAATGTAGTCACTAATAACCCCAATATAAGTTACCACCAGAGGAAATAGAGTTAGGGGAGAGAAAAGAGGGCTCAAATTATTTTGAAGACAGAAAAAAATGGTATGAGAGAAAAGAAAAAGAAGAAAAAGGGAAAAAAAAATATATATGAAGAAAACACCAGTGAACAAACAGATAAGCCAAAACATACAAACACCAAATACCCAGTAAAGAGGGTGGGAGCAGAATCTGTAGAGGCCAAGCTTATATATAGAAAGTAAGGCTAAGGAATTGGACAAATATGGGAAGGACCTCAGTTCACTATAGAGGAAGTAGAAAGTGGATAAGTGGATAAAAAGAAAGAGAAAGAGAAGAAAAAAATAATTAAAAATAATAATTAAAAATAGGATAAAATAAAAAATTAGAATGAATAGATTAGAATAAAAACTTAGAAAGTAATGCAAAAAGACATTGCAAATAAAGAAATAAATGAAAAAAGGAAAATAAAAAAAAACAAGATAAAATAATAATAACATAAAATAAAATAAAAATGGAAAAGTGTAGTGTCATTCCTTTCTACTGAGTTTTAATTTCCCATGAGGGCAGGTTTAAGATCCTGCTCTTTTGTACTGTCTGCCACTTATCAGTTTCCTGTTGCTGAGACTGAACAGCCTCTCTTTAGGCCAGTTCCTGAGGACTCTCAGGGATTATTCAGATTTTTTTGCTATCCTTTGTACCACTCAGGGTGTAGTCTGGCTGTGGCTGTATTGGTTGCCTGGAGACTACAGGGAAGGGCTATCTCTTCAAGATAAAATGGCTGCCTAGGTTCATAAGTCAGGTATGATTCAGTGCCAGACTTGTGGCCACCTCTACCTGACCCTCTTCTCTCTCCAGCCTCTACCTACACTCTACAAGTTCACACCTCCACCTGCACCTTAACCACAGGTGAATGTTCTTATTGAAAGGTCCGATGAACTAGGTTTAGTGAATAAAAGCAAAGACAAAAAAGAGGGGGAAAAGCTACATCACTGCAAGCCCTTCTTCTCCCACCCCCCCCCCCCGGCCTTGGGACCTCCTATTCACAGTTAGACACTACACCTATCCCAAGGGAAATGGCCTCAGTGCCGTGTGGCTTCCTTCTGACCCTCTAGTCTCCAAGGTCTCACGGTTCTCTTCATCCAAGATCCCTGATTTTAACATTCCCCAGGCATCCTCTGCCCTTCCCCACTGTTAATTGTCTCACCAGATGTATCTACTTCGCCAATTCTGGATGGATGTCATTTGATTTAGTTGCTCATTCTATCTGCTCAGGGACAAGGATCGGGACACGTCTGCCTTTTCCACCATCCTCTTGTCTCCTTCTAGTTATTATTTCTTTATTTGGCAAAGCTTCCTACGTACCTTAAGTATAAAAATTTTCTTCAGAAGGAATGAAAACAAATTCTTGAGGCATTCCAGGGCCTACGGGAATGACCCAAAGCCAACCTAGGTCAAACAAATTTCCTTAAAATTCAAACCCTTGAAAGGTTGTTATATTACCGCAATATTTTTGTCATCCTTATTACTGTGAAACTATTATTTATTCATTCAAAGTGGCAAAACATTATTAAACACAATCATGGGCTAGCAAAGTCTTAGTTCTTACAATTAAGATCACTTTTTAAAGTAATTAAGTACCTAATTAAATTAACACAATATATAATTATTTCAATGGTTTATAGAATTTTTTCTTCCTAGGCAAATACAGTAAAAACTTTTTTTTTTCCTTTTAACAGCCTGGAAAAAGACTTTAAAGGTCTGTATTAGCTTACTTTAGATTCACTTATTTAATTAAACTTATTATTCAAATTACATTTAATTTTCCTTTTAAGATTTCTCTCCACAACTTTTCTACAACTTTCACAAACATTTTACCCATATAGAAATACCAGCTTTAGAACTTTCTTAACTCATAGAAACCTTAGTTTTTAGATGACCACTAAAAAGTAATCAGTTAGCATTGTTTAGATTGGCAAAATATTTACACTTTTGAGAGACATATTTGTAATAAAAAACACTCCCTAACAGTTTCAGGTATACCTTCTCGGTTTTCTGTAATAAAAGATCAAAGGTAGGCAAACTCAAATTAATTAATATTTCAGTTTCCATTTATTTCAATATACTTATGTAATAAATTCTACTATGTAAACCAGCAGGACTGCAAAGTTTTAATTTATCATAGACTTTTTTATTTCTTTATAAAGTGGGAGTTGCCCCTGACTGAAGACACTTCTGCAGCTCAGGCCCTTCAAAGAGAAAACTTTGGGGAGGTTTAAGTTTATTTCCCATAATTGTATTTCTGAGTAGACTATAACAACATGAAATCTTGCATGTAAGATGATATCTTATCCTCTTTCAAAATAGAAACAAAAACAACCCCAAAAGTAAATATATCAGTATTCCCAAAAGGACGGACTTGGACAGTAGCCTTAGAATCTTATTTCTCACTAGAGGTTCAGTGCATGAAATTCGTACACGGAGTGTGTGTCCCTCAGCCCAGCCTGCACCCTCTCCAATCTGGGACCCCTGGAGCGATGTCTGACTGTCCAGTTAGGCCCGATCCTGGTAGGATCAGTCCTAAATGGGTAGTCGGACATCCCTCTCACAATTAAGGACTGCTGGCTCCCAACTGCTCACCTGCCTACCTTCCTGATTGCTCCTAATTGCTTCTGCCTGCCAGCCTGATCAGCCCCTAACCACTCCCCTGCCAGCCTGATTGCCCCTAACTGCCCTCCCCTTCAGGCCTGGTCCCTCCCAACTGCCATCCCCTGCTGCCATCTGTGGCGGCCATCTTGTGTCCACATGGGGGCAGGATCTTTGACCACATGGGGGCAGCCATATTGTGTGCTGGAGTGATGGTCAATTTGCATTTTATTATTTTATTAGATAGGATTAGAAAAGGATAGAGACCTGGTGCACGGGTGGGGGCCGGTTGGTTTGCCCTGAAGAGGGTCCCGGATCAGGGTGGGGGTTCCCTTGGGGCATGGGGTGGTCTGGGCAAGGGGCCTGTGGTGGTTTGCAGGCTGGCCACACACCCTGGTGGCCCAAGCGGAAGTCTTGGTATCTGGGATTTATTTATCTTCTATAATTAAAACTTTGTAGCCTTAAGCAGAGGCCAAGGCAGGCCAGGGCTGTGGAAACTTGGCTTCCTCCACTGCTGGGGGAAACTCAAGCCTCCTGCTCTCTCCAGTTCCGTGGCTGCAACCATTTTTGTTGGGATTTATTAATCTTCTATAATTGAAACTTTGTAGCATTAAGCGGAGGCCAAGACAGGCCAGGGCAGGCAGAAAGCTTGGCTTCCTCCATTGCTGGGAAACCCAAGCCTCCTGCTCTATCCATGACTGCAGCCATCTTGTTTGGGTTTAATTTGCACACTCACTCCTGATTGGCTAGTGGGCATGGCTTGTGGGTGTAGTGGAGGTATGGTCAATTTGCATATTACTCTTTTATTAGATAGGATTAGAGGCCTGGTACATGAAATTCACACACTTGGGGGCATGTTCCTCAGCACAGCCTGCACCCTCTCCAGTCTGGAACTCCTTGGGGGATGTCTGACTGCTGGGTTAGGCCTGATCCCATAATCTGGGACTGCTGGCTCCCAACCATTCTTCTGTCTGCCTGCCTGATTGCCCCTAATTGGTTCTGCCTGCCAGCCTGATCACCCCCTAACCACTCCCCTGCCAGCTTGATTGATGTCTAACTGCTTCCCTGCCAGACCGATCACCCCAAACTACCCTCTCCTGTTGGCCTGGTCACCCACAACTGTCCTCCAAGTGCCCCCCTTTCCCTGCAGGTCTATTTGCCCCTAACTGCCCTCCCTTGCTGGCCTGATCGCCCACAACTTCCCTCCCCTGCTTGCCATCTTATAGCGGACATTTTGTTACCACATGGGGGCAGCCATCTTGTGCAAGGGCATGATGGTAATTTTGCATATTACCTCTTTATTATATAGGATCAATACAGAACAGCAAATGACCATTATTTCTGAGTGGTGCAAACCCAAACAGCAGAAACACAGGATTCCCTGTGTTGATAAAACAGCAAAGAGTAAACTAAGTACCCAAAAGATAAGAAATCAAGCATAAAACATCCTTTACCAAAGATACATTATAGACAGACAAGAACTCTCACTAGCAAAGCATTTTGTATGGCTGATTCTTTGAGAGGGAGAGCAGGAAGGGTATCTAAGATTAAGAACTCTCTGCAGCTGCTGGAAGTTACTCCAAATCCTTTCATGGGTTCAGCCTGCCCAAGCAGCTGGGGCCCCCAGTGAAGTGGGATGTGCCCCATATTTAAAAAATTAAACCAAACAACAAAGAAATATAAAATAACAATAAAGAGACACTATATTTACAGGCATGCACAACCCACATACAAGAGCTTCAGATCATGCTCCTTGTATTGCCAGCCACAGAAACCTCAGAATGCCCTGTGTTTAAAAACCACTGAAGGAAAGAAATGTATCTCATCCTAGAGTGGATCAAACTGAGAGCTGGGAAACCAGGCAAGGAGTTCTGGAGTTCTCTTGTTACCAGGACCTGATTAAACTCTCCCAGTAAACACATGCCTTAAGCCCAGATGAGAGGCAGCAAATACTTCTGGTGCCTTATAAAATGCTTGATTCCTCCTATAAAAATGCTTTATTAAACTTAGGTCTCAGGAGAGATGACAGGGATTGCTGAGGCTGTGGCTAGAACTTAAAACAGGAAAATTCCTGGGAGTGCTGCAAATGAGTACAGGCCTCAGCCCCACCAACCCCCAATCCAGGCAGCAAGCCGGATCCCCATTACTCACCCCAGAGTCCCACTTACACCCTTCATGGACATCAGAATATGTAACCAGACCAACAGTGGGTCCAGGTTGCCTGCACTACTTGAGCTAATTAAGCAGAAACAGAGTTGAATCATATGAGTATTTATTTCAATAATGCCAGCAATGTGGGAGAGCAGTAGGTCATCCACAAAAATCTGCTCTAAGGCCCCCCATAAGACAGCTGCTTATATTGAGTAGGACAAAGATTACATGGGGCCCTACTTGGTTTGGCTCAGTGGATAGAGTGTCAGCCTGCTGACTAAAGGGTCCCATGGTTGGTTCCAGTCAAGGGAATATGCCCAGGTTGTGAGCTCTATCCCCAGAAGGGTGCATGCAGGAGGCAGCTCTTCAATGATTCTCTCTCATCATTGATACTTCTATCTCTCCCTCTACCTTCCTCTCTGAAATTACTAAAAATATTTAAAAAAGAAAATAAGGGCAAGCAGGAATCACACTCATGGGGAAGTAAGAAAGTTTGTCTGGGCAGGGGAGCTGGGTTGGTAATCCAGTTAGGGCAACAGCCTTTCCATGGCAGTTCTTGAATGAGGATGAACTGCATTCAAAGGTTGACTCCCAGGTAAAAGCTTGACTCTTGGGGCAAGGTTGACACCCAGACAGATTAGAATGTCCTTCTAATCATTGCCATGATTGTCCAAGGCAATCATGGTTAATAGAGTATGACTAATATTTATTATAACTATTTTTAATAACTAATAGCTACTACCCAATATTCTATTTCTGACCCTAATAGAATTACAACCAAAATGCATAAAAAACATCCTGAATAATCAACTGAAGACTAGCTGGTAAGAGCCCTGATAACCAAGGGAGGACAGTAAGGGGCAACCAGGCTGGCAAAGGAGGGCAGTTAGGGGAGACCAGGATGGCAGGAGAAGGCAGTTAGGGGCAATCGGGCCAGCAGTAGAGGGCAGTTGGGGGTGACCAGGCCTGAAGGGGAGAGCAGTTAGGGGAGATGAGGCTGGCAAAGGATACTGCATAAAGACTAGTAGGAAGTACATAGGCATGAATGGCTGTCAAGTTCTCACAGACAGCAGCTGAAGTTCTAGAGAGATATCTCAGTGGGGGGTTGCCACTGAAAACTCTGGTGTCTAAAACCCCAACTGGACTTTCCAGCCCAGATCACCAGAACTGATAAAGGTGCCCACATGATATCTGGCTATGAAAAGCAGCAGGATTGATGTCTGGCATTGAGAGACAGCTGGAAATGCAGGCACCCTATTAAAGGACCAACACACAAAATTTCATGTGCAGCCACTTACAATGTGCTCTGGCAGATGAGGACAGAGTGGATGGAAGCTATGTGAGCAGAAGCCAGGTTTGGGGGTTCTGGGATTAGAGCTAGGATGCAGACAGCCAGATTCCTGTGCTGTTATTCTCTCACACTGCAGAGGACATCAATCTCCAGTGGACTGGCCACGCACCCCCAGTGGGGACCCTCACCCCATGGGGGTGTGGCCAGCCTGCAAACCATCACAGACCCCTCGCCCAGGCTGCCCCACACCCCAAGGGAACCCTCACCCTGATCCAGGACACCCTTCAGGGCAAACCAGTCAGCCTCCCCCCCACCATGCACCAGGCCTCTATTTATACTAATAAAAGGGTAATATGCTAATTAGACTGGAAGACCTTCCAGGAGATCTTCCAGATGTTCTTCCTTACAAAGCCATGGTGGCGGGGCTGAGGTAGAGGTGGTTAGAGGCCAAGAGGGGAGGGCAGTTGTGGTGATCAGGCCAGGATGGGACGCAGTTCTGGGTGATCAGGCTGGTAGGAGGGGCCATTGGGAGTGATCACGCCAGCAGGGGGGTCAGTTGGGGGTAAGCAGGCCAGCAGGCAGAGTGGTTCGGGGAAATCAGGCAGTCAGGCAGGTGAGCAGTTAGGAGCCAGCTGTCCCGGATTGTGAGAAGGATGTCCAACTGCCAGTTCAGGCCCGATCCCTGTAAACCAGCAGTAGGACATCCTTCGAGGGGTCCCAGATTGGAGCGAGCGCAGCCCAGGCTGAGGGACACACACCCCTGTGTATGAATTTCGTTCACCCAGCCACTAGTCCTATATAATAAAAGCCTAATATGCAAATCAACCAAACAATGGAAAGCCCAGTGGAGCAACCAATCCCTATGACACGCATTTACCACCTGGGGCATATGCACAATTCAGGAACTGCCCCAAGCTTGCAGGCCCCAGGCCAGCTAAGGTGGGTGCCAGTGGGGGCCTCCCAATTGCCCCACCAGTCACCCCACAGATAAGCCCTGATCGCCGGGCAGGCCTAGAGACCCTACCCATGGAAGGATTTTGTGCACCAGGCCTCTAGTTTGCAAATAAATATGATATATTGCATAAACAAACTGAAAGACAAAAATCACATGAACATATCAAAAAATGCAGAAAAAATATTTGACAAAATTTGACAGCCATTTTTTATTAAAAAAAAAACAAAAACCCTCACAACAAAGTGGGAATAGAGGTATTGTACCTAACCATAATAAAAGCCATATATTAGTAACCTACAATGAACATTATACTCAAGGGGCAAAACCTTAAACTATTTCCCCTAAGAATAGGAAAAAAACAAAACAAAAACATAGTACTGGAAGTCCTAGGCACAGTTATCAGATAAGAAGAAAACAAAAGTCATCCAAATTGGAGTGGAGGAAGTGAAACTCTAATTATTCACAGATGACATGTTACTGTACACAGGAAAACCTAAAGATCCCACCAAAAACTAGATTAATAAAGGAGTTCAGAAATATAGCAGAATACAAAATTAACACAGAGAATGGAATCTTAATACACCATTAATGAATTCTCAGAAGAAACTAAAATATCAATATCATTTATCATAGCAACAAAAATTAATATACTTAGGGATAAAATTTACAAAGGAGGTAAAATACTTGTACTTGGAAAACTATAGGACATTGGAAAAATATTTATAGAGGAAGATATGAACAAGTCAAAGAATATATCATGTTCATGGATTGGTAGAATTAACATAATTAAAATGTTCACACTAACCAAGGCAATATACAGATTGAATGTAATCCCTATTCAATTACCAATGACATATTCCAGAAAAAATACTCTAAAAATTTATATTAAACCAGAAAGACCCTGAATAGCCACAACAATCGTGAGAAAGAAGAACAAAGTTGGAGGGATCCCAATACAGCTATCAAGTTATACTACAAAGCCACTGTAATCAAAACAGCCTGGTATTGGCCCAATCGTATAAATCAATGTAACAGGAAATAAACCCCATAAATGATCCCAAGCCATTACATTCAATTAATATTTGACAAACAAGGAAACAGCATACAATAGAGTCAAGACAGTCTCTTCAATAAATGGTATTGGGTAAATTGGACACAAACACGAAAAAAAAAAAAAAAAAGAAAGAAACGAGACCACCAACTTCTATTATACACAAAAATACATTAAAAATGGATAAAAAGACTTAAATGTGCAACCATAAAAATACTAGAAGAAACTATAGGCAGCAAAATCTCAGACATATCTCAAAGCAATGTTTGTGAATACAACTTCTAGTGCAAAGGAAACTGAGGATTAAATAAATAAATGGGACTACATCAAAGTAAAAATTTTCTGCACAGCAAAAGAAACCATCAACAAAATGAAAATGGAGCCCCCTGTATGGGAGAATATATTTGGCAATGATTTATACTAATAAAAGGGTAATATTCTAATTAGATTGGGAGGCCTCTTAGACCTTCCAGAAGTCCTTCTGGACAAATTCATGGTGGTGGGGCCAAGTTAGAGGTGGTTAGAGGCGATCAGGCCAGGAGGGAAGGGCAGTTAGGGGTTATCAGGCTGGCAGGGGGGCAGCTGGGAACAAGCAGGCCAGAGTGGGGTGCAGTTTGGGACGAGCAGGTTGGCAGGGTGGGGGCAGGCGGGGGCAATCAGGCTGGTGGGGGGCAGTTGGAGGCAAGCAGGCTGGCAGGGGGGCAGTTGGGGTAAGCAGAACATCAGGGGGGGTTGGGGATGAGCTGGCCAGTTGGGGATGGCAGTTGGGGACAAGCAGGATGGCAGGGTGGGAGCAGTTGGGGATGATCAGGCCAGTAGGGGGGAAGTTTGGGGCAAGCAGGCTGGCAGGGGGGGCAGTTGGGGGTGAGTTGACCGGCCAGGGGTGGCAGGTGGGGGCAAGCAGGCTGGCAGTGGGGGCATTTAGGGGTGAGCAGGATGGCACAGTGGGGCAGTTGGGGGCAAGCAGGCCAGTGGTGGGGGGCCATTGGGGGCGAGCAGGCCAGCAGGGGGCGGCAGTTAGGGGTGATCAGGCTGGAAGCGGGGGCAGATTGGGTTGATAAGGCCAGCAGGCAGATTGTTAGGGGTGATCAGGCAGGCAGGCAGGCAGGCAGGTGCACGGTTAGGAGCCAGTGGTCTCACATTGCGAGAGGGATGTCCAACTGCCGGTTTAGGCCTTATCTCTGTGGGATCGGGCCTAAACCAGCAGTTGGACATCCCCTGAGGGGTCCCAGATCAGAGAGGGTGTAGGCTGGGCTGAGAGACACCCAGAATGCATGAATTTCATCCACCAGGCAACTAGTCTATATATATAAAAGCGTAAGAACCAAACAACCAAATGACCAAACAATGTGCACTGACCATCATGTTGCAGATGCTCAACACAAATGCTGCCCCCTGGTGGTCAATGCACTCCCACAGCCAACCTCCCATGGCTGGCCAACCTTCCACAGTCCCTCCCCACAAGCTGGCCAGCCCCATCGGCCCTGATAGTGGCAGCAGGCCAACCTCTTGTGGCCCCCCTTGGCCAGTCAACCTCCTGCAACCCTTCTCCATGGCCAGCCTGCCCCAATGGCCCCAATCAAGCTGCCCAGCTAACCTCTCATGGCCCTCCCCTACAGCCAGCCAACCTCCCACAGCTCCTCCTCACAGCCGGCCAACCTCCTGCAGCCCCTCCCTGGTCCCACCAGCCAATTTCCTGCATCCACTCTCCCTGGCCAACCTTCCAAGGCCCCAATCAGTCCTGATCGCCAGCCAAGCTGAGGGATCTCACCCATGCACTAATTCGTGCACTGGGCCTCTAGTACATCTGATAAAGGGTTAACATTCAAAATATATAAGGAACTCATACAAGTTAACAAAAGGAAGACAAACAATCCAATTTAAAACTCAGCAAAGGACCTCAATAGACATTTCTCCATACTGATGGTCAAGAGATATAGCAAAAGATGCCCAAAGTCCCTGATCACAAGAGAGAGGCAAATTAAAACAACAGTGAGATATCACCTTATACCTGTTAGAATGGCTACCATAAACAAATCAACAAAATATAAATGCTGGCAAGGATGTGGAGAAAAAGGAACCCTAGTACACTGGTGGAGGGAATGCAGACTGGTGTAGCCTCTGTGGAAAACTTTATGGAGTTTTCTCCAAAATTTAAATATGGAACTTCCATTTGACACAGTAATCCCACTTCCAGGAGTATATCCTAAGTAACTTGAAACATCAATTACAGAGAAAGTATTCACCCCAGTGTTCATAGCAGTGCAATTTATAGAAGCTACATTCTGGAAACAGCCCCAAGTGCCCATCAGTAGATGAGTAGATAAAAAAGCTGTGGTACATTTATATTCCATGGAATACTATGCAGCAGTAAAAATAGAGAACCTCTTACCCACTTAGTCAGCATGGACGGAACTGGATAGTATAATGCTAAGTGAAATAAGACAAATATCAAATGATCTCTCTTGTATGTCGAATATAATTAACAAAATGAACTGTTGAGATTCTCAAAATGGTGGCTGGCAGGACAACAGTGAGGGAGAGAGTATGAGCAAGTGAGGGAGTGAAAGAAGTGTGTGTGGATGTGTATGGTTTGTGTGTGTGTGTGTGTGTGTGTGTGTTTGTGTGTGCGTGTGTGTCTGTGTGTGTGTGTGTGTGTGTGTGTCTGTGTGAGAGAGGGACAGTTAGATCTTGCAAGAAACTCAGGGGCTAGCAGACCAGGCTGACCTGGATGGGGAACCACCACTACTACTACGAGCATTCCCTGAGCTGCAGGGCTTGGGCACAGAGTCCATGCCATCTTGAATGAGAGAACAGTCCCCCCTAGTAACCCAGTATCACCACCACCCAGACTTCCTTGGACAATGCCGGGAAACCTGCAGCCACCCCAGCCAAAGTTGTGCTGTCTCCTCTGCATACCCACAGACTCCAGGATTTGCACCTCCCTGCTGCTGGCTCTGGGGTCCCTCAGGCACGCAGCTACAGCAACAGACCCCACAACTTCCCCCTTCCTGGACTGCCTGCTCTGGACACCTCAGTGAGTTGCTGAGGGCTTGCCTCTCTGGCCAAGGTCATGCTGTTTCAGCCACAGACTCTTAGATTCCCAAATCTCCACTGCTGGCTCCTGGACCCTCTCATAATTCACAAAGTGAAGTCACCCTGGATAGAGATCCGCAGCCTCATCTGCAAACTCTGGGACACCTGCCCCCCACCCCCCCACCGTCACAGCTCTGGGATCCTTGCCGTGATTTGCAGAGTGATGCTACCCTAGCAAGAGTCCCACCACACAGGATAGAGTCACACTACCTCAGCCTCATGCCTGGAAACTTCTTCACAGGCCATGAAATCCTGGATCTCACAGTGAGTGCATGCCAGAGAAACTTCAGGCAACCCTTTCCACAAGAGCTGAAACCATGAGCATATCAACAACAGTTTACACGACAAGGCCTAGGTTGAATCACATTGTCACACAACCTGTGATGAGACTTCATCCATGAATGAAAAAGTAATATTCAAGAACCAGCACTTCAGGAGAACTTAAATGTCTCAAATAAGGGGCTCCAGTAGGACACCAAGCCCAAGAGATCTGAGAGACTGCACTGCTGGATCCCACAAATCACCAACTACATAGGACCACCCCAAAAGAACCTGGGTACCAACCATAGCAGTTGGATTAAGACATACAAACGATTAAAATGGGACAATAAAAATGGGGAGAAAAAGAAACAACCACTCAAAATAAAGTAAAGAGGAATAGCCAGAAAAGGAATGAAATGAAGTGGAGACAAGTAATTTATCAGAGAAATAATTCATAGTAATGATTATAAGAATGATCAAACATCTGGATAACAAATACTTACAACTCAATGAGAATTATAAGGAGGTGAATAAGAATTTCACCAACATGAGAAATAGTCAAGAGGAAATGAAGAATCACATAGCTGCAATTAAAAAAAAAAAAGAACAGTAGAAGACTTCAACAGTATACTTACAAGAAGCTGAGGACCGAATCAGCGAGTTAGAAGACAAAATAGAAAAACACCCAAGCTGAGCAGCAACTGGAAAAAATAATCTAAAAAACAGCAGTAGAGTAGAGTCTAAAGGAGCTTTGGGACAACATGAAAAAAACAAAAAACAAACAAACAAAAAAAAACACCTTTGTATAATTGGGGTGCCAGAGGAGTAGAAACTGAGCAAGGTATAGAAAACCAGTAGGAAGAAAACTTCCCAAACTTGGGGAAGAAAATAGTCACACAACTCCAAGAAGCACATAGAGTCCAAAACAAGATGAACCCAAAAGTTGTCATACCAAACACATCATAGTTAAATTGGAAAACATAAAAGAAAAAGAATGAATCTTAAAAGCTGCAAGAGAGAGACAGAAACTTATCTATGAGGGATCTCCCTTTAGACTATCAACTGATTTCTCAACAGAAACACTTTCAGAAAGAAATTGGATGAAGTACACAAAATAACAAAGCAAGTGACTGAACACAAGCATACTCTATCCAGCAGGTTATCATTCAAAACTGAAGGTGAAATCGGTAGTTTAACAGAAAAAAAAAAAAAAAAGGCTATGGAGTTTATTACCACTAAGCCATCAATGCAAGAAATGCTAAAGGAACTATTGTAAAGTAGAAATAGAAAGGGAGAAAGGGAAAAAAAAAAGCATAAAGAACAAAAAGGGCAACAAACAAGTATCCTACCTAATAATAGACAAATATGCAAATTGACCGTACCTTCACTATGCCCGCGATTGGCCAGGAGGCGCAGGGGGGCGGGACTCGGGGTGGCCGGGGTGGCTGATTGGGCCGCGAGACGCTGAGCTTGCGCGCTGGCGACTCGAGCTCAGCGTCTGCGCCATGGCTGTGCTGCGGCATAGAAGGGGCCTCTGGGGCAGCGAGCTCATGTCCCACCGTGGACCATCAAAAGCGGGGTAGCTGGGTGCCTGTACACTCAGGCACCAGGCCTTTCAGAAGCCTTTCCTTTCTAAAGGCCTGGTGCACGAGCGGACAGGCACCCAGCTCCCCCGCGATCGAAAGCAAAAGCGTGGGAGGTGTGTGCCTGTCCACTCAGGCACCAGGCCTTTCAGAAGCCTCCACCGCGCTGGAGGCTTCTGAAAGGCCTGTTGCATCAGCGATCAAAAGCAAAAGCGTGGGAGCTGGGTGACTGTCCGCTCAGGCACCAGGCCTTTCAGAAGCCTCCGCCGCACTGGAGGCTTCTGAAAGGCCTGGTGCACCAGCGGACAGATACCCAGCTACCCTGATCAGGCACCAGGCCTTTCAGAAGCCTCCGCTGCGCTTCTGAAAGGCCTAGTGCACCAGCGGACAGGAACCCAGCTCCCTCATAATCGAAAGTGAAAGCGTGTACGGGACCCTACACGTGCATGATTCAATCATGCACTGGGCCTCTAGTTTATCAATAATAAACTTAAATGTAAATGGATAAAATGCTCCAATCAAAATACATAGGATAGCTGAATGGATAAGAAAACATGACCAATATCTAAGCAGTCCTTAAGAGACCCACATCAGAACAAAGACCTCACACAGGCTGAATGTGAAAGGATGGAAAAAAATCTTTAGCAAATAGAAATGAAAACAAAACAAAAAACTGAGGTAGCAATACTTACATCTGACCAATTAGACCTGAAAGGGAAGGCCATAACAAGAGATTTTGAAAGCTACTACATAATACTAAAGGAATTGATACAAGAGGATATGACTCTGGTAAACCTATATGCATCCAATACAGAAGCATCCAAATACATTACAAAAAATCTGGAAGATATCAAGGGAGAGATAAAATCAATAAAATCATAGTAGATAATTTTAATTGACATTACTGGATATTACTTCTAGGTAAAAAAAAAAAAAATCAATAAGGAAACAGAAGTTATAAATGACTCACTAGACCAGATGGAACTAATTGACATATTCAGAACATCACCCCAAAACTACAGAATATAAATTCCTCTCAAATGCACATGGGACCTTTTCAAAGATAAACCACATATTAGGACACAGACTAAGTCTCTACAAATTTAAGAAGTTTGAAATAATATTGAGTATCTTCTCAGATCATAATGGTAAAAAATTAGAAATCCACTACAATAAAAATCTTAAACAATCAAACATATGGAGGCTATTAAACATTAATGGGTTACCAAAGAGATCAAGGATATCAGAGAAAATATTCTGGATAAATGACAATGAAAGCACAAAATCCAAAATCTATGGGAAACAGAGAAAGTAATATTGAGAGGGAAGTTAATAGCACTACAAAGCTTACCTCAAAAAAAATAAGTAAAACTTGTAATAAGTTATCTAAACCTACAACTTAAAGAATTAGAAAGACAGCAACAAGAAAAGCCCAGAGTAAGTAAAAGGAAGGAAATAATAAAGCTCAAAGCAGAACTAAATGACATAGAGACCAAAACAAACTAATAAACAAAAATCAAACAATACAAAAGATCAATAAAATCAAGAACTGTTTTTTTGAAAGGATAAACAAAATCAATAAACCTCTTGCCAGACTCACCAAGAAACAAAGAGAGAGGACCCAAATAAAATCAGAAAGAAAAGAGGTAAGGTAACAACTGACTCGAAAGAGATACAAAGGATCAGAAAAAATACTATGGAGAACTCTACTCCAAAATACTGGACAAATGGACATATTTCTAAAAAATAATATCTCCCAAAAATCAATCAGCAAGCATGAGAAAACCTGAATAGACTAATAACTACTGATGAAATCAAAGCAGAAAAAAAAAAAAAACCTCCCAGCAAACTAAAGTCCTGGACTGAATGGCTTCACAGGGGAGTTTTATCAAACATTTAAAGAAGAACTAACACCTATACTCCTCAAATTATTCTAAAAATTTCAGGAAGAAGGTACACTCCGAGGCTCTTTCTATGAGGTCAGCATTACCCTAATTCAGATAAAGACACTACAAAGGAAGATAATTACTGGCCAATATCCCTGATGAACATAGATGCTAAAATCTTCAACAAAATTCTAGCAAATTGGGTCCACAATACATTAGAAATATCATACCCTATGATTGAGTGGAATTTATTTCAGTGATGCAAGGCTGGTACAATATTCACATATCAATAAATATGATACATCACATAAACAAACTAAAAGATAAAAACCACATGATCATATCAATAGATGCAGAAAAAGCATTCAATAAAATCCAACACCCTTTTTGATAAAAACTCTCAATAAAGTGGGAATAGAGGGATGATACCTCAACATAATAAAAGCCTTATAAAACAAACCTACAACCATCATCATACTCAAAGTACAAAAGCTAAAATCATTTCCTGTAAGAACAGAAGAAAGACAGGGGTGCCCACTTTCACCACTCCTGTTCGACATAGTACTAGAAGGGTTAGCAATCTATATTAGACAAGAAGAAGAAATACAAGGCATCTAAATTGGGATGGAGGAAGTAAAACTGTCTCTATTTGCAGATGACATCATACTGTACATAGAATACCCTAAAGATTCCATCAGAAAACTACTAGATTTAATGAATGAATTTGGCAGCATAGCAGGATATAATGTTAATTCCCAAAAATCTATGGCATTTTAATACACCAATAATAATCTCTTAGAAAGAAAAACCAATCAAGCAACCCCATTTACACTGCCACAAAAAAATTGAGATACTTAGTGATAAACTTAACCAAGGAGGTAACAGATCTGTACTTGGAAAACTACAAGACATTGAAAAAATAGATAGAGACAAATATACACAATTGGAAGGATATACGATGCTCATGGATTGGTAGAATCAACATAATTAAAATGCCCATACTACCTAAGGCAATCTAAAAATTCAATGCAATCCCTATTAAAATACCAAGAACATATTTCAGCCAACATAATACTCAGAGTTAGAACAAATTTTCTAAAAATTATATGGAATCAAAAAAGACCCTGAATATTGGGAGCAATATTGAGAAAAAAGAAAAAGAAAAAAAGAAAAAACAAACAAACCAAAGTTGGAGGAATCAAAATACCAGATATCAAGATTTGCTACAAAGCCACTGTTCTCAAAACAGCCTGGTACTGGCAGGGAAGGGTGGGGTGGAATAAGAGATTAACCAAAGAACTTGTATGTATGCATATAAGCATAACCTATGGACACAAACAATAGGGGGTTGAGGGCATGTGCTGAGGGTGTGAGGGTGGCTGGGGAGAACTCAAGGGGGGGGGGGGAAGGAGATATATGTGATACTATATGTAATACTTTAAACAATAAAGAATTATAAAAAATAGAATGGTCAATGACACTTGGTACATGGTAGTCACCATAGCCAAGGTCAGAGAAGCTCTGTTTCTTGCCATAAGAGCCTCAGCACAAAGGGTTAAACTGACAGCCCTCACTAGAGTCTTATAATTTTCACAGTGAAGAAATGTTAACATCTTTATTGAGCCTAAATATGCTTTCATGGTAGTCGATGTTCATCAGGCAATATTAAAAGAAAGGGTGCTCTTAATTTTTGGAATAAAAATATTAAACAAGACTTGTGTTATCAGCCACCCCTCCTCCTAAGGTAGAGCCTGTAAAGCCTTTAATACCTAAGGCCCCCCTCCTCCGCCTCCCTTGTGGGAAGACTCATCAACTAAAGAAAATGGAGCTAACAGTCCATTTATAAAAAGACTCCTTAATGCTTTGTCTGAAAATTACCACACAATGCCTTGGGACTGGCAGATTTTGGGTAAAACAACTTTAGTTGCTAGTCAATATTTGCAGTGGAGAGCAGAATATGATGAGATCTGTGAACAACAGGTTGAAATCTGGGCCACATCTGGCTATAAGTCCTGCGCAATGTAAAACATCTGAAAGATCCATTAAAAGAACTCTGATTTATTAAGTCTTCTCTACAGTATGTGTATGTGCACTTGTAAATATTGTATATAAGAGTGTCTGTTGATTGTTGTTTTATCTGTCTTTGTTGTTTGGTATAATTTGTTTATTGTTAGTCTGTCAAAAAAAAAAACCAAACTATTCAAGAAAAGATGGAAATTAATAAGAAATTTTAAAGACTGTCTCAGAACTATTCTGAAGTTAATAAATTCCTACTCCTCATCCCCCACCCCTCACCCCGTAGTAAGCATGTCTCTGGTTTGTCTTAATAGAAAAGAAACAGTAGGTGGCCAGGCCATTACTGAATTTCCCCAGAGCAAACAGGATGTGGGGGTAGGGAGAGAGAATATGAGCGGCACATGTGGCTGATAACACAGGTCCTAGGAATATTCCCCTAGACCAGTGATGGTGAACCTATGACACGCATGTCAGCACTGACACATGTAGCCATTTCTGATGACACGCAGCCGCTGAGGCGGCAGCATGCCGAGAATGAAACATTTGCGAAATAATGTCTTTTCCTCAAAGTGACACATTACCCGAGTCATGCTCAGTTTTTTGGCGAAGTTTGACACACCAAGCTCAAAAGGTTGCCCATCACTGCCCGAGACAAAGGGAGGTAGAGGTAACTAAAAAATGCCCCAGCCCATTAATTACTAGGTCTCTTGCCTATCGCCTTTATTTTGATCCTGTAAAATGGGTGCCTGCTCTCAGGAGTGTTATTAAAAGTCTCATTTTTAACATCCAAGTCCATCACTTGAAATTTGGAAAGGTGAGCCATTTCTCACAATTTGGGGACAAGTCCGGGACTTCTATATCTGAAAATGAAAAGCCTGGTTTAAGGGGAGATGCACCCCACCCAATTTTGGGTGGCCTCTTGGCCTAAGCCCCATCTCTACACGGATGCTATAGAATAGGCCTGAGACTGTTTTTCTTTGGAAGATGGTGAAAATAACACAAGGAAAATATACAGGCTGGGTTTTGGCAACAAGGTTAATTTTTCTTGGATAATGGAAGTTCTTGAATAATAATGGACCACATTCCAAGGTTGCCACCCAGGTCCTGGGGGGCATTCTTATTTTTATAAAGAAAAATAAAACAAAATAAAATAATACTTTAACATTAAAGTCACTGATAGCCAGTGAGTGATCTCTGTTACAGAATTTGCCAAGGAAAATGCCTTGGGTAATAAAAATTGGCTTTAAAATCTAAAAGTTGTTAAAGTAAAATATATATAACTAAAATGAAGGGTATATGGTAAATCTTTTTCAGTGGTAATATCTATACTAACAAAAGGGTAATATGCTAATTAGACTGGACATATTCCGGACATGCTTCTGGACAAAGCCACGGTGGCAGGGGCTGAGGCAGAGGCAATTAGGGGCAATCAGGCTGGCAAGGGAAGGCAGTTAGGTGTGATCAGGCTGGAAGGGGAGCAGTTAGGGCCAATCAGGCCAGCAAGCAGAGGCAGTTAGGAGCAATCAGGCTGGCAGGCAGAGTTGGTTAGGGGTGGCAGGCAGGCAGGCAAGCAGTTGGGAGCCAGCGGTCCTAGATTGTGAGAGGGTGCAGGCTGGGGTGAGGGAAACCACCCCCTGCGTGCACGAATTTCATGCACTGGGCCTCTAGTTAAATATATAGCTATTTTGAAATGATAAGATACTGAAACATTAATTAATCTAAGTTTGACTCATATGGAGAATCTAAAAGATAGATTTGAGTCTATTAATTGAATATAATATGTCCCATATTTTATTTGAAATATCTCTTAAAAATATGAATGTATTACTAATCTGAAAAGTGCTAAGTATTTAACTTGCCACCTAAAACTTGAGGCTTCTAAGAGTTTTTACTTCAGGCTTTCATCTTTGGCAATCTCCTTTGAACAGCATTAGAGGCCCACAGAATGATGATATATATACTAGCGTTCCCGTTGCAGGAGAAATCCTGCAATAGGGTTTCCTGCTGCACTCTACCCCACCCTGCCTGCTCTCCTCCCTTGTCCCCCACCCCACAATCTCCGCCAGCCCCCCTGCTTTTCTAACTTCTCCGCCAGCCCGCCCGCTCTCCTTCCTTCTCCCCTGGCCCCGCCTCCGCTCCTCCCTTCTCCCCTGGCCCCGCCTCCGCTCCTCCCTTCTCCCCCGGCCCCGCCCCTTCTCCCCCAGCCCCGCCTGCAAAACTTCCTTCTCCCCCGGCCCCGCCTCCACTCCTCCCTTCTCCTCCCCCCGGCTTGCTTGCTTCTCTGCAGCTTTGCTCCCTTCTACAGCTCTTGGCTTCTTTCTACGCTGTCGTGATATGCAAATTAGCCGTCATCTTTGTTGGGATAATTTGCATATTCATCCTGATTGGTTGGTGGGCGTGGCTTGGCTGGTGGGCATGGCTTGGGCGTAGCGAAGGTGCGGTCAATTTGCATATTTTTCTATTATTAGATTAGATGGAGAGAAATAGAGAGAGATATAATATGCAAATTAGGATGATATGCCATAACAGTCACAACTGGACAGGAGGAGGTTGCGCGTGCAGGTGAGGCCCGGAGCAGAGACAGAGACAGAGATGGGGGGCCAGCACAAGCTGCAGCATGGCAGCTTGGGCAGGCCCCCCAGAGCCGGAGCAAACACAGTCAGGGACAGGGGTGCCAACCTTCAGCCTCTGTGGCCAAGCTCAGGCCCAGAGAGTAGAGGATGGGCCTGCCTGCAGCCTCCACGGCAGAGCGCAGGCCCTGAGAGGAAAGGGCAAGCCACCCGCAGCCTCAGTGGTTGAGCACAGACCTGGAGTAAAACCTTGACAGCAAGTCTTTCAGTATAGTTGGAGCATTAGAGGCCCACAGAATGATCATTTCCTTTTCTATGAAACACATAACTCTGACACACTATTTACATTAAATAAGTTCCATATATTTTGACATTTTGCAGGCCTGGAAAGTTATACATGATGATCAGCAAAGTGAGAAGATGAAAAGAATTTTTAGGCTTTTAAAGAAGTAACTAATTTCTGTCTAGAAGACATACCAATTCAAAAAGTGATGGTTTTACAATAGGACATTAGCCAGATTGTATCTAATTTAGCAGTTTTACTTCAGGATTTCATCTTTGGCAATCTCCTTTGAACAGCATTATCATCCTTCCATCTGTTTATCTGCACTGAGTTAAACAGAACTTTTGCATCTGCTACTATGTATTTGAATAAGAATTATGTATTTAACATATGCAAAATTTTGTTTTGACACAATAAAAAAAAAAAAAAAGAGCATTTGATTCTTCCCTGGAACACAGAAAAGCACAAACTTGAGTCATTGGTGTGACTTAGGTTAAATTTTCAAATATTGTTAATAAAATTCATGTGGGGATCTTCACAGAGCCAAGAATTATCTCTTTCAGGCCTACATATTCAGCATCTCCACGGAGGAGGCCTGTTATCCTGTGTTTTGTTTTGTTTTTTAACACTCACCAGAGGATATATTTTCACTGTTTTATAGAGAGAGTGGACTGGATGGAGAGGGAGAGGGAGAGAAAGAGAGAAAAAAGGAGAGAGAGAGAGAGAGAGGGAGAGAGAGAGAGAGAGAGAGAGAGAGAGAGAGAGAGAGAGAGAGGAAGAGAGAAAGGGAGAGAGAGAGAGAGGGAGATGGAGAGGGAGAGGCAGAGAGAGAGGCAGAGGGCCTGCTCGTGGCTGAGGGCAGATGCTCACCCGCAGTCCCACCTCTTCATGTGAGCTGCAGAAGAAACACCTCCTTTTCTGACTGTTCATTGGCTAAGTTCCCTGTACACCACTCACAGTATTCTTGGTAACTTGCCTAATAAGAATCTAAGAAAGTGATCTCGGGTTTTTCCACCACACTCCTGCTAGAATAAAAACGAAGGTCTGCTGCTAGAGGATCTAAGAAATGTCATATCCTGCCCTAGCTGGTTTGGCTTAGTGGATAGAGCCTTGGCCTGCCAACTGCAGTGTCTGGATTCGATTCTGGTCAAGGGCATGTACTTAGGTTGCAGGCTCCTCCCTGGCTCCCCAGGTCAGGGCTCATGCAGGAGGCAACCAATTGAAGTGTCCCTCTCACATTGATGTTTCTCTCTGTCTTTCCCTCTCTCTTCCAGGCTCTCTAAAAATCAATGGAAAAATATCCTCAGGTGAGGATAAAAAGAAAGAAAGAAATGTCATATCCTATGAAAGACACATCTTGAAAATTCCTAAAGAAAGTTGTCATTTATTCATGGTGAAGGGACTGGAGTCTGTGTTGATGAAAACACCTTGGCAGTTGTGGAGGCTGGCAATGGCAGCAGCAGCAGGGTGATGTGGGTGGTGCCTTCCCCTGATCAGCCAGGTTTCCTCCTGCAGAGGGAGGCCTACTGGTGGCATAGGCCCACAGAGAGTGGGCCTATGCCATCTGTAGGACAGTCTCTGACGGCTCCTGGACTGTAAGAGGGGGCAGGGTGGGCTCAGGGACACCCCCAGTGCACAAATTTCATGTACCGATCCTCTAGTATGGTTATAATAATAAAATGCATGAAGTATAAATATTCATTTTTGAGGAAAATGATTCTTGCGTTTTTGTCTGAAACATTAGTTGTTCAAAATATAGTCTTTATGTGAATGTGTGTCTATGTACTCAAATTTCAACCTAGGTTATAATATTTTATTGGCCCAATTAAAAAAATTAATTCTATGGTCCAAACAAAATATTTAATATTAATTGAAATTTCAAGACTTTAACCAAGAGATAGCTTTGGGACATTTCAAGGGCCTTGGAATGATTTAAGGATTTATTCTCTTTTCTTAAAATAATTATAATTGAACTAAATTAGGCTGATCTAATATACCTAAAATCACTTGGGAAGCTTTGTAAAAGAAAAATTAATAACTGTGTTCTATCTATATACATGTATTTTAAATTTTATAGAGGTTTCAGCCTCTAAGCTTGGCAGGAAACCAGAATATTCAGCAATGAAATTTTAAAACAGGAGCATACATAATGCTTCACACCCCCACCAAGTCTGCTGTTCAGATTGGCTGGTGAGCTGGGTGACATCCGTACTTCATGTGTCAAATGTATAGCTTTGCTTACTATGCTTTTTCAATAAAGATACATACTTTAATTACTTAATAAGTTAGCTTTTCACAATACAATCAAAATCTCTTATAAACTCATTTATATGTGAAGCCAATATTTTATGAGCAACTGATTCTAGTAAAGTCCAAATTAAAATTTGCGTATATGTGTAAATAAGCACTAGCCAAAAAGAATGCTGTTTAGAAGTAAATTTAAGCTTAGAAAAGGAGAAATTGAAAAATCTCCTCCACTACTATTTATAGAGCAAACTAAAAGTTATTATTCTAGCATTAAATCTTACCATTAATGAGACACCATAAGTAAAAAGAAAGTTACTTTTACTTGAGATGTATGCATTGCAGTATTGGCCAGCATGTCTCTCTTCTACCTGTTTTTCTGGAAGGCAACCAAGTAAAAGTCTTTACTGTAGCAATTTATGGCAAGCCCACAGGAAAAGCAGACTTTAGAATGTTTATCCAATTAGAAAAGAAACTCCCTAAATGAGGCTTAAAAATTATTTTAGAAAAGGTACAGAGAGAAATGCTCTTCAAATATCTAGGAACCATAAGTGAAAACCAATGTATTAGGCCTCAAAAAGTAGAAATACAAAAGGATTGCCTTAAGACACTAAATGACTTTTAGAAATTATTAATTGTTTGAGACCTTATCTCAAAATCTCTATGAAAGAAATGACAAATTTAGTCAATACTAGAGGCCTGTTGCACAATATTTATGCACTGGAGGTGGGGGACCCTCAGGCTGACCTGCACCCTCTTGTAGTCCAGGACCCCTCAGGGGATGTCCAGCGGGATCAGGCCTAAGTAGCCAGTGGACATCCCTCTTGCAGTCTGAGACCCCTCACTCCTTACCGCCCACCTGCTCACTACTTACCACTCGCTCACTGCTCCTTCATGCTGTTTGCGGGGCAGGAGAGGCTTCTGCCACCACCACTGTTCTCACCAGCCATGATCCCGGCATCTGGCTGAGCGGTGCTCCTCTTGTGGGAGCACACTGACCACCAGGGGGCATCTTATGCATTGAGCGTCTGCCCCCTGGTGGTCAGCGCACATCATAGCGACCGGTCATTCTGGTCGTTCTGTCATAGTGACCATTTAGGATTTTATTGTATAGACTAGAGGCCTGGTGCACGAAATTCGTGCACAGAGGGTGGTGGCCCTCAGCCCAGTATGCACCCTCTCCAATCTGGGACCCCTCAAGGGATGTCCGACTGCCTGTTTAGGCCCGATCCAGGACTGCTGGCTCCCAACTGGTCGCCTGCCTGCCTTCCTGATTGCTCCTAACTGCTTCTGCCTGCCAGCCTGATCACCCCCTAACCACTCTCTTGCCAGCCTGATTGATGCCTAACTGCTCCCCTGCCAGCCTGTTTGCCCCTAACTGCCCTCCCCTGCAGGCCTGGTCACCCATAACTGCCCTCCACTGCATGCCTGGTCCCCCCCAACTGCTCTCCACTGCAGGCCTGGGTCCCCCGCAACTGCCCTTCCCTACAGGCTTGGTCGCCCCCAACTTCCCTCCTCTGCTGGCCTGGTCACCCCTAACTGCCCTCCCCTGCTGGCTTGATCACTCCGAACTGCCATCCCTTGCAGGCCTGGTCCCTCCCAAATGCCCTCTCCTGCTGGCCATATTGTGGTGGACATCTTGTGTCGACATGGGGGCAGGATCTTTGACCACATGGGGGCAGCCATATTGTGTGTTGGAGTGATGGTCAATCTGCATATTACTCTTTTATTAGAGAGGATAGAGGCCTGGTGCATGGGTGGGGCCAGCTGGTTTGCCCTGAAGGGTGTCCCAGATCAGGGTGGGGGTTCCCTTGGGGTGTGGGGCGACCTGGGCGAGGGGTCTGTGGTGGTTTGCAGGCCGGCCACGCCCCCCAGCGGCCCAAGCGGAGTCCCTGGTATCTGGGATTTATTTATCTTCTACAATTGAAACTTTGAAGCCTGGAGCAGAGGCCAAGGTAGGCCAGGGCTTCAGAAGCTTGGCTTCCTCCATTGCCGGGGGCAACCCTAGCCTCCTGCTCTTTCCAACTCCGTGGCTGCTGCCATTTCTGTTTGGATTTATTTATCTTCTATCATTGAAACTTTGTAGCCTTGAGTGAAGGCCTAGGCCGGCAAGGGCAGGTGGCAAGTTTGGCTTCCTCCTTTGCCGGGGAAACCCAAGCCTCCCTCCTGCTCTCTGCGGCTGCAGCCATCTTGGTTGGGTTTATTTCCATATTGGCTCCTGATTGGCTTGTGGGCGTCGCTTGTGAGTGTAGCGGAGTTATGGTCAATTTGCATATTACTCTTTTATTAGATAGGCTACTTAGGGTGACTCTAATCTTTTTTGCCCTGAACATTAACAGATGAAGCTAGGAAGGAGTTACTAAGAATTGAGCAGGCAATCTTCTTAGCCCAAGTAGCATGGGTAAAACCTAAGTTGCCTTTATTAGGACAGATTAAAAATACTAGGCAGGAACCTATTCCTGGGACATTAACTGTTTTTACTGATGGCTCCTCTAATGGCAAAGCTGCTTATCATACAGTAAATTCAGACTGAGTCATTCAGACTAGTCACACTTCTGTACAAAGGATTGAATTAGAGGCTATCTAGGTTGCATTGCAGGATTTTCATGAGCCTCTCAATGTTATTTCTGATTCTGCCTATGTTGCTGGCTTAGAAAACAGAATTGAGATTGCTCAATTAAAATGGTTCTGTGACCAAAGTCTACTTACACTATTTTAACAGGTACAACAAATTGTACAGGAAAGACATTATCCCTCTTATATTACTCACTAGAGGCCTGGTGCATGAAATTAGTGCACAGACGGGGGGCGTGTCCCTTAGCCCAGATTGGGCCTAAACGGGCAGTAGGACATCCCTCTCACAATCCAGGACTGCTGGCTTCCAACTGCTTGCCTGCCTGCCTTCCTGATTGCCCCTAACCGCTTCTGCCTGCCAGCCTGATCACCCCCTAACCACTCCCCTGCCAGCCTGATTTATGCCTAACTTCTCCCCAGCCAGCCTGTTTGCCCCCAACTTCCCTCCTCTGCCAGCCTGGTCACCCCTAACTGCCCTCTCCTGCAGGGTTGATCACCTCCAACTGCCCTCCTCTGCCGGCCTGGTCACCCCTAACTGCCCTCCCTGCAGGGTTGATCACCTCCAACTTCCCTCCCTTGCAGGCCTGGGTCCCTCTCAACTTCCCTCCCTTGCAGGCCTGGTGCCTCCCAATTTCCCTCCCCTGCTGGCCATCTTGTGGTGGCCATCTTGTGTCCACATGGGGGCAGGATCTTTGACCACATGGAGGCAGCTATATTGTGTGTTGCAGTGATGGTCAATCTGCATATTACTCTTTTATTAGATAGGATAGAGGCCTTGTGCATGGGTGGGGGCTGACTGTTTTGCCCTGAAGGGTGGGGGTTCCCTTGGGGCGTGGGGCGGCCTGAGTGAGGGGCCTGTGGTGGTTTGCAGGCTGGCCATGCCCCCTGGCAACCCAAGAGGACGCCATGGTATCTGGAATTTATTTTCCTTCTACAATTGAAACTTTGTAGCCTGGAGCAAAGCCAAGCCTGCTGCTCGCTCCGTGGCCAGCAGCGATTTCTGTTGGAGTTAATTCACCTTCTATAATTGAAACTTTGTAGCCTTGAGTGGAGGCTTAGGCCAGGAACAGGATGGCTTCTTTTGTTACCGTGGAAACCCAAGCCTCCCTCCCACTCTCAGTGGCTGTAGCCATCTTGGTTGGGTTTATTTGCATATTTGCTCCTGATTGGATGGTGGGTGTGGCTTGGCTGATGGGAGTGGCTTAGGTGTAGCAAAGGTGTGGTCAATTTGCATATCACTCTATTATTAGGTAGGATATCAGGGCTCATACCACCAGCCTGGTTCTTTAACAAAAGGAAATGCATATGTCAATCAATTAGTGGTTTTGTTACAACAAGCCACAGACTCTCACCAGCTTTTACATCAGCCTGCCAAAATGTTATCTAAACAATTCTCAATTAGTCAACAGCAGGCCAAACATTATCAAGAAATTTCCCACTTGTATGTTACATCTGCCTCAAGGGCTAATACAGAAATTAACTCTCAAGAATTAATAAAAGACCATATAAGGCAAATGGATGTAACACATTATACTACTTTTGTACACCTTGGGGCATTGATTGTCTCTGTAGATACCTTTTCAAAAGTTCTTTGGGCCACCATATCTATAGGGGAAATGGAAAAACAGCTCATTAATCATTGCTTAGCTGCTTTTGCCATAATGGGAATTCCAAAAAATATGAAAACTGAAAATGGACCTGCATACACAAGCTGTCATTTCCAGCAATTTGTACAAAATGGAAAATTCATCACTATGGATATACCATACAATTCCCAAGGACAGGCAATTATAGCAGCTAAAATCCCAACTTGAAAAATAAAAATGGGGGAATACTAGAGAAATCTCCTGTAGGTGACTACACCAAGCCTTAATTACCTTAAAATTTTTCACTGGTAACACTGATGACAAGAAACCAATAAAGCTACATTGTGTCATGATGAGCCAAAGGGAAAAGACTTGGTCAGGTGGAGGGGTCCTGAGTCTGGTTTATGGAAGGATCCTAATCATTTATTAACCTTTGGTTGAGAATATGCTTGTGTATTTCCATAAAAATCCTCCAAGGCCATGTGGATTCCTGCAAGGAACATCAAACTTCAACATAGATCTGTGGAAGGAACTGGCCTAACTAATGAGGACCTTGCAACTGGAGCCTCAACCTGTACCTGTGGCCACAGACAATGGACTACTCCAGCCCCAGGCAAACTTACAGACTAATTCCTTAGATGCCTGGCAGCAATTTAAAAAAGAGCTTGAAATAATTCAATCATTTTAATTGGATCTCTCTACAGTTGTCTCTTAGCATAACCACTATTGTCTGTCTCATTCTTGGATTATATGTTTACTAGAGGCCTGGTGCACAAATTCATGAACCAGTGGGGTCCCTTGGCCTGGTCTGTGGGATTGGGCCAAAATTGCCTTCCAACATCCTCTGAGGGGTCCCAGATTGCAAGAGGGCACAAGCCAGGCCGACGAACCCCTTGGTTCATGACTGGGGCTGGGGAGGGATGCTGGAGGTTGGCCAGATGGGAAAGAACTATGGGAGGGCTCCAGGGCATGTCTGGCCTATCTTGCTCAGTCCCATTTGGCCAGAGCCCAGCAGCAAGCTAACCTACTGGTTGGAATGTCTGTCCCCTGATGGTCAGTGCATGTCATAGCAAGTGGTTGAGCAGCCTTAGCATATCATTAGCATATTACGTGTTGATTGGTTGAATGGCCGACCGGACGACCAGACACTTAGCATATTAGGCTTTTATTATATAGGATTTATAGTCTGCAGATGTGGAATGAAGAGTCTTAAAAAAGTGCTCAACAGAGAGCACATGCTTTTCAAGATTTATTAAGAAAATGAAAAGGAGGAAATGCCAGAGGCTAAAGCAAACAGTATTAGCATAAACTGCAAAAGAGACATTAGAGGGCCAATGGACTTTGATATTCAGCAGAGGTGAATATCAGCACAAGTTTGCTCTTGCTGTGATTTCGATGGCTTGAGGTGATTTCCTGACCTGATAATCCTTACATTGTTTACCAAACTTTACCTTTGATCTGCCTGTATGCATTGCTAAAGGCCAGATGTGTATTCAAAGTGAATAAAACACAGTCGGGATTTAGACTCTTGTTTTCTCTTCATGCAAGAGGTTTCTACCTGGCCCCCATGCCTTCAAAATTCATATTTCTTATATAGTGTATTTATTGTGTCTTGGCCCTCCTGCAAGTCATACTGAACCCAACATGAAGGTTGTGGCATCTAGGAGTCCTGCAGACAATACAGCTTCACTAAAAGAATCAAGTTTTGGATCCACCACACAAGGATAAATTGGGCACCATCTGAGGATGACTGGGATCTTACTGCTGTGGTTGATACTACAAGGGGAAGTTGGACCTGAAAAAGATATAAAATCAAGTGATAATGTTACTTTTTATTTTATTAATATTTTTGACAACTTCTATATTTATTTTCATGATTGTACTAATAACACCTTTGCTTGCATTTTCCAGACAGGTGCTTCCTAGGCAAACTATCCTGTGTTTGGGCATACCAACCAAAGCCCCATTCAGGATTAGATCATGGGGGTCTTTTAATCTCTCCAGCTTCTGATTTTACTACACTAATTTTTTTAATTGCCTATATGTACTGTGATTCCCACTGTGAAAGCCCATCAGCAATACCACTTCTTAAATATGAAGCAATCTACCACCTTCATTTCTTCAAAAGTGCCATAATCTAGACACCACATAATGATTTCTGATGACAGCAATTCTTCTCCTTTGCATAAAGGCTTTCCTTCAATTTTGACCCCCTTCTTTTTTTTTAGAAGATAGTAAATATCTCTGGACCTGACTATAGGTAAGATTTCTTTTAAAAAAATCTTTATTGTTGAAAGGATTACATATGTCTCCCTTTATCTGCATTACCCCTTTTAGCACTCTTGCCCCCCCCTTACCGAGTCCATGGGTTACGCATATGTATGCATGCAAGTTCTTTGGTTGATCTCCTTCCACCCACTCACCTACCCCAGCTTTCCCTCTGAGATTTGATAGTCTGTTGCTTCCATGTCTGGTTCCACTACATTCATCACTTTATTTGGTTAATTAGATTCTACATATGAGTGAGATCATGTGATACTTTATATGACTGGCCTACTTTGCTTAGCTTAATACTCTCCAGGTCCCTCCATACTGTCTCAAAGGGTAAGAAAGTCTTCTTTTTTACTGCTGAATAATATTCAATGGTGTAAATGTACCACAGCTTGTTTATCCACTCATCTACTGATGAGCCCTTGGGCTGTTTCCGTATCTTAACTGTTGTAAATTGTGCTGCTAGGAATATAAGGGTGCATTTGTTCTTTCTGCTTGGTCTTTCAGGTTTCTTAGGATATATTCCTAGAAGTGGGATTACTAGGTAAAATGGCAGTTCCAATTTACATTTTTGAAGACACTCTACACTGATTTCTATGGTGGTTGCACCAGTCTGCATTTGCCACGACAGTGTATGAAGGTTCCTTTTTCTCCACATCCTTGGCAACACTTCTTTGTTGATTTATTGATGGCAGCCATTCTGAGAGGTGTGAGGTGATAACTCATTGTCTTTTTAATTTGCATCTCTTGGATGATTAATGACTTTAGGTCTTCTGCTCATTTTTTGATTGGGTTGTTTGTTTTCCTTTTGTTGATTTGTATGAGTACTTTATAAATTTTGGATATTACCCTTATCAGATGTATCTTTGGCAATATGTTCTCCCATGCTATGAGTTTTCTTGTTTTGTTGATGGTTGCTTTTGCTGTGCAGCAGCTTTTTATTTTGATATAGTACCATTTGTTTCTTTTTTTATTTCTCTTGTATTAGTGAAAATTTTGCTACATGAGATGTCTGAGATTATCCTGCCTATGTTTTCTTCAAGGATTTTTATGTTTTCATGACTTACATTTATGTTTTTTATCCATTTTGAGTTTATTATTTGTATGGTGTAAGTTCATGGTCTACTTTCATTTTTTTGTATGTTTCTGTCCAGTTTTCCCAACACCATTTATTAAAAATAATTTCTTGATTCCATTATATGTTCTTACCTCCTTTATCAAACATTAATTGAGTATAATGGCTTGGGTTGATTTCTGGGGTCTCTGTTCTGATCAATTGATCGGTATGTCTCTTCTTGTGCCAGTACCAGGTTGTTTTAATTACAGTTGCTTTGTAGCATAGCTGGATATCTGGTGTTGTGATCCTACAACTTTGTTCTTCTTTCCCAGAATTGCTGCAGTGATGTGGGGTCTTTTTTAGATTCCATATAAATTTTCAGAGTGTTTGTTCTAGATCTGTGATATATGCTGTGGGTTTTGTTTTTTTTTTCAATGGGAATTTATTGAAACTATATGTAGATTGCTTTGGGTAGTATGTATATTTTAATGATGCTAATTCTACCAATCCATGAACATGGTATATTCTTCCACTTGTTTGTATCCTCTTCTAAATACTTTTTCAATGTTGTATAGTTTTCTGTGTGCAGGTTTTTTACCTTCTGGCATAAGTTTACTCCTAAATATATCTTTTGTTTGTTTGTTTCAATGGGATTATTTTTTTCAGTTTCTCTTTCTGAGAATTAATTATTGGTGTATAAAAATGCCAACAATGTCTGGGTGTTAATTTTCTGTCCTGCTACATTGCCAAAATCCTTTATTACATCTAGTTTTTTTGGTGGAGTTGTTAGGATTTCCTATGTACAATATCATGTCATCTGTGAATAATGGCAGTTTTACTTTCTCCTTTCCAATGTGAATGTTGCTTTTTTATTTTGTCTGATCACTGTTGCTAGGATCTCCAGTACTATAATGAAGAAAAGTGGTGAAAATGGACATCCCTGTCTTGTTCCAGTTTTTAGTGGAAATGTTTTTAGTGTATGCACATTTGAGTATGATATTACTGGTAGATTTGTCATATATGGCCTTTATTGTGTTGAGGCAAAATTCCTCTATCCCTACTCTGCTGAGAGTTTTTATAAAAAATGGATGTTGGATTTTGTTGAATGCCTTTCTGTGTCTATTGATATAGATGATGCAATTTTTGTATTTTAGTTTGTTTATATGTTGTATCACATTTATTGATTGGTGAATATTGTACCAACCTTGCATCACTGAAATAAATTCCACTTGACTGTGGTGTATAATATTTTTAATATGTTGCTGGATAGATTTGCTAATATTTTGTTGAGAATTTTAGTATCTATGTTCATCAGAGACATTGGATTCTAATTCTCTTTCTTTTAGTGTCTTTATCTGATTTTGGAATTAGGATAATGCTGACCTCATAAAAAGAGCTTGGAAGTGTTCCTTTCTTTTCTATTTTTTGGAATAGCTTAAGAATAAAGGTTTTAGTTCTTTGAATGTTTGGTAGAACTCTCCTGTGAAGCCCTCTGAGCTTGGGCTTTTGTTTGCTGGGAGCTTTTTTAAATTACTGCTTAAATTTCTTCATTTGTAATTGGCCTACTCATGTTTTCTGATTCTTCCTGATTCAATTTTGGAAGGTTGTATTTTTCTTGGAATTTTCCATTTCATCCAGGTTGTCCAGCTTGTTAGCATATAGCTGTTTATAATATTTGTAGTAAATCCTTTGTATTTATGTGGTTTCAGTTGTTATTTCACCTCTGCATTTCTGATTTTATTGATTTAGCTCCTCTCTTTGTTTCTTGATGAGTCAGGCTAAAGATGCATCAGTCTTGTTTATACTTTCAAAGAATCAGGTCTTGGTTTGATTAACTTTTTGTAGTATTTTTAGTCCTTCTGTCATTTATTTTATTCTGATTTTTATTATTTCCTTTATTCTACTTACATTGGTCTTTTCTTGTTGTTCCCTTCCTAGATCTTTAAGTTGTAGTATTAGATAGTTTATTAACAATTTTTCTTCTTTCTTGAGGTAAGGCAATAGCTATGAACTTCCCACTCAAGACTGCTTTTGCTGTGTCACATAGCCTTGGGGTTGTTATGTGTTCATTTTCATTTGTTTACAGGAAATTTCTTATTTCTTCCTTGACTTCATTGGTGACCCATTCATGCTATTTAACCTCTATGTGTTTAAGTGTTTGGGTGTGTTTTTATTGTAGTTGATCTCTAGTTATTGCCATTGTGATCCAAGAAGATGCTTGATATGATTTCAATTCTCTTAAATTTGTAGAGACTTGTTTTGTGCCCTGGCATGGGATCTATCTTTGAGAATGCCAATGTACATTTGAGAAGAATATATGTTGGTATCTTTTATATCATACTCAAATGTGCATACACTAAAAACATTTCCACTAAAAACTGGAACAAGACAGGGATGTCCATTTTCACCACTTTTCTTCATTATAGTACTGGAGATCCTAGCAACAGTGATCGGACAAAATAAAAAAAGCAATATTCTGTAATTGCCTATTAAACTCATTTGACCTACTGTGTCATTTAGGATTGCTCTTCCTTGTTGATTTTTTGTCTCAAAGATCTATCCAGTGAAGTCAGTTGATGTTATATTCTCCTACTATGATTGTATGACTGTTGATCTTTCCCTTTAAGTATTCCAGAACAGGTTTTTTTTTTTTAATGTATTTGGGTGCTCCTATATTGGGCACATATATGATTACCAGGGTTATATCTCTTGTATCAATCCTTTTAATATTATGAAATAGTATTTCATAATACTTCCTTCTCTCTATTTTTTAAAGTGACTTAATGGTTACAATATATATTTTACATTAAACCTTAAACATGTCATATGATAAAAAAAATCAATGAAATATAGTAAAATGTAAACTGAAAATTATCATTTTTTCACTTATATGATTTTTCTTTAAGCTAGTTTTAAGTACTTACTAAATCAGTGGAAAATCTTTAAAAATCTGAAGCAAAATGAACAGTAATTATAAACCAAAGATGTAACTGAGAGTTTCTGCTCTGAATAAATGTTTGAAGAATGACTTAAATTTTACCTCTGCAAGTTCATTGTAACTGTTCTTCTTATTCTTCCACAATAGTAATTTTTAACCTTATTGAAATTAATTAAATATAATTTTAACTTTGTTTTCCTCTTTCTTCCCTATTGGTAAAAAAACAGTTCACAAGAAAGTACTAGTAGTGATGTAGAGAATTTCAGAAATCATTGATTTCTCTCTTTTGAAATAGAGGATACTAGTTAAAATTATACTAAAATGTTTTCATTCCATTAGTAACTTTAGGCATGAACATGAATAAGCTAATTACATTTGAGTGTCCAAAGACATATTTATATTTAACAAGAGGCCCAGTGCACAAATTTGTGCATGGGAAGGAGGGTCTTGTGTGTCCCTCAGCCTAGCCTGCACCCTCTCCAATCTGTGATTCCTCTTGCTATCCAGGACTGCTGGCTCCCAAACCTTCACCTGCCTCTGCCTGATTGCCCATAACTGCTTCTGCCTGCCAGCCTGATCACCCCCTGCCAGCCTGATCGACGCCTCTCTGCTCCCCTGCCGGCCCGATTGTGCCTATCTGCCCTCCCTTGCCAGCCTGGTTGCTCCTAACTGCCCTCCCTTGTAGGCCTGGTCACCCCTAACTGTCCTTTCCTGCAGGATGGTCCCCCACAACTACCCTCCCCTGCAGGCCTAGTCCCCGCCAACCGTCCTGGCCTGCTGTCCTGATCGCCCACAACTGCTCTCCCCTGCAGGCCATCTTGTGGTGGCCATCTTGTGTCCACATGGGGCAGCCATCTTTGACCACATGGGGGCAGCCATCTTGTGTGTTACAGTGATGGCCAATTTGCATATTACTCTTTTATTAGATAGGATTAAACAAATGTGAGAATAAAATCTGCTACTTGAAATAATTTTATCAAATCTTTCATTTGAGGCTTGAAAATTTTTAATAAAACTAAAATGAGAGAATGAATGAATGCTTGTATGTGTGATTAAAAAACTTTTAATATAATATTGCAACAAAAAATAACACTCTATTATGTTAGCAGTTTATAGTTTTCTATTAACGTCAAATTTAGATAAAAGTTGCCCTGGTATTAAACAACTTATAATGCTTTTAATACTATCACAGTTAAGATATGTTATTGTTTAGTTTCCTTCAAATCAACAATAATTTTATTGTGCCAATTTATTTTATTTTAATTTTGATATATGTGCTATGTAACTTTTTTATTTGCAGTGTCATTTGACTTTAAAAGTGAAGCCAGAGGATTATATATTTTGACATGTGTTTTCCAATGCTGTCTGAAAATACACTTCATTGGGGATTTGGAAAAGTGTTTAGCTTTCTTGATATAAAGTTATATCTGAGCAAATAGATGTCATAATGGAATAATATAATGATATGATGCCTTGAGTATATTCCTGTGCAAACAAGAGGTATCTCTCTCTCTCTCTCTCTCTCTCTCTCTCTCTCTCTATATATATATATATATATATATATATATATATATATATATATATATATATATATATATATATATAACATTTTTTTAAAGCTAAACTGGCTTTAGATCTGATGGTGGAGGGTTTTTCCCAAAAAAAAACTAATTAAAGCTACTCAGTAATTGTAAGCCAAACTGAAAGAAAGTTGCTCAGTTGCGGCGGTTTGTAAGCATGCACAAACTCAAAATGCTTGACAGGCTCCAGTGCCTTGAAGCAGGCCTGGAAAGAAATGTCTTCCATCAGTCTTGCATGCTGGCTGGCCATGGGGTCATATTTCCTAAGTGGAAAAAGACAAACCCCTTGCTAGCATTTGTCAAGAGCAAAGACCCCAGTGTGTAGAGTCTTCATAAAGTGGACATTACTAGCTCACAGGGGAACAATTTATTTTTACCTTGCCATTCTAAATTTCTGTATCAGTGAGACTTTGGCAAATGGTGTCTGTTTCTTATTTCCCCTTCCCATGCTTCTTTTTGTGTTCACAGAGTAGAAACCAAAAGGTTCGTCGTGTATTTTGTATAAGTGTACAACATATGCCTTGTTTTTGTGATTCAACATTTTGCTTTGCAAGCCATTGTTCTAGATAGAGCTGCTGTTCTGCAGGCACACAGGTCTTGAGAAATGCTGCTTGTCCGCCTGCCTGTGCATGCTTTGTGTGTACTTTTATTTCTTCTTTCCCCATTATTTTATTTTATTTTTTATTATTATTTTTTAATTTCTTTATTGATTAAGGTGTCACATATTTGTCCTCATCCTCCCATTCCCATCCCCCACCCCTCCCCACGGATGCCCCCACCCCGCTGTTGCCTTAACCATTGGTTAGGCTTGTATGCATGCACACAAGTTCTTTGGTTGATCTCTCCCCCCTACCCTCACCCTCCCCTACCCTCCCTCTGAGACCCGACAGTCCGATCGATGCCTCCTTGTTTCTGGGTCTGTTCTTGTTTATCAGTCTATGTTGTTCATCATTTCCCCTAGATGAGTGAGATCATGTGTTACTAGAAATCCTATCTAATAATAGAGTAATATGCAAATTAGGTGTCACTCCACGACAAAAATGGCGGTCCCCATACACACAAGATGGCGGCGCCCAGTCCCCTCAGCCCCGCTGCTGGAGTGTCTGGCCTGTCCCACCAGCAAACAGAGCACTGAGAGCAGGGCATGGTTGCTTTCTTAGTGCTGCGGCAGCGGGAAGCCGCCAGGCCCTGCACATACGGAGCCGGCAGAGGAGCAGGGCCTGGCGTCTTCCTGATGGTCGCCGTGGCGATCGGGAAGACGCCAGGCCCTGCGCACATGGAGCCGGAGGAGGAGCAGGGCCTGGAGTCTTCCTGATGGTCGAGGCGGCGATTGGGAAGATGCCAGGCCCTGTGCACATGGAGCCAGCGGAGGAGCAGGGCATGGAGTCTTCCCGATGGTCACCGAGGTGATCGGGAAGACTCCAGTGCCAGCAGAGCAGGGCATGGCGGCTTCCTGATTTCGGCAGCTGGGGAGCCGCCAGGCCCTGCAAAGCCGGGCATGGTGGCTTCCTTAGTGGGGCAGTGGCAGTGAAGTCCCCAGACATGGCAGACAGAGCCCAGACAACAGGGATTGGGGGCTTCCTTAGTGGGCAGTGGCGGTGGGAACACCCCCAGGCCCTGTAGACAGAGCCTGGACAAAAGGGCATGGGGGCTTCCTTAGTGTGTCCGTGTCTGGGAAGCCCCCAGGCCCGGCAGACAGAGCACACTGCAGGGCATTGGGGCTTCCTTAACATGGCACATGGCAGCAGCAGGCAGAGAGTAGACAGCAGGGCATGGGGGTTTCATCTCCATGGCTCCAGGGAAACCTCCAGGCCCCACAGAGAGTAGAGAACCATGGGGAGGGGGCCTAAGCCATCAATAGGATATCCTCTGAGAGCTCCTGAATTGTAGAGGGTGCAGGTTGGGCTGAGGGACCACCGTGCACGAATTTCGTGCACCGGGCCTCTAGTATACTTATAAGAACCGAATGTGAGACAAGCAATAATAGTTATGCTGACAGGCAAATGAATCAGTCTGTAGTGAGTTTCTTTCTGGACCAACAATTCTTTTGAGACGCAATTGCAATGTCCACCAGTTCCTTATGTGTATATGTCGGCACTGACTTTTCAGCTCTGGATGGTGGACAAATGGTGGTAATGCAGGACCGACTCCCTCTGGTTTGGTCATGCCCGGACGCAGGGGCGCGGCTTCACCCGGACTCAGGGGTGCGCGGCCTCACCCGGACCTGGGACCCAGCATCACCCGGGCCCCAGGGCACATGGCCTCACCCAGACCCAGGTGTGCGCGGCCTCACCCGGTCCCGGGATCCAGCCTCACCCGGACCAAGGGGCACACAGTCTCACCCGGACCTGGGATCTAGCTTCACCAGGACCCAGCCTCACCCAGACCCAGGTGCGTGTGGCCTCACCTGGACCCAGGGGCGCGTGGACTCTCCCGGACCCAGGGGCGTGGCCTCACCCGGAACCGGGACGCAGCCTCACCCAGATCCAGGGGCACCTGGCCTCACCCGGACCCGGAATCCAGCTTCACTCGGACCCAGGGGCGCATGGCCTCACTCAGACCCTGGGGCACGTGGCCTCTCCCGGACCCAGGGGTGCGGCCCCACCCGGACCCGGGATCCAGCTACACCCGGACCCAGGGGCGTGTGGCCTCACCCGGACCCAGGGGCACGTGGCCTCTCCTGGACCCAGGGGTGCGGCCTCACCCGGACCCGTGACCCAGCCTCACCTGGATTCAGGGGCGTACGGCCCCACCCGGACCCGGGATCCAGCTACACCCGGACCCAGGGGCGCGTGGCCTCTCCTGGACCCAGGGGTGCGGCCTCATCTGGACCCGGGACCCAACCTCACACAGATCCAGGGGTGCACGGCCTCACCCAGACCCGGGATTCAGCTTCACCCGGACCAAGGGGCGCACAGTCTCACCCGGACATGGGATCTAGCTTCACCCGGACCCAGGACCCAGCCTCACCCGGATCCAGGGGCGCACGGCCTCACCCAGACCCGGGATTCAGCTTCACCCGGATCCAGGGGCGCACGGCCTCACCCGGACCCGGAATCCAGTTACACCTGGACCCAAGGGCGCGTGGCCTCTCCCAGACCCAGGGGCGCGGTCTCACCCGGACCTGGGACCCAGCCTCACCCGGATCTAGGGGCACACGGCCTCACCCGGACCCGGGATCCAGCCTCACCCGGACCCAGGGGCACGTGGTCTCACCTGGACCCAGGGGCACGTGGCCTCCCCCGGACCCAGGGGCGCGGCCCCACCCAGACCCAGCACCCAGCCTCACACGGATCCAGGGGCACATGGCCTCACCCGGACTCGGGATCCAGCTTCACCCAGACCCCGGGGCGTGTGGCCTCTCCCGGACCCAGGGGCGCACGGCCTCACCTGGTCCAGGATCCAGCTTCACCCGGACTCAGGGGTGCGCAGCCTCGTCCCGACCTGGGGCCCAGCCTCACCCGGATCTAGGGGCGCACAGCCTCACCCGGACCCGGGATCCAGCTATACCCGGACCCAGGGGCATGTGACCTCACCTGGACCCAGGGGCGCGTGGCCTCGCCTGGACCCAGGACCCAGCGGGGCTTCGTCTTCTTGATCCCAATTCCTGTTGGTCAGTTCCCTCTCAGCAATTCCTTCGGCCATTTTCTCAAAGCTCCGGGGCGTCTGCCTGCCGCGGAACTCGCTGGGCGGCGGGCTGGGCGAAGCTCCGCTGCGCCTGGTGCGCGGCGGCGGGATGGTCCGAGGTCGCTGCGGCGGCACTCAGGTCTGCAGCGGCAACCAGTCGCCGGGCGAGTACACCTGGATCCGGGACCCAGCGGGGCCTCGTCTTCCCGATCCCAACTCCCATCGGTCAATTCCTTCTCAGCAATTCCTCCGGCCATTGTTCTGGATGGTGTCTGCTCTGTTTTCCAGTTGTAGTTTCAAAATTGTTGTGTTAGGCAACAATCAGGTGTCTGCCCTATGCCGCCATCTTGGTCCTCCAGAAGATTCTTAAGTAACCTTATAAATGTGGTTCTGAACACTTTGTCGTCCATTAGTTTACTTTCTTTCATCCCTTCTATTCGTGACCTGCCTCCTTATAGCTCAGCTTCCCCAATCTCCCTAGGTGGTCGCTCTTGATACCCATCTTTGTGGGCTGAGTGCAAAGGCTTGGTGTTGTTAAGCCTTAATCGCTGTTGGTACACTGGGAGGATTTGACCTCCAGTCCAATTGGCTGCGAGGATCAGCTGTGTCTATGCTGGGAGACAGCCTTATTCAACTAGACTTGCAAAATTGTAAAAGCCTCTGTGCTCAGCTTGGTTGGGGCGGAGTTTCAGGGTGGAGCCTACAGCCTTGGCTTCCTGTCAGCCCCGCCCTATGAGGTTCCTGGGTCTCAGTGTCCCTCTGTACTCCCTGAAAACACCTCTGAGATAAAAGCGCCCTGGAGTTTCGCCCGCTGCCAAACAGTCTAGTCTCTCCCCCAATGAATCTGGATTCCCAGATTCTCGCCCAGAACTGAGTTTCAGTGTAGTCGGAACTGGGGCTCAGCGCAGTCTGATGCCTTTGTCTCCTTCCCACCAGGGCAATTCAGCGGCAGAGTCAACAGACCATCCTCTGCGCTCATTCCCGTGCGCGCCTCCGGTGCTCTGCCCTTCACCGCTTCCCTGTATTTCTGCCTTACAGCCCAGATTCCCCTAGTATGAGCCTGGCTTTCCAGGGTCTTGCCCGGAACTGGGTTTCAGTGCAGTTGGAACTGGGGTTCAGCACGGTCCATAGCCCCTGTTTCCTCCCTGCCAGGGCAATTCAGTGGCACAGGCAACAGTCTGTCCTCTGTGCGCATTCACATGCGCGCCTCCGGAGCTCTGCCTTTCACCGCTCCTCTGTGTTTCCGCCCCACAGCCCAGATTCCCCCAGCATGAGTCTGGCTTCCCAAGGTTTTGCCCGGAACTGGGGTTCAGTGCAGTCGGAGCTGGGGTTCAGCACAATCTGGAGCTTTTATCTCCTTCCTGCTAGAGAACACCGGCCAGGCTGTCAGCCGCCCCTTCCTCTCCGGCTCCATCCTCCCCGCAATCACGCGTGCTGGTGTCTCCGCCCGTGTCTCCATACCTCAGACTTTTACGGCTCCTCTGATTTTCCTTGTGGTTTTCTCTTTCCTTCTAGTTGTGGGCATTTCAGTCAGCCAGCTTTCCTGCCTGTGGTTCTAGATGATGTCCGTTTTGACTTTTAATTGTATTTTTGAAATTGTTGTGTCAGGCTGTAGGTTAGGTGTTTAACCTGTGCCGCTATCTTGGTTTCCCTACCCATTATTTTATTTTTATTTTCCCCCATTATTTTACATTTTATTGAGTTGACATTAGTCTACATGAACATATAGATTACATGTGTGGATTACTAATTTATAAAATCTGTGTATAGGACCATGTGCCCACCACCCAAAATCAAAGCTTTTCCTGTTACCTCATATTAGGACCCCTTTCTTCCTCCACCATCTCCCCCTGGCAATCACCACACTGCTGTTTGTGTTCATAAGTTTTCTTTTTATGTTCCACACATGAGTTATATCATCCAATTCTTAGATTTCTCTGTTTGGCGTATTTCACTTCGCATAATATTCTTAAAGTCCATTCATGTTGTTGTAAATTACACTATTTCATCATTTCTTATGGCCGTGTAGTACTCCATTATGTATATATACACTGCATCTCCTTTATTCAATCCTCTATCATAGGGCACTTTGCTGTTCCCAACTCTTGGCCACCGTGAATAATGCTGCAATGAACATAGGGGTAAATTATTTTGAGTTTTTCAGGTATATACCCAGGAGTGGGGTTGCTGGGTCAGATGGTAGCTCTATTTTTAATTATTTGAGGAATTGCCAGAATGCTTTTTATAGTGGTTGTTCCAGTCTACATTCCCACCAGCAGTGAATGAGGGTTCCCTTTTTTCCACAATCTCTCCAACACTTGTTGCTTGTCTTGTTGATAATGGCTACTCTAACTGGTGTAAGGTGGTATCTCATTGTAGTTTTAATTTGAATTTCCCTGATTGCCAGTGAGGTTGAACATTTTTTTCATATATCTGTTGGCTGTTTGTGTGTCTTCTTGGGAGAGGTGTATTTTCAGATTTTCTGCCCACTTTTTGATTGGGTTGTTTATTTGTTTGGTGTTGGGTTTTATGAGTTCCTTATATATTTTGGAAATTAAACCTTTCTCGTAGCTTACTTTTTGCAAATATCATCTCCCATCTGGTTGGCTGTCTGTTTGTTTTGTTGTTCATTTCTTTTGCTGTGCAGAAGCTCTTTAGTTGAATATAGTCCCATTCATTTATTTTTTGCCTTTACCTTTCTTGCCTTAGTGGTCAAGTCCATAAAATGTTCTCTATCATCCAGGTCCGTAAGTTTGGTACCTATATTTTTTTATATGTGACCATAGTTTGTCTTTGATCCATTTTGAATTATTTTTTGTACATGGGAACAAATTGCAATCCAGCTTTATTCATTTGCATGTGGCTTTCCATTTTCCCCAGCACCATTTACTGAAGAAACTATCTTTACTCCAAAGTGCATTTCTGGTTCCTTTGTCGAAAATTATTTGTCCATATATGTGTGGTTTTATAGCTGGGCTCTCTATTCTGTTCCATTGGTCTGTGTGTCTGTTTCTCTGCCAATATGATGCTGTTTTGATTATCGTAGTGTTGTAGTATATTTTGAAGTCAGGTAGCGTGATACCACAAGCCTTGTTCTTTTTTTTTTTTTTTTTTTTTTTTCAGGATTGCTTTAGCTATTCCTGATCTTTTGTGGTTCCGTACAAATATGCAAATATGATGATTTTTTTTGTTTGTTTTATTTCTTTAAAAATGACATTGGGATTTTGATGGGGAATGCATTAAATCTGTATATTGCTTTGGGTAAAGTGGCCATTTTAACTATGTTGATCCTTTCAATCCATGAACATGGGATATTTTTTCATTTTGTTATGTCTTTTTCAATCTCTTTTAATAATGTTTTGTAATTTTCAGTATATAGGTCTTTGTTAAGTTTATTCCTAGGTATTTTATTCTTTTGGTTGCAATTGTAAAAGATATTGTTTTCTCCAGTTTTTTTTTCTGAACTTTTGTTGTTAGTATACAGTAAGGTAATGGATTTTTGTACATTGATTTTGTATCTTGTAACTTGACTGTATTTGTTTATTGTTTCCAGTAGGTTTTTTTTTTGTTTGTTTGTTTTTTTGGTAGAGTCTTTAGGGTTTTCTATATATAGCATCATGTCACCTGCAAAAAAGTTACAGTTTGACTTCTTCATTCTCTATTTGGATGTCGTTTTTTTTTTGTTGTTTTGTTTTTGTTTTTTTTCTCTTGCCTTATTGCTCTGGCTAGTACTTCCAGTACTATGTTGAATCAGAATGGTGAGAGAGGACACCCTTGTCTTATTCCTGATCTTAGGGGAAAAGCTTTCACTTTTTCACCATTTTGTATGATTTTGGCTGAGGGTTTATCATATATGGCCTTTATTAAGTTGAAGTACTTCTATTTATATTTTATTGAGTGTTTTAATCATAAATGGATGTTGTATCTTATCAAATGCTTTTCTGCATCTATTGACAAGATCACATAATTTTTACCCTTTCTTTCATTGTTGTGGTGTATTATGTTGATTGATTTACAAAGGTTGAACCATCTTAGTGCCCCTAGATTGAATACCACTTGATCATGATGATTTTTTGGATTTACTGTTGTATTCAATTAGCTAGTATTTTGGTTAGGATTATTGCATCTGTATTTATCAGGAATATTAGTCTATAGTTTTATTTTTTGTATGTTGTCTTTGCTAGGTCTTGGTATTAGGATTATTTTGGCCTTGTAGAATGTGTTGGGAAGTATTGCTCTTCTTCAATTTTTTGGAAGAGTTTGTAAAGAATAGGCTTTAATTCTTCCTTGAACATTTTGTAGAATTCACTGGTGAAGCCATCTGGTCCTGGATTTTTGTGTTTTTGGAAGGTTTTTGATGGTTCTTTTAATTTCCTCACTGCAGATTGGTTTATTTAGATTTTTCAGTGCTTTATGATTTAGTCTAGGAAGGTTATATGTTTCTAGGAACTTATCCATTTCTTCCAGATTATTGAATTTGTTGGCATAAAGGCTTTCATAATATTCTAGTATGATCCTTGGTATATCTGTTATGTCTGTGGTGATTTATTCTCTCCCATTTCTGATGTTGTTTATATGGGTCTTTTCCCTTTTTTCCTTAGTGAGTCTAGCCAGGGGTTTATCAATTTTATTATTCTTTTCAAAGAACCAGCTTTTTGTTTAATAATTTCCTATAATCTTTGTTCTCTATTTTATTTAATTCTGCTCTGATTTTTATTATTTCCTTTCTTCTGCTAACTTTGGGTTGCTTTGTTCTTTTTCCCTAGTCTTTTTAGATGTGATGTTAGGTTGTTTACTTGAAATTTCTCTTGTTTCTTGAGATAGGCCTGTAATGATATAAATTTCCCTTTTATTACAGCTTTTGCTGCATCCCAGAGGTTTTGTTATGTTGTGCTATCATTCTCATTTGTCTCTATATATCTTTTGATCTCATCTTTTATTTATTGTTTAACCCAGGCATTTTTTAGTAGTGTGTTGTCTAATCTCCACGTATTTGTAGGGTGTTTTTTATGTTTGTTTTTTTTTGCCTCCTTTTTGCAGTTGATTTCTAATTTCATGGCATCGTGGTCAGAAAATATAGTTGGAATAATTTAAATATTTTTGCATTTGTTGATGCTTGTTCTATGACACAACATATGGTCTATCCTTGAGAATGTTCCATGTGCACTGGAGAAGAATGTATAGTCTGATGTTCTGGGTTGAAATGTTCTGTAAATGTTGATTATATTCATTTGGTCTAGTGTTCCATTTAAAACTGATATTTATTGATTTTTTTGTTTTGTTTGGTTGATCTGTCTAAAGCTGTCAATTGGGGTATTAAGACTGCAACTGTAATTGTGTTTTGATCTGTTTCTCCCTTTAGTTCTGTGCGTAGCTGTTTTAATATCTTTTGGTGCTCCTTGGTTGGGTGCATATATATTAAGAAGTGTTATGTTTTCTTCATGTAGTGTTTCCTTTATCATTATAAAGTGTCAATCTTTGTTTCTTGATATCTTTGTTATTTTGAGATTTATTTTATCAGATATAAGTATAGCTACACCTGCTTTTTTGTGGATGTTATTTGCTTGGAGAATCATGTCCCTCCCTTTTGCTTTGACTCTAACTTTGTCTCTGCTGTTTAGATGTTTTTCTTGTAGGCAGCATATGGTTGGGTTTTATTTTTTGATCCACTCTGTGTCATTTTACTGGTGAATTTAGACCATTTGCATTTGGGTTAATTATTGATGTATGAGGATTTCCTATAGCCATTTTATCTTTTGTTTTCTGGTAACACTGTGCCTCCATTGGTTCTTTTCCTTTATGCTTCTATATGTTGTTTTTGTTTGGTGCTATCCATACATCTTTCCTGTTTCCTCTTTTTTTTTTTTTTTTAATCTATGTCTTGTTTGGGGCATTTCTGTGTGTAGTTGCCATTAATTGTATAAAAAGTGAAGTTGCATACATACCATAGTTTGTTTGTTTTTTCCCCCTTTTGAGTACATCTAATCTTCATCTTTCTTTGCCTGTCCATACCTGTTGCTTTTCCCCTTGTATATTTTTATTGTCACAAATTATCCCTGTCTATGCTGCAAGTTTTCGGCCATCTTATTGGTAGTGTTATGACCTTATGTTCTTTGTTTCAGGTAGAATTACTCCCTTGAGTATTTCCTACAATGGAGGTCATAAAATCCCTTAGTTTCTGTATACCTGGAAATGTTCTTATTTCTCTTTCATATTTAAAGGATAATTTTGCTGGATATAATATGTTTGGCTGGTAATTTCTGTCTTTCAGGTGTTTGAATATTTGATTCCACTCTCTTCTTGCTTATACAGTTTCTGCTGAGAAGTCGGGTAAAATTCTGATGGGTTTTTCTTTGTAAGACACTTTCTACTTTTCCCTGGATGCTTTGAGGATTTTTCCTTTGTCACTAATTTTTGATTGCTTCATTACCAACTGCCTTGGAGAGGGCATCTTTGGATTGAGGTAACTAGGTGTTCTGTTTGCTTTGTGGACTCATGGATCTAGTTCTTCCCATAGATTTGAGAAGTTCTCATCCACTATTTGTTTTAATAGACTTTCCATTCCATACTTTCTCTCTTCCTCCTCTGCAATGCCTATGATTCTGATGTTATTATTATTATTTTTATGGAATCAGAGAGGTCTCATAGGGCTATTTTGTATTTCTTTAATCTCAGGTCTTTCTATTCTTTCCTCTACATAATTTCTTGATTCGTATATTTGATACCACTAGTTCTTTTCTGTAACTGGTAGTTTCTGTTTTCTATGCTCATCAGTTCACTCTTAATTTCTTTAATTGCTTGCTTCATTTCAGGATTTCTGCTATATTCTTTTTTAACAATTCAATTTCTTTGAAGAAATACTCATTTTGTTAATTGATTGTCATCCTTGTATCTTATGATGACCTTCATTTTGAAGTCTATTGTGTCAGATATGAGTATTGCTACCGGGCTTTTTTCTTTTTCATTTCCATTTGCATGGATTTTTTTTTTTTTACATCACTTCACTTTCATTTTGGTTAGTTTTTTGTTCTGAGGTGGGTCTCTTGTAAAAAGCTTATATATGGGTCATATTTTCTTATCCATTCAGCTACCCTAATCCTTAATTGGGGCATTTAATTCATTTACATTTAAGGTTATTATTGATAGGTACTTATTTGTTGCCATTTTTATTCTTTATGTCTGTGTTTCTCCCTCTCTTTTTATCTTCATTTTACAGCATTCCTTTTAGCATTTCTTGCATTGCTGCTTTTTGGTAATAAACTCCATTAGTCTTTATTTATTTATTTATTTATTTATTTATTTATTTATTTTTGTCTTTCAAGCTCATAATTTCACCTTCAATTTTGATTTCTAGCCTTGCGGAATAGAGTAGTTTTGACTTCAGTCTGTTGCTTTTTGTTACTTTGTATACTTCATGCCACTCCCTTCTGGTCTGAAGTGTTTCTATTGAGAAGTCAGCTGATAGTCTAATGTGATTTCACTTGCAGGTAACTTTCTGTCTCTTTCTCACAGCTTTTAAGATTCTTTCTTTGTCTTTAATGTTTGCCATTTTAATTATGATGTGCCTTGGGGTGAGTCTTTTTGGGTTCATCTTGATTTGAAATCTGTGTTTCCCAGAGTTGCATGATGTCTTTCTTCACAAGGTCAGGGAAATTTTCTGTCATTACTTCTTCAACCAGATTCTCTATTCCATGCTCAGCTTCTTCTTCTTTTGGCACCTCTATTACGGGGATGTTGTACTAAATCTTCCTTAAATTCTCCTCTTGCTTTTTAACATTTTTCCAAATTGCTGCTCTGATTGGGTGTATTTTTCTACCTTGTCTTCTAACTGGCTGATTTGGTCCTCAGTTTCTTGTCTACTATTGAATCTTTCCAGGATATACTTTATTGCAACTATGTCATTCTTCATTTCCTCTTAGTTCTAATTCATGTTGGTGTATTTCTCATTCAGCTCCTTATAATTCTCATTGTTACTTATTATTCTCACGCAGATGTTGGAGCATCCTTATAACCATTACTTTGAATTTTTTAACTGACAAATACTTGCCTCCATTTAATTGAGTTCCTTTTCTGACTAATCCTCTTTTTCTTTTATTTGGAGGTTGTTTTGTTGTTGTCTCCTTTTTACAGTCCTGTGTATGGAGCCGGTGAGTAGGGCTGGTTCACAGTGGCAGGTCCATGCTTTGAGAGGTGACTAGTCACACTGGGTCACAGCAGTGCTTCTGATCATCTCGTGGCACCCGCCAGGTTAGGTGTGTCCAGTCTGTGGCAGGTCCATGTGTGTGCAGGAGGAGTGGGGGGAGACATCAGGTCACATCTACTGGGCAGTGTCAGGTGTCAGGGTCATTTGACCAGGGCTGCTGGGTAAGATATCATGGGTCAAAATGACAAGTTCTGCATCTGATAACAAGGCTGGGTGCACCATATCAAGGTAGTGGGGCCAGTCCTCCGGGGGAATGCTGGTTCAGAGCAGCAGGAACCTGTGTTCTGGCTGGGCCTGTGGCAAGGTGATGGGCTGCGGGAGGAGGTACAGGCCCAGTGTTGCTCTGCTGGTGTAGGGTGTGGGCTTTGCCAGATGCTGCTCTGCTGGTGCAGGGGGCAGGCTGAGTGCCCCTCTCACCTATGGTGGTGCAGGCCAATCACTCTGCTCACTGAGGGGTTGGCACAGTCTTTGCACTCTGCTGTTGATGAGCTGGGGTGGCCTGTCTCTCCCTTAAGGAGGAGGCAGGGCTGGCCTCTAAGCTGACTCTGCTCAGTGAAGTGTTGGGCAAGCTGGGCCCTCCTCTGCCAAGATGGAATCTGTCAGATGCCCTGTTAGCCAATATGGCAGGGCAGCCTGTGTCTCCCCTGTGGTGGAGGCAGTGACAGGCAGTTGTAGTGCTCACATAGGGTTTGGAGCAGACTGAGCACTCACTGCTAATGAGGAATAGTGGCCTATCTCTCCTCTGTGAAGGAGGTGGGGCTAGCTGGTTGCTCGCTCCAGTGGGTTCTCTATTGCCAAGAAGAAGCCATGCCAGGTGCCTTATTCACCACAATGGCAGGGAAGGCCCGTACACTGCTGATAGATTTGGCTGGCCAGTCCTCCAAGGTGCACAGTTCAGGCCAAGTGAGTCTGTGTGCCCTGGAACTTCTAGTCTCAGCAGTAGGGCTGTGAGCATCTGGCAGGGTTGTTCTCAAAAGCCTTCTCCCATGTAGCTCCCTCAAGAAGCACACTCTCCTCTGAAGCAGAGAAAAGTGCCACCCAAGTAGCAGGCTGCAAAGTCTATTCCTCCACCTGGAGCATCTAAGTAATCCCCTTCAGCTCCTGCTCCCACAAACAGATGCCTCCTCACACTCACATCCACACACAATCTCCTTCTCAAATACTCACTCAGACTCTCACACTCACTCCAGACCTGTCCACAGCCATGTTCCTAAAATTAAGACTTCTCTCTTGACATGAGGAAGAAACTAAAAAGAATCAGATCTCCATCTATCTCTGCTTGAAATATTACAAGTGCCCAGCATTGTAGAAGGAATAATATTTTAGGTAGTCATCAGTCAGAGTGATGGGCTGACTGTCCACAAAATCTGCACGTAGGATGCATGTGTACCAGGACTGTGGGCTTCAGCATCTCCAGGCTTTCTTATGGTGGGTCCTGTAGCCTCCCCTCCCAATAGTTTAACCAATCAGATAAGCTTGCAGGTCTTCCCCATTGGCCAAGATGACACAGTGGTAGTTTTTTTTTTTTTTCCACTGAGTACACCAAAAGATAGACAAAATACTAGTAAATGCAGTCTTGAGCCAGTCAATATCAAGAAAGATGAATGGACAGGGCCTAAAGTTAACAAGATAACTGGATAATATAAGCCCTTAACATGCCATTTCTATAAGAACCTTGTGCTTAAATAGGATGGGAGGATCATCTCTGACACAAAAGTCCACCATTCTATCAGGTCTCAGCACCTGAATAAACCTCTGTTCCTCTGCACCAATACCAGTCTCATGAGTTTTGCTTTTATTGCAGCAGGCGGCTGAACCCTGTTTTGTCAGTTACATTATAAGTCTTTACTCATAAAATGCTGCCTGCTTTGACAAATGACAAAGGTAAATAAGAATTAAATATATGTGATGGAATGCACTGAGAATAATGGCGATTTTTGCTTAAACATTATTTTTGGTATTCCATACATAAGAAATCTTGTTTTGCTCAGAGTAATTTGACAAGTTATGTCTTTGTAAACAGTACAAAATGTGCACATTTTTCTATCTGATCCATCCAGAAGTTAAAAACTTAAAACATTGTTATTTTCATAGCAATATGTTTGTTGCCATAAATTTCATGAGAATCTGTTCTCTTTATAATAGAACATAACTGAATACTGAATTTTACTAAGACTTTAAACTGGAATGTCTTGTTTGAGAGAGACTTCGATGTCCCAGGAAGCTTTAAGGAGTTAAGATCGACTTTATAAGCATACAAAAGCCCCTCAGAAAACCCCCCTTGTATTGCTAATATTGTTCATGCACTCTTTCTAGGTGAGAAATAAAAGTTGCTTTCCTGAAGAATGGCAGATCAAAGACCTTTAGAGATTTTTGGAGCCTCAATAATGAATAAAATTTTCTGTAAGTCTATAGGTATTGTAGACAAAGGATGATGACAATTATGTGGTTTGTGTTCTAAGCCTCAGGGCTAATTAAAGTCAATGTTTAAAATTTTTATGAAATTTTAGCAAAGCAGGTTTTAAATATTTATATGATCAATTGCTATTTTTGTATTTATGCAAATAATCATGCAAACCCAAATCAGGAGGTCATAGTTTGATTTCCAGGGCATATGCCTAGGTTGTGGGCTCAATCCCCAGTGTGGGACACACAGGAAGCATGAATTAAACAAAAACAAAAACAAAAAATGCCAGCTCTGGAAAAAATCCTCTTAAAAAAACAACAAATAATTATGCAAAATTTGTTGAAAATAGACTTGGTTTTGTCTTTATATAAAAAATGGGGCTATTTAAAAGTATTGTGTTTTAACAGAAACAATAACACATTTGTGGATGTTGGATTCTAATTTTGTAATTGAGATTTTGTTTTACCTGTAAACTCGACTGGATCCTGAATTTATTTAATTTCTTTGAATATTTGCCTGAAACACTGAACTAATATTGTATTTTTCTTCTATTATTTGCTTTGGAATACTGAAAAATAATACTGTGGGTTTTTTAGCTTTGCAATTTCAAACAGAAGCTAGACGACATGACAAACTTATGTAATCACCACTATTGTTTATGCTAAATAATTTCAGTTATTAATGCTATGTAACCCATATACGGACTTAATCTGAATGCATTTAAACTGCAGAGCAGTGGGATCTGTCAGATTGTAACCGCCTGCCTGACTTCATTTAGCAAAAAAAGGAAAAGAAAAGCTTTAAATCTTACATCTAGAAATTTTATGTACTGACAACCATACAGTCTCAGAATCTGGTGTATAATTTGCTCTGATCAATAGGCTTTTTAAAATTTAGATATATCTCTTATTAAATACATGCTTGATTACACAATATACATCTCACTTTGATAGCAAACCTGCATAATTAGCCTCCAGGATTGAGACTTGACAGTTTAACTTAACTGGCTTATTCTCAGGGCTAACTAATGGAATCAGTTGAGATGCTAGAACGTAAAGTTGTTATTTAAAGTTTCAAAAGAAGGCCTGAAAGGGACCAAAGTCCAGCTATCCAAAAGCTGCTTTTATTGAATATTTAATATTTATAAAAACACAAATTTAAAAAAAAAATTAGAAAAATTTGTCCTCACCCCTATCTGCCCAAAAGATTAAGAAATGATCTGATTCAAGAAGACTTAAGGATGTTCACCTTAGCCTAATTTATATTAACTATGGTAAATTAGAGGGCTGCAGGCTAGGTCCTTTGTCCTATTCTAAGTTGCTTAAAAATATTGTTCTGTCTGGATGTTTCATTATTCCTGAAGTACCTGTGAATTGCTCATTATTACATTTGAAATTTAATACCTTATACTCCCTTCCTTATTTGTTCACAAGTGTAATTCTATCTAATAAAGACTAATATGCAAATTGACTGTAACTCCATGACAAAGATGGCAGCGCCCAAAGCCAATAAGAAGGGAATATGCAAATTAATGCAACAAGGTGAGAGGCAGAAGGCAGCTCTGGTTGGAGCAAAAGTGGAAAGGCAGCTCCAGGCCGGAGTGAAGGCGGTGCTGGCAGCCAGGGGAAGGAAGGCCTATTCTTGCATGAATCTTCATGCATCAGGCCTCTAGTGTGTATATAAAAGGCTAATATGAAAAGTGTCCCTATGGGAGTTCCAATGGGAGACCAAGAGTTCTATCACTCGCTATGATGTGCACTGACCACCAGGGGGAGGCATGGAATGAAGGAAGGTGCTAGCCGGCAGCTAGCAGCCAGGGAATGGAGGCTCTGGCTGGCACCTGGCAACTGGGGGAGGGAGGCCCTGGCCTGCAGCCAGAAGGAAAGCCCTGGCTGACAGCCAGAAGGTCCTAAAGGTCCAAACCAGGCCTAGGGACATACACATGGGTGAATTTCATGCACTGGGCCTCTAGTTTATATATAATGTTTTCTCACTGTCTATATGATTTCCATGCTTATATAAAATCCCATGGGGGAAAAACAACAAGATGGCAGCATAGGTAAACACCTAAACTGCTGCCTCGCACAACAATTTCAAAACTACAACTAAAAGACAAAATGTCTATCACCCAGAACCACGGGAAAGCTGGCTGAGTGGAAGTTCTACAACTAGAAGGAAAGAGAAAAGAGCATTGAGACGTGCACAAGCGCTGAAAAGCTGAGGTATGGAGGCGCGCGAATCGGGCTGGTGGTGGGTGTTACTTTTTTCAACCTGAAGGGAGACAAGCTCCCATTTACTCTGAAATCCAGTTTCTGGGGAGACACTGGGGACCCAAACTTCTACAGGGAGAAGCTGGACTGTCTGCCATCAGGACGGAAAGTGAGAGTGGCTTGCTTTCAGAGTTGTGCGTAGGAATCATTGTTTACTGTGCTGGGGCGTGAGACGCAAGGTCGCAGAAACTCGGAGACACAGAGGTGGCTGACTGTCAGCCATCGCTGTTTGCCACGCCCTAGCCTAGTGACTCCCTGAGACCCCTCCCTGCACAATCTACAAACCCACCCAAGTTCTGTGCAGCGGCTTTTGCATATGAATGGCCTCCCCTATTGCAGCTTAACCTCACAAACTGCAGCTATGATCAGACAGCTCCAAAACCTCCAAACCCCAAGCAAAGAGAAGAAAACTGTAGTTCTCACTCTAGCTCCTGCTGGGTGGCTGCAGACAGTAGGTGACCTGCACCCCATTGGAGATCCAGAAGCCAGTGTACCTAGTGGTCAGTGTGAGACAACACCATATTTCAACTCCTCACATCCATAAATGACACATTCAAGAGGCAGACTCAGTGAGCACCAAAGCCCCACTGAAGCAAGTCCTGCCCCATAAGTGTGTCTCCAGCACAGCAGTTCTTCCATTATAGACACAGCAGGTCCTCACAGCCAATTTGCCTTGAGGTCAATTCCTCCCAGTGTACCAATAGCAATCAAGGCTTAACTACACCAAGACTTTGCACTCAGCCCACAAAGGGGTGCACCAAGAGCGTCCACCTCAGGTGATTGGGGAGGCTGAGCCACTGGCCCCCATAGGTTACCTACCACACAAAGCCACTCCATTGACACAGGGAAGCAGCCAAAATGCGAAGACAAGGAAACATGTCATGAATGAAAGAAATGGAGGAAAGCAAACTACTGGATATAGAGTTCAAAACCACTTTTATAAGGTTACTCAAGAATCTGCTAGAAACCGCCGAGAAACTTGATGAGACCTATGAGGAGCTTAGTGAGACCTTCAAGGACCTTAATGAGAATGCCAAAAAAAATGGAAAAGGACCAGTCAGAAATTAAGCATACACTGTCTGAAACAAAGAATATACAGAAATTCAACTATAGATCAAAGGATCCCAAGAATCAAACCAAAGATCTGAAATATGAGGAAACAAGAAACACCCAACAAGAAAAACGAAAAGAAAAAAAATCCAAAAATATGAAGATAGTGTAAGGAGCCTCTGGGACAACTTTAAGCATAACAACATCTGAATTATTGGGGTGCCAGAAGAAGAGAGAGAGCAAAATATTGAAAACCTATTAGAAGAAATAATGACAGAAAACTTTCCCTACCTGGTGAAAGAAATAGACTTACAAGTCCAGGAAGCGCACAGAACCCCAAACAAGAGGAATCCAAAGAGGACCACACCAAGACACATCATAATTAAAATGCCAAGGGCAAAAGACAAAGAGAGAATCTTGAAAGCAGCAAGAGAAAAACAGTTACTTACAAGGGAGTACCCATATGACTGTCAGCTGATTTCTCAACAGAAACTATGAAGGCCATAAGGGAGTGGCAAGAAATATTCAAAGTAATGAACAGGTGTGGGGGCCTGATGCGGCGGGGATCTCCCTTTTCCATGGCCAGCATGGAGAGAGATGAAATTGGTTCTTGGTAGAGGCAGTCGGGGATTGAGAAATAATGAAATAAAGAGAGTTGACACAGAAATAGATTTAAGCTGGGTCCTGGGTGGGTCACTGACCTCTTCTGCTGGAGAGACAGACGACTCCCTGAGCCACGCAGCACATTTATTTATCCTCCCATATACAAGGGGGTTTCACTGGAAAACTTAAGATTAAAGGAGCTTGGGAGGGCCCAGGTCCATTTCATTTCCTCTTTTCCGGTGCTAGACTGGTTCCACATCTCAAAGCCCTCTTCCGGAACCTGGACAAAGGTAAGCCAGGAACTGACAACACCCCCGCACTCCTGGGGCGGGGTGCAACTGACATGACTCCGCCAATGTCTCGGGCTTAGTCAACAGCAATCTAAAGAATGTCCATGTGTCTTCCCAGGGGACCATCTACATCTCCCCCATTTTTAATTTTTTAAAAAAATCTTGCATTTACAGACCAGAAATAAACATATAGGAACGAAAAATGTTTGAGTCCCAATTTCAATGTTCAACGGTTCCTTATGTGTACATGTCAGAAATGATATCTGGATGGTGGACAAATGGTGGTGATGCAGGCCCGACCATCTCTAGTTTGGTCCTGGGCAACCTGCAGTGATGAACAGCTGCTGACTGCTAGCATGGCAAGGTGTTGCCAGTGTCTTCCATCTCTGGATTGTTTTTCCTCTTGTCTTCATGGCTGGAGCATTCCTGTCAATTCCTCTCCTGCAGGAATCCACATGATCGTGGAGTTGTTTTCTGAAAATATACAAACATATTCTCGACCAAAAGTTAGTAAAGCAATCCTTTCTATAAATTTGACTTGGGATCTTTATCATTTTTTGCCCAAATGATTTTCCTTTGGCTTATTCTGACACCATGTGTGTTTTTACATAGGTGTCCTGCTCTTAGTATTATAAATGAAAATTAGTTTTCAAAGTAAAAAATTTTTCTGGATATTTTTCCTTACATAATATTTTTCCACTATCCTCCCTTTTTTGATTTAATTATTAGGAGGCTTGTGGAAATTTTTTATACTGCAGTCTTGATCACTTTAAGTTTTAATTTTTTTGCACAAAAATATGACTGCTTTTAGTTTCATTATATGTTAAGCAATTTTACCATGAAATGAACTACCAATAGAAATTTTAGGTAATTATTTAGGAACAGCTTTTTATACAATTAATTTTTTTATTTTTTTTAAATATATTTTATTAATTTTTTACAGAGAGAAAGGGAAAGGGATAGAGAGAGTTAGAAACATCAGAGAGAGAGAAACATCAATTAGCTGCCTCCTGCACACTCCCCACTGGGTATGTGCCCGCAAACAAGGTACATGCCCCTGACCAGAATCGAACCTGGGACCCTTGAATCCGCAGGCCAACGCTCTATCAACTGAGCCAAACCATTGAGGGCTGTACAATTAATTTTCTTGAATATTCACTTATTTCATTTAGCAAATTTAAATTAATCTGAAAACTTGACTATTTTACTGTCAAAATTTTAATACTCTAACAACAATCTTAGTTTACCCTGTAAATGTTAAAGGAAAGCATTATTTTGCATCCTTGAGAAAGCCCTGAGCATTCCTAATGTTAAGCTGGATTTAGATATAGGGCAGCTGCCATGGGCCAACACTCTGTTGCCTGGGTCCCAATCTAAACTGGGCCAAGTCTCTTTCTGTTATCTGGGTCTCTTTCTGATTTGAGCTGGGCCAAGTCTCTGTATGTTGCCTGGGTCCCGATCTGAGTTGGGCATGGGAAACGCGAAGCAGCCATGGGGCAGGAGACCTCCCTCAGAAGGGGCGAGTGTTCAAGCCCCTGCAATGTTGGGGTGTGAGGATCTGTGCCCCACCTCTGTTGACCCCCAAGTTCTCTCCTGATGGCCCCTCTGCAACTATGCCTTAAGTTGTTCCTCCCTTGAGGGATCTTACCCATCTTTGGCTAACCAGCCATCCTCCGGGGCCAAGCAGGGTGATGTGAGGTTCAGTTCTGTCTCCTTGGTAGCCTATGCCCCTATGGCCTCCATGCCCAGCAACTGCCTTGGGATCCCCTCGCCTGCTGGCGGGGCCCTGGCACTGATCACATATCTTGGGGAACCCAGGTTTCTTCTCCAGGGAGGGCCCAGCTCACGCCATTGGGTGAGAGACAGATCCGTGATACCAGCCATCATGAGGCTTCAACCTCAGCATGAACAGAAAACTCAGGCAACAGCTGTGGAAGGGTCCTTCTTGGCAAGAAGGGCCAATATAGAATGCTCAAGTGCCTTCCCCTGGGGCCTTCCACACAGTGGAAGGGATTAAATCCTTTTATGTCCTTTTTAAATTGCTGCAAAATATTCAAAGAATTAGTTTGTAAGTTTGTTTGGGATAATTGTACAATTATATGCTTGTCGGAGCTGCCCCCGACCATATTGGTGTTGTTAATAAATACTGGCACTGAATCTCCAGTCCAGGTGGCTGGATTGGACATAGGAGGGTCTGGAACATAAGTCCAGTAAGTTTCTGCTGCAGCCATACTTACCTGGCAGCTGACAAGTGTCATCATAGCAAGAAAAAGGTTGAAGGGGGTTACCTAAACCTCCTGTTCTTTCACCACTTGCTGGGCATCGGTGGTCAGCTTCTTCAGTTGCCCCCATGTGGGGACACTAGTTTCTCGGGTGGTCTTAGCCTGCTGCCTTAGTCTTCTCTCCTTCTTTGGGGCTGGTGGCTGGCCTGGCATCATCACCGGAGGTGTGACCTTCAGCTTCTTGAATGGTGAGATGAGTTGTTCTTCCAGGTCCATGGTGGTGACGCACTGCTCGCTCTGGCACCCAGATGGGGTTAGAAGTGCCTTCTGGAAAGATACAAACGTGCCCTCTTCCCCACATCATTACTGGATCAGGCCCTTTCCACTCTCCTGTTTGCAAATCCTTCCATCGTGCCATACCGGCAGATGCAACGGCACGAGGAGTTTGATGCCTCTCAGCTGCTGTGTGACCTTCATCGTCACAATTTTAAAAATTTAAAGTGTAAAGGGCATGATTTAACTGATTCTGTGGAGTAGGATTATACCTCTCTCCCCCTTTTTGTTTTTGTAATTGAGTTTTTAAGGTTCAATTCGCTCTTTCTACAATTACCTGTCCCTGGGGATTATAGGGAATTCCTTTTTTATGCATAATTTGGTATTGCTTGCAAAATTGCTGAAAGGAGGAGCTAGTATATGCAGGTCCATTATCTGTTTTTATTTCTGAGGGCTGTCCCATGACTGGAAAAGCCACTAGACAGTGGTTAATTACATGCTTTGCACTTTCCCCTGTTCGGGGAGTAGCAAAAATGAAACGTGAACATGTGTCTATAGTGACATGGACACACTGAAATCTGCCAAATTCAGGCACATGAGTAACATCCATTTGCCAGATTTGGTTAGGTTTAAGTCCTCGGGGATTTACCCCTAATGCTGGCACAGGGAGGGGGATAACACACTGAGGGCATTGCTTGACAATTTGGCGAGCCTGCTCTCGAGAAATATGGAATTCCTTGGGCAAGGCAGAGGCATTTTGATGATGAAGGGCATGCGAGGCCTGTGCCATGGAAAATGGGGTGGTCTCCTCTACTGAGGCAATGAGACGATCTACTTCCTCATTACCTGCAGCCAAAGGACCTGGAAGGCCAGAATGGGATCTAATATGGCCAATAAAACATGGGAATTGCCGTTTTTGAATAACTCTTTGCAAGGTGATAAACAGATGGAATAGCTCTTCAGAGTTTGTATGCCCAATGGTAGCAGTTTCAATAATTGTAGCCATTCCAACTACATAAGCATTGTCACTGTAGATGTTGACAGGTTCAGAGGCAAAGTTTTCTAAAGCATAAATGAGAGCTTGGATTTCTACTCGTTGTACAGAGGAGTAATTTGTCTGAATTACTTTAGAACTCTTTACACTATGAAATCCGGCTTTCCCTGAGCTGGACCCATCAGTGAAGACGGTTAATGCTTGGGGGAGAGGTTGTTGTTTAACTATTTTTGGAAAGATAAAAGTTGTGATAGACAAAAACTATAAAATCTTATTAGCAGGATAATGATTTCCAATTTGACCAGGATAGTTAGCAAGAGCTGTTTTCCAATTAATAGAGTATTGCCATAGCCAATTCTGCTGTGCTATGGTAAATGGCACTGTAATGAGGGAAGATTCTTGCCCTACTAATTGAACTAGTCTGTACCGTGCTTTCGCTATGAGCTGAGAAACCAAATCATGAAAAGGTGTTAATACTTTGGTTGGAGAGTGGGCCAGGTGGAGCCATTCTATTACTCCTGGGTTCTGCCAAATGACTCCTGTGGGAGTGTGAGTAGTAGGGAAAATTAATACCTGAAGGGGTTTAGTTAAATCTACTCTTGCAAGCTGAGCAGCTTGAAGGGCAGCTTCTACTTTGGTTAAAGCAATACCAGCTTCCGCAGTTAATTGTCTAGGAGAAGATGGTGAGGAATCTCCTTGAAGAATACCATACAAAGGAGCTAAATCTGCAGTAGTCAATTTTAAGGAAGGACAGACCCAATTAATGTTCCCAAGTAACTTTTGAAAATCATTTAAAGTTACTAATGAATCCATCCGAATTTGTAAGCATTGAGGACGCACAGTACGTACTTCAATTAAACTGCCTAGATATTGGAAAGGAGAACTTTTCTGTACCTTTTCTGATGCAATACACAGTCCCATAGTTAAGAGAGAGTGTTGTAAATCTGCAAAAGCTTTGTGAAGAGTGTCCACATTCTCATGAGCCAATAGGATGTCATCCATATAATGGATGATGTATGCCTGGGGATGCTGCTGCCTTATGGGGCGGATAGCTGCATCCACAAAATCCTGGCATAACGTAGGACTGTTAGCCATTCCCTGCGGCAGCACTTTCCAGCAGTATCTCTTCGCTGGCTCTTTAAAGTTTATTGCAGGGACACTAAATGCAAATCATTTACAGTCATGTGGATGCAAAGGTATAGTGAAAAAACAATCCTTTAAATCTAGAATGAGTAGTTCATAATTAAGAGGAATAGCAGTAGGTGAGGGCAGCCCTGACTGAAGGGGGCCCATAACCTCCATGGTTTTATTTATTGCTCGGAGATCTTGCAAAAGTCTCCATCCACCTGATTTTTTCTTAATTATGAAAATAGGTGTATTCCAAGGACTATAAGTAGGTTCAATATGACCAGCTTCAAGCTGTTCTTGTACTAGAAGCTGTGCTACTTGAAGCTTCTCTCCAGTTAAGGGCCATTGGTCAACCCAAACAGGGTCATTAGAGAGCCATGAAATTTTTGCAGCAGTTTTCTGGGTCGGAGAGATGACCAAGGCCCTTAATGAAAAGGCTGTGGCTCCCTGTATCCTAGCCCTCTTCTCCCTTGCTGGGGGGACAAGGGGGTAGGAGATACTCTGCCTTGCTGCCTTTTGCCTAGTCCTTTAACAGGAAAAAATCCTTGATTTAACATTTGAGCTGTAAGCGCAGCATTGGGACTCATTAGTAATACTCCCATTTGCTCTAGAATGTCCCTTCCCCAGAGGTTAATAGGTAAATGATTAAGCACATAAGGTGTAAAATATCCTGTATTTCCTTCTAAATCTTCCCATTTGATGAGCTGCGCACTCTGTTGAGGCTGAGAGACTTGACCAATGCCTTGTAGATTGGCAGTGGCTGTATTAAGAGGCCATGCAGGGGGCCAGTACCTGGAGGCAATCACAGAAACATCTGCCCCCGTATCTATTGTTCCTAGGAAAACTTTCCCATTTAATTTTAATTCTAGGTCTGGGCGCCCTCTTTTAACTAGCTGTGCCCAGTACATTTGATTAGAGGATCCAAATCCTCCTTCTCCCCGAAGCTCTGTGGAGAGAAGTTTCCCTGCTGTACAATATGGCAAAATTATAATCTGGGCTATCCTAGTTTCTGGAAAAAATTTAATTATGATATTTGTTGTTTGTGCTATAACTTTAATCTCACCAGTATAGTCTTGGTCTATTACACCTGGTAAAACCTGAAAACCTCTCATAGTTAAACTACTTATCTCTAAAATAAGTCCCAAGGTGCCCTTAGGTAATGGCCCATAAATCCCTGTAGGGATTGCTTGTGGCCCCATATCTGGAGTTAGTACATATTTGGCGGTGGGACAGAGGTCCAATCCTGCACTTCCTGGGGTGGCGTGGTAGAGTTCTTTGACAGTGGGCCTATCGGTAGGCCGGTATGGTATGGCTGTGCAGGGGTGAATGACAGTGCCCCTACTGTTTGGCGGGGCCGGGGTCGGCCCCACTTGCAGTTTCCCTGATGTGGGTCAATAGGCCCGCCATCAATGTCTGTCTGGGAGCGGCAGCCACTGGCCCAGTGTTTTCCCTTGCATAAGGTGACCAGATTTTAACATTGGTAAAGCGGGACACCATTGACCGGGGGTGGGGGGCGTGCGGGGGTTCTTCCTTTTTTTTTTTAAAAACATATTTTATTGATTTTTTACAGAGAGGAAGAGAGAGGGATAGAGAGTTAGAAACATGGATGAGAGAGAAACATCGATCAGCTGCCTCTTGCACACCCCCTACTGGGGATGTGCCTGAAACCAAGGTACATGCCCTTGACCGGAATCGAACCTGGGACCCTTGAGTCCGCAGGCCGATGCTCTATCCACTGAGCCAAACCGGTTTTGGCCCGGGGGGGGGGGTTCTTTATTAAAAATTTGGTCTATATTGTATTCGCTTTTGTTTTTTTTAATAAAAGGAAATTCACTTCTTAGATCATCATTGAATTTGCATCCTCTTTTCTTACTCATTATGTTAAAAATCTAAAAAAAATAATTTAAAATTATATTATAAATTATTATATACATATTGCTTAAAAATACACTAAGTAGGTACATAATTACATGAACATATTTTATTGTTAGTTTATAAGTTAAATTGATTGTTATAAAGTAACTATATTTTAAAAATTATTTTAATCCTATATTTCTTTCTAAATAATAAAAATACTAACTTGTATTATTTTTCCTCTGAATTTGCCGTAAGTCGTAAGTGTCATTTTCAAGGCTGGCGCTAGACTTTTTGCCGCCACTATAAAATATAAATAATATGAGTACTGTCTGCTAAATTCAAGAAAATTTATGTATTTATGAAATAAATAAATAAATTACTTACCTAAATTATCTGAATAGCTTATTTGTAATGACATCACTTATTTAACTAGCTTACTAGCACGCAGTACGATGCGTATCATCTGAGAGATAGTTACAAAATGTTTTTGTCGTTGCCAATCCCCAAAGATGCCATTGTTCATTAAGTCCAAACAATGGTGGTCGAATTCTAACAATTGATCAACAATGCACTTTAATAAGCAGTTCTCGATAATCAGTTCTCAACAATTATTTGTTATTATTAAAGTTTAACATTATAAAATTAACAAAAATAATATAAAACTCATACCCTGGCTAAATAGCCACATGGCTGCCGAAAACCGTATATTCCCTTCCCGTTCTCCCGCCATTTCCTAGCTTGTCGTGCATTCTTTCCAAAAATCAGGACTTTTTAAAAACGCCGTGGGACGCGAGACAAATTGTTAAAAATCGGGACTGTCCCGCCAAAAGCAGGACGTCTGGTCACCTTACCCTTGTAGCAAGGACAAAGACTTGGCTGCTGAGCAGGGAGACTAGGAGAACTTTCCTGTCCCCTTAAGGCATCCCGTTGCCTGCAATTCTTTGCAAAGTGGCCTAGTCTCCAGCAAGTGAAACAAGTCCTTTTTTATTTGCTCCCTGAATGGTCCCTCTGCAGAGACTCCTTCAATGCAGCAGCCAAAGTCACTCCCTGAACATAGGCAGGCCCAATATCAGCACAAATATGGATGAACTCAGAAATTGACCCCCTTTTCCTGTAGGGGCGTAGAGTCTCCTGACATGTTCTATTGGCATTCTTAAAAGCCAGGTGCTTCACTAGTAGGGATCCTGCATTGGGATCTCCAACCATTCTGTCTACTGCCTGAAGCAACTGTGCCACAAAGTCCTGATAGGGCTCCTCTGGCCCCTGTATAATTTTTGTAATGTCCATGGTCTTTTCTCCCTTAGTGGGCAACCCCCTCCAAGCCTTAGTGCCACAAACATTTATCTGCAGATAAGCTTGCAAAGGGAACATCATCTGAGCCTGTAAGCTGTGATGTGCCCCAGTTCCTGTTAACATTTCGAGAGTGAGAGGCACACCATGTTGTTGATTTCTAGCCGCCTGCTCTGCACTAAGTTCAGTCCAATTGGCTTTCCACATTAAATAATCTCCAGGGGAAAGACATGCCTTAGCCAGTATTTGCCAGTCGAGAGGAGGCAGAGCTTCACTAGTTACAGTGTCATGCAAGCCCGAGACAAATGGAGAAGTGGGGCCATACATAGAAACAGAAGTTTTAAACTCCTTGAGGGTTTTAAAAGGAATAGGCTCATGCACTCTCAGTATCTGCCCTGGGTTGGTAGGGTCTGGCCTTTCTACGACCGGATACATTGAAAATCCTGTAATATCCTCTCCTGCTAGTCTTGCCTCCCTTAAGGTCAGCTGTAAAGGGAACAGTATTGACGCAGAAGTTGAAGTTTTCACATTTGGCTGTGCAACTGCTTATAGCCATAAAGGCTGAGTGGCAAGGGCCATTTTTGCAAAACTGTGAGCAAGATCTTCCTCATCATCTGAATCATCCCATTCACGGTGATGCTTGCCTCTCTTTTCCTCAAGCTCTGGCTCCCACTCATACTTGGGAGGTAAATCTTTGTTAGGCGGGTTCATAACCATAAATGGCAGAACATCGGCAGGAGCAATGGGTGGAGGAGGCGCAAAAGTGGGGTGAGTAGAGATCTCTTTCCTGAGACCCTGAATTACCCATATTTTTACACCCGGTTGATTTAATTTCACAACAATCCACTCCTTCTTACCTTAAGTCTGTGGTATGTGCACACTTCTAGGAGCGATCCCCTGCCTCTTGCCCCACGTTGGGTGTCAATATGTGGGGGCCTGATGCGGCGGGGATCTCCCTTTTCCATGGCCAGCATGGAGAGAGATGAAATTGGTTCTTGGTAGAGGCAGTCAGGGATTGAGAAATAATGAAATAAAGAGAGTTGACACAGAAATAGATTCAAGCTGGGTCCCGGGTGGGTCGCTGACCTCTTCTGCTGGAGAGAGAGATGACTGCCCTGAGCCACGCAGCACATTTATTTATCCTCCCATATACAAGGGGGTTTCACTGGAAAACTTAAGATTAAAGGAGCTTGGGAGGGCCCAGGTCCATTTCATTTCCTCTTTTCCGGTGCTAGACTGGTTCCACATCTCAAAGCCCTCTTCTGGAACCTGGACAAAGGTAAGCCAGGAACTGACAACACCCCCGCACTCCTGGGGCGGGGTGCAACTGACATGACTCCGCCAATGTCTCGGGCTTAGTCCACAGCAATCTAAAGAATGTCCATGTGTCTTCCCAGGGGGCCCTCTACAAACAGCAAGAACCTACAACCAAGACTACTCTACCCAGCAAAGCTATCATTCAGAATTGAAGGTCAGATAAAGAGCTTCACAGACAAGAAAAAGCTAAAGGAGTTCAGCATCACCAAACCAGGATTATATGAAATGCTGAAGGGTATTCTGTAAGAAGAGGAAGAAGAAGAAAAAAGTAAAGATAAAAATTATGAACAACAAAATGACAACAAATACACACCTACCAACAAGTGAATCTAAAAATCAAGGGAATAAAAAATCTGATGAACAGAATAGACTGATAAATATAATAGAATCAGGGACATAGAAAGAGAGTGGACTGACAATTCTCAGGGGGGTGGGGGTGTGAGGGATGCGGGAAGAGATTGGATAAAAATCTTACACCTATGGATGAAGACAGTGGTGGGGGGTAAGGGCATGGAGTGGGGTGGGTAATCAAGTGGAGGAGAGCTATGGGGGGAAAAAAAGAGGAACACCTGTAATAATCTGAACAATATATATTTATTTTTAAAAAATCCCATGTGTGTGACCGGCTGATGTAGCTCAGTGTTTGAGCTATCCATGAATCAAGAGCCCCCTGTTTCAACTCTGGGTTGGGGCACATACCCAGGTTGTGGTTTGATCCTCATTCAGGGTGTGCAGGATCAGCTGATTGATGTTTCTATCTCTCTATTCCTCTACTCTTGTCTCTTCTAAAATCAACAAAAATATATTTTTTTAAAAATTCCCATACGCGTGTATTAAAATTTTGATTTTCTCTTGTTAATCTATCTCTGTTTATTTCATTATTAGTCCAGCTAGAAAAATGTTGAAAGTGGAAGAAAAGTATTCTTTTTAATTTTTTCTTCATTGATTAAGGTATTACATATGTGTCCTTATCCCTCTATTGTCCCCCCACCCCCACTCAGGCCCTCACACCCCTGTTGTCTGTGTCCATTGGTTAGGCTTACATACATGCATACAAGTCCTTTGGTAGATCTCTCCTCCTTACCCCCACCTTCCCCTATCTTCCCTCTGAAGTTTGACAGTCTGATCAATGCTTCTCTGTCTCTGGATCTGTTTTTGTTCATCAGTTTATTTTGCTCATTATCCACATTAATAAAAAAGAAACATGCAAATTGACCATACCTCTGCTATGCCCACAAGCCATGCCCATCAGCCAATCAGGAGTGAGTATGCAAATCATCCCAACCAAGATGGTGGCAGCATATGTCTGAGCTGAGCGAGCAGGAGGCTTTGGGGTGCCCTGACAATGGAGGAAGCCAAGATTCCTGCCTGCCCTGGCCAGCCCTGATCTCTGCTCAAGGCTACAAAGTTTCAATTATAGAAGATAAATAAATCCCAGATACCTGCTTCCCACTGGCCCTGATCTCCAATCAAGGAGGGGCTGGAAGCATGGGTTGCTGTGGGCAACCCATGCTCCCAGCCAGCCTGGCCTCCCCTCAAGGCTACAAAGTTTCAATTATAGTAGATAAATAAATCCCAACAAAAATGTCAGCGGTCACAGAGCTGGAGAGAGCAGGAGGCGTGAATTGCCCTTGGTGATGGAGGAAGCCAAGCTTCCCACCCACCCTCACTGGCCCTGGCCTCCGCTCAAGGCTACAAAGTTTCAATTACAGAAGATAAAGAAATTACAACAAAAATGGCAGCGGCCACGGAGCTGGAGAGAGCAGGAGGCTAGGGTTGCCCTTGGTGATGGAGGAAGCCAAGCTTCCCACCTGACCTGGCTGGCCCTGGCCTCCGCTCAAGGCTACAAAGTTTCAATTATAGAAGATACATAAATCCCAGATACTTGCTTCCAGCCAGCCCTGGTCTCTATTCAAGGAGGCGATGAAAAAAATAAAGAAAAGAAAAGTAAAAAAGGAGGGGCTGGGAACTTGGGTTGCCAGGGGGTGATCAGGCCAGGATGGGATGGCAGTTGTGGGTTATCAGGCTGGTAGGGGGCGTGGTCATTAGGGGTAAGCAGACCAGCAGGGGGGCCAGTTGGGGGTGAGCAGGCCGTCAATGGGGGTAAGTTGGAGGTGATCAGGACAGTGGGGGGGAGCATTTGGGGGCAAGTAGGCCAGCGGCAGAGGGCAGTGTAGGCCAAGCAGGCCAGCAGGTATAGTGGTTAGGGGCAATCAGGCAGGCAGGCAGGCAGGTGAGCAGCTGGAGCCAGCAGTCCCGGATTGTGAGAGGGATGTCTGACTGCTGGTTTAGGCCCGATCACTGTAAACCAGCAGTAGGACATCCTTCGAGGGGTCCCAGATCGGAGAGGGTGCAGGCTAGGCTGAGGAACACCCTCCCCCATCCTGTGCATGAATTTTGTGCACCAGGCCACTAGTATTCCATAAATGAGTGAGATCATATGATATTTATCTTTCTCTGACTGGCTTCTTTCGCTTAGCATAATGCTCTCCAGTTCCATCCATGCTGTTGCAAATGGTAATAATTCCTTCTTTTTTACTGCAGCATAGTATTTCATTGTGTAGAATTACCACAGTTTTTTAATTCACATATCTACTCATGGACACTTAGGCTGTTTCTAAATCTTAGCTATGGTGAATTGTGCTGCTATGAACATAGGGGTGCATATATCCTTTCTCATTGGTGTTTCTAGATTCTTGGGATATATTCCTAGAAGTGGGATCACTGGGTCAAATGGGAGTTCCATTTTTAGTTTTTTGAGGAAACTCCATACTGTTCTCCACAGTGGATGCACCAGTCTGCATTCCCACAAGCAGTGCACAATGGTTGATGTTTCTCTAAATCTTTGCTACCACTTGTTGTTTGTTGATTTGTTGATGATAGCCATTCTGACAGGTGTGAGGTGGTACCGCATTGTCCTTTTGATTTGCATCTCTCGGATGATTAGTGACTTTGAGCATGTTTTCATATGTATATTGCCTTCCTTCTGTCTTCTTTCCAAAAGTATCTATGTCCATTGCCCATTTTTTGATTGGGTTATTTATCTTCCTTTTGTTAAGTTGTATGAATTCTCTGTAAATGTAGATTAAACGCTTATCGGTGATAACATTGGCAAATATGTTCTCCCATGCAGTGAGCTTTCTTGTTGTTTTGTTAATGATTTCTTTTGCTGTGCAAAAGCTTGTTATTTTAATATAGTTCCATTTGTTCATTTTCTCTTCAGTTTCCATTGCCCTAGGCGCTGTATCAGCGGAGAAATTGTTTCAGCATATGTCTGAGATTTTGCTGCCTGTGGATTCCTCTAGTATTTTTATGGTTTCCCGTCTTATGTTTAAGTCCTTTATCCATTTTGAGTTTGTTTTTGTGTATGGTGTAAGTTGGTGGTCTAGTTTCATATTTTTGGATGTATCTGTCCAATTTTTCTAACACCATTTATTGGAGATACTGTCTTGACTCTATTGTATATCCTTGCCTCCTTTGTCAAATATTAATTGAGCATAGTGGTTTGGGTCAATTTCCGGGTTCCCTATTCTATTCCATTGGTCTATATGTCTGTTCTTGTGCCAGTACCAGGCTATTTTGAGAATAGTGGCTTTGTAATACAGCTTGAAATCTGGTATTGAAATCCCACCTATTTTGTTCTTCTTTCTCAGGTTTGCTGCAGCTATTCAGGGTCTTTTTCAAATGATTGTCTGAAGAGTTTGATCTAGGTCTGTGAAATATGCCATTGGTATTTTAATGAAGAGTGCATTGAATCTATAGATTGCTTTGGGTAGTATGTACATATTATGATGTTGATCCTACCAATCCTTGAACACAGTATGTTCTTCCATCTGTTTATGTCTTCCTCTATCTCTTTTTTCAGTGTCCTGTAGTTTTTGGAGTACAGGTCTTTTACTTCCTTAATCTTTTGCACTTGGATGTCGAGTGTGACTCCACACAGTTAGCATCGGTAGCAGCTTGTATGTCGAATTGTATTGAATGTATCAATAATTTAAAATATAAAAAAATCCAAATAAATAAGTTTGTATGAAAAGAAACTCCAGTTTTTTATTCTACTGTCACGCTTTGTAAAATCTGGGGTATTTAAAAAATTAAATCCCGAGTAGAATAAAGAAATCGAGAAAAAAGCAAGCGAGTGCAAAGGGTTAAGTTTACTGAGTTAAGTTTATTCCTAGGTATCTTAATTTTTTTGTGTGTATGCAATGGTAAATGTGATTGCTTTTTTAGTCTCTCTTTCTCTAAGTTCACTTTTGTTGTATAGAAATTCCATAGATTTCTTGGCATTAATGTATCCTGCTACATTTCTGAATTCATTTATTAAGTCTATTAATTTTTTGGAGTCTTTAGGGTTTTCTATGTAGAGTATCATGTTTTCTGCCAATAAGGACAGCTTTACTTCTACTTTTCCAATTTGACACCTTTTCTTTTTTCTTTTTGTCTGATCACAATGGCTAGTACTTCCAGTACTGTGTTGAACAGGAGTGGTGAGAGTGGGCATCCTTCTCTTGTTCCTGTTCTTAGGGGAAATGGTTTTAGTTTTTGCCCATTGAGTATGATGTTTGCTGTGGGTTTGTCATAGAAGGCTTTTATTATGGTGAAGTATGATCATTCTATTCCCACCTTGCTGAGAGTTTTTATTAAGAAAGGGTGCTGAATTTTGTCAAATGCTTCTTCTGTATCAATTAATAGGACCATGTGATTTTTATCTCTCCATTTGTTTATGTGATGTATCATGTTTATTGATTTGCGGATATTGTACCATCCTTGCATCCCAGGGGTAAATCCTACTTGGACAAGGTGTATGATATTTCTGATGTATAGCTGGAGCCGATTCGCTAGAATTTTGTGGAGGATTTTGGCATCTATGTTCATGAGGGATATTGGTCTGTAATTCTCTTTCATTGTGTTGTCTTTATCTGGTTTTGGTATTAGGGTGATGCTGGCTTCATAGAAGGAGCTTGGAAGTGTTCCTTCCTCTTGAAATTTTTGAAGTAGTCTGAGGAGGATAGGTATAGTTCTTCCTTGAATGTTTGGTAAAACTCCCCCTGTGAAGCCATCTGGCCCTGGGCTTTTATTTTTGTTGGAAGCTTTTTGATGACTGATTCAATTTCTTCCATAGTTATCGACCTACTGAGATTTTTAGATTCTTCCTGATTGAGTTTTGAAAGGTTATATTTTTCTAAGAATATGACCATTTCCTACAGGTTGTCTAGTTTGTTGGAATAGAGTTTACTCACGATATTTTTAAACAATCCTTTATATTTCTGTGGGGTCTGTTGTTATTTCGCCTCTTTCATTTCTGATTTTGTTTATTTGGGTCCTCTCTCTCTGCTTCTTGGTGAGGCTGGCTAGAGGTTCATCATTCTTGTTTATCCTTTCAAAGAACCAGCTCTTGGTTTCATTGATCTTTTGTATTTTGTTTTTTCTTTTTTCTTTTTTTTTTTTTTTTGGTCTATATGTCATTTATTTCTGCTCTGATTTTTATTATCTCCTTCTGCTCACTCTCAATTTTTTTGTTGCTCTCTTTCTAATTCTTTAAGTTAATATTTTTTTCTTGTTTTTAGAGGTAGGCCTGTGGATCTATAAACTTCTCTCTCAAGACTGCTTTCATCGTGCCCCATATATTTAAGATTGCTGTGTTTTCATTGTCACTAGTTTCCAGAATGTTTTTAATTTCTTCTTTGACCTTTTTTAACCCAGTCATTGTTTAATAGCATGCTATTCAGCTTCCTAGTGTTTGATTTTTTTATTGTTTTTTTTTTTTTTGTAGTTTATTTCTAATATTATGTCACTGTGGTCTGAGAAGATGCTTGATATGATTTCAATCTTTTTGAATTTGGAGAGACTTTTCTTGTGACCAGATATGTGGTCTATTTTTGAAAATGTCCCTTGTGCACTTCAGAAGAACGTATATTCTGTGGCTTTGGGGTGAAATGTTCTGAAGATGTCAATTAAGTTAATCTGATCTAGCGAGTCATTTAGGATTGCTGTTTCTTTGCAGAATTTTTTTGTCTAGAAAATTTATCCAATGATTTTAGTGGTGTATTAAAGTCCTGTACTATGATTGTATTATTGTTGATCTCTCCTTTGATATCTTCAGGAGTTTTTATTTATTTATTTTTTTATGTATTTGAGTGATCCTGCATTGGGTGCATATATGTTTATTAGGATTATATCCTCTTGTTGTATTGATCCCTTTAGTATTATGACTTGGATTTCCTTTTCTCTTGTTATGGCCTTCACTTTGAGGTCTATTTTGTCAGCTATAAGTATTGGTGCCCCAACTTTTTTTTATTTTTTTATTTCCATTTGCCTGAAAGATATTTTCTCAACCCTTCACTTTCAGTCTATGTGAGTCCCTTGTTCTGAGGTGGGTCTCTTGTAGACAGCATATATATGGGTCATGTTTTTTTTTTTTTTCATCCATTCAGCCACTCAATGTCTTTTGATTGAAGCATTTAGTCCATTTACATTTAAAGTTATTATTAACAGGTACTTGTTTGTAGCCATTTTTATTTTTTGTTTCTGTGTTCGTTCTTACTTTTTATTTGTTCTTTTTACACCAGTCCGTTCAGCATTTCAACATTTCTTGCATTGCTAGCTTGGTAGTGATAAACTCCCTTAGTTGTTTTTTTGTTTGTTTGTTTGGTTTTTGATTTTTGTGTTTTTTTGTGTAGTTTTTTTTTTGTCTGTGAAGTTTCTTATGTCCCCTTCAAGTCTGAATGATAACATTGCTAGATAGAGTATTCTTGGATTCAGTCCTTTGCTTTGCATCAATTTGTAAATTTCCTTCCATTCTTTTCTGGCCTGATAGGTTTCTGTTGATAAATCATTTGATAATTAAATGGGAGATCCCTTGTACATAACTGTCTGTCTCTCTCTTGCAGCCTTTCAGATTTCTCTTTGTCCTGAACTTTTGCCATCATAATTATAATGTGTCTTGGTGTGGGTCTTTTAAGGTTCATCTTGTTTGGGACTCTGTGCTTGTGTGACTCTTTTCTTCCCCACATCAGGGAAGTTTTCTGACATATCTTCAAATAGGTTTTCTAATCTGTGTTCCTCTTCCTTTTGTTCTGGCAACCCTATTATTTGCATGTTGCTTCGTTTCATGTTGCCCACAGGCTCTCTTAGGCTTTCCTCCAGTCTTTTACATGTTTTCTCTAATTGTTGTTCAGTTTGGGTGTGTTTTGCTTCCCTGTCTTCTAATTAGTTAATTCGTCCTCCACTTCTCCTATTCTACTGTTGAAACTTTCCATGGTGTTTTTTTATTGCAGTTATATAACTATTTTTCTTGATTCTTACATAAGTTGTTGATTTTTTCATCTATCCAGTTTATGAACTGTATGATCCTTATTCTGAATTCTTTTTTTTTTTTTTTTGACTTATTGCAATCCTCCATTTCACTTAGCTGCTTTTCTGGTGATTTCTCCTTTTCTTTCCTTTGTGGGTTTCTTTTTCTACCCATTTTTGTTCTCAGTGAAGGATCTTGATATCTAGCCATGCAGAAGCTGCTCCTTGGGTGGCAGTGGCTCCTTGGGTCGTTGCAGCAGTGGCTGCTCCTCAGTTTGCAGAGGCTACTCTGGTGGGTGCTGTTCATAACAGCAGTGGCTTCTGTGGCTATTGGGGGTGGCTGCTTGCACAGCTGCTGCTTCTCAGGCAGGGGTGGGCTGCTCACAAAGCTGCTGCTCCTCATACAGGTGAGGCCTGTTCATGTGGCTGCTGTTCCTTGTACGGGGGCAAAATGCTCACAGGGCTGCTGCTCCATGGATGGGGCCTGGCTGCATGTGGCTGTTGCTCCTCGGACAGGGTGGGCTGCTCGTGAGGCTACTGCTCCTTGGACAGGGGCAGGTTTCTTGCAGGGCTGCTGCTCCTCGTATGGGGACAGGCTGCTCTCAGAGCTGCTGCTCCTCAGACAGAGGTGGCCTGCTCACAGAGCTGCTGCTCACAGCGCTGCTGCTCCTCATTGGGGCGGGCTGCTTGCACGGCCGCTCCTTGGATGGGTGCTGGGTGAGGCTGTGTTCAGCCGATTCTCCCAGATGTGAATGGGCTGTGCAAGGCTGCTGCTCCTCAATTGTGGGTGGGCTGCTTGTGTGGCTACTGCTCCGCAGGAGGGGGCATGCTGCTCCTTGGATGGGGTTGGCTGCTCGTGCAGCTGCTGCTCCTTGGATGGGGTTGGCTGCTCTGCTCGTGCAGCTGCTGCTCCTAGGATTGGGGGTGGGCTGCTCACAGAGCTGCTACTTCTTGGATGGGGGCAGGATGCTGCTCCTTACCTGGCAGGGGTGGGGTGGGAAGAGAGCAGGCCACTCACGCAGCTGCTGCTCCTTAGACAGGGGCAGGCCACATGAGGCTGCTGCACTTTGGTCTGGGGCAGACTGCTCACAGGGCTGCTGCTCCTCAGACAGGAGCAGACTGCTCATGTGTCTGCTGCTCAAGTGGTCACAGTGTCCTGGTCTAAAGCATTGGCTGGTCAAAGGGGAGCACCCTTCAGAACTCACAGGATTTTGCACCCGGGGTGGCTTGAGTCTTGGTGACCACGGGATAACAGCTGAGTTAGCGGGTTTCAAGCAGGGGTGGCTATAGAGTCCCAGGTGTTATCTGAGGGCACCCTGGGTGGAGGTGAGGCTGGGCTCCCAGTCAAAGCAGCTCTCCCCTTCAAAAAGATGAGGCCTCTGAGGAAGAGCCGGCCTCTCCAGGACTTTTTGCAATGGTAGCAGAGGCTGCCTAGTTAGGCAGGCCTGATTAGCCTGCGCCTGAATGACCTGTGGAATCTAATTGTGCCTCACTTACACACACTCACCTACCCCACATGACCACACATTCCTCTTTTGCTCTCTCACTTATGCTCTCTCCCTCACTGCTGCCTTCTTCCTGCCTGTGTAGTTGGGTCTGGAGGGTTATTGACCTGTTTTTGGATGGTGTCTCCTCTCTGGGTGTCTGGTTATGTGGCTTGCTCTCTAGCACATTGGCCAGACAGGATAAAATTAACCTTGACAAGACACGACACAAAGGGAACAAAACATGAATGTACTCATGACACCGATAACCCCAGTATAAGTGACCAGCGGAGAAAAGAGGATTAGGGGAGAGAAAAGAGAGTACAAATGATATTGAAGAGAGAAAAAATGGTATGAGAGAAAAGAAAAAGAAGAAAAAGGAAGAAAAAAGAAAAAAAAATATATATATGGAGAAAATACCAGTGAGCAAACAGGTAAACCAAAACATACAGACACCAAATTCCCAGTAAGGAGGGTGGGGCAGAATCTTACAGAAATTAAGGTTAAGAATTGGATGAATATGGGAAGAACCGCAGTTCAGTATAGAGGAAGTAGAAAGAGAATGAGTGAGTAAAGAAGAAAGAGAAAAAGAAGAAAGTAATAATAATTTAAAAAAATTATTAAAAATTAGGATAAAAAAATAAAATAAATTGGAATGATGGAAAAATAATGTGAAAAAATAGAAACAAAAGAAATAAACAAAAAAGGAAAATAAAGAAAAATAAAATAATAATAATAATAAAATGAAATAACATAAAAATGAAAATGTGAATGTTGTTCCTTTGGCTGGTTTAAGATCCCACTCTTCTGCACTGTCTGTGGCTTCTCAGTTTCCTGTTGCTGGGACTGAAGGCCTCTCTTTAGGTCAGTTTCTGAGGACTTTCAGGGACTATTCAGATTTTTTTATTCCTTTGTATCACTCAGGGTGTAGTCTGGGTGTGGCTGTACTGGTTGCCTGGAGACTGCAGGGAGGATGTATCTCTTCAGGAGAAAATGGCTATCTAGCTCCTGCAAGTCAGGTATGACTCAGCACCAGACCCTCAGCTACTTCTGCTGGGCCCTCTTCTCACCCCAGCCTCTCCCCAGACTCCACACATCCGCACCTTCTCCTGCACTTCTGCCACGGGTGAGTTTTCATATCTGAAAGGTCCTATGAACTAGGTTCAATGAAGAAAAGCAAAGGCCACAAAGAGGGGAAAGTGCTGCACCTCTGCAAGCCCCTCTCCTGCTGGCACTGCATCTAGGCAGCAGTCCAGGCTGACCCCTCTGGGTTCAGCCTTTTGTGACTGTCGACCCAGATCTAGAATCCCCTTCCACCAGCAGTACTGTGGACCTCCTTTCCACAGTCAGACACTATGCCTGCTCCAAGGGACACGGCTTCGTGCCGGGCGGTTTCCCTCTGACCCTCTGGGCTCAGAGTTCTCACAGTTTTCTCCAGCCCAGATCCTTGATTTTACCTTTCTCCAGGGGTTCTCTGCCCTTCCCAGCTGTAAATTGTCTCACCTGCTGTGTCTCCTTCACCAATTCGGGATGGATGTTATTAGATTCAGCTGTTCATTCTATTTGCTCTGAAACAAGGCTCAAGACACATCGTCTATTCTACCGCCATTTTGTCCTCAAGCCATTTTATCCCTCACATATCCTTATCATTGCTGGGAAAGGTATCTCCAACTGCAGAATACTACATAAAGAAAAAATAAATCACTACACAGCAAAGTAAAGGTATCAATTTTTGGTCTGTGAAATGTCTTTTATTAAGTATCAGTTTATATCTTTTTATATAAAGTTAATTCAAAAATTATTATAAATATGCATGAAGGTATTTATAAATACAACTTTATGTATACCTTTCTTATAAATTAGGAACTATGCCTGTAATAAAGTGTAATAGCATTGGGTATAAAATTGATGCTAAAAATCACGCAAGTAGGAACAATACTCCTTAGGTAAAACCTATTATATAAAAACAAGTTAATTTTATTTGACACATCATCTTGTCACCAGGGTTCTTGGAGGTATCACAAGAAAGAATTCAGAATACAAATATAGGAGGAGAGAAAAAGAGAGGGAGAGATAGAGAGACAGCAGACAGGTTCAAAAAGTGATAGCTGAGTTTTCAATATGGTGGATATTTGTCACATCTCCTCCAAGAACCAAACTAAAAATTAAACTAAATTGGGTAATAATCGCCCTGAATTACCAACTGAAGATTGTCTTAAAAGGAGACTCATAAGCAAGAAAGGCAAAGGAGGCTACCCTGAGACTGGTAAGAAGGGCAGAGACATAAGGGGGTCTAGTCCTGTTTCATCAAGTGGCAGCTGATGGTCACAGAGAGATATCACAATTGTGGAAATTTACTCCTGAATGGCATAAAATTTGAACCCCAGATGGCTCCCCAGCAAAAATGTCCAGAGCAGGAAACAAGCACACATATAGCATCCAGCTGCATTTGTCAAGGAGTGGCAAAGCACACTGGAGACAGAGTCACTTTTTTTTTTAAAGGCTGATACACAAGATTTTTGCTTGCATTCACCTGGGAGTAGGTGGAGTTGCCTGAGGAGAGTCTAGAGTGGGTAGCTTTGGGGAGAGACATGGGGGAGTGGACACTAGGATACCTGTGCTAAGTCATCCTCCAATACCGCTGCAGCCATTTTTCTTGAGAGAAGCTAGTCTCCCACAGTGGAAAAAGCAAGTACCCCACCCTCTGAAATCCTGCTTGCCCCACTCTCTGGAATTGCACTTACTCCATCCTCCACTTTAAGCCATTATGAAGAGATAGTAACATAGGCCTGGGCATACAAGTCTGGGTAGACTCAGAGGGTGTCAGTGACTGGCTATAGGGTGATGCAATTCCCTCACACTCTCCAGAGAACCTAACTGGAGATACCCTATCAAGAGAGAGAGCCAATATAAATACCCTCTCAACTTCTGGCATACCAAAGCTCTGGTCTCCAGAGGCCCCACCTAACTATTTACTAGGGACTCCACCTGCCAAGGTCAAGGAAATAATCTGGAACAAACTAAGATATATGGTTCTGGGGTGAGAAAACACACCCACCATCATCCCTGAAGTTTGAATGGCACCTCCCTAACAGGAGATCCAGGGGTCCCATCCTCCTGGTCCCTCAAGAGGCTGTTTCAGAAACTGAACATTTTCAGTGACTAAGGGTAGAAGCTGGAATGCCAGATCCTTGGTATCTTGGGACATTGGCTGAGCCACACCTGAGCCCTGTGCTGGTAAATTGGGCTTTGGCGTGCAGCTTGGTTCTTCCCATATGCAGCCAAGCCCACTGGGTCCCACAGGACACCTACTGATACATAAGGCCACCACATGAAAATTAGGAGTCATAGCAATTCTATTTAGTACAGAGAAACAAGCACAAAAAGACAGCCAAAATGGAAAGACAGAAACAGAAGCAGCCACAAACTGTGGATTGCTTTTAGCTTAGACAGGTTGCAAAGAGCCAGATGAGAACTGGATCTGATGTTGGCTTGAACAAGAGTACATTCAAGGAGGCCCAGACCAGGCACACAAAGTGGACAGCTCTAAACAGCATTGAAGAAAGACCCAAGTTTCACAAACAGCATATCTAAAGAGAGATCACAGTAGCCACTAGAACTGCTGGGGCAAACTCCACTTGTTTGGGAATTCTTTTCTTTAAAAAAATATTTTATTGTTTAAAGTATTACAAATAGTAGTACATAAAATATGTCTCCTTTTTTCCCCATTGACCTCCCCCCTCCCTCCCTTATCCCCTGTTACATGCCTTCACCCCACTCCCCACCACAGTGTCTTGCGTCCATTGGTTAGGCTTATATGCATGCATACAAGTCCTTTGGTTGATCTCTTCTCTCCCCCAACACTCCCCAGCCTTCCCACTGTAATTTGACAGTCTGTTCAATGCTTCTCTGCCTCTGTATCTATCTTTTTGTTCATCAGGTTATAATGTTCTTTATTATCCATAAATGTATTCTTTTCTTAATTTTCCTTTTTCCCCATCTTTTTTATTTCATATCTTTTTTTGTTTTTCTTAATGTAATATTTATCTTTTTCCTTTGTCTTTTAATTTTCACTTTTCTTTTTTCTGCCCTTTATTTGGTTTTTCTCTTCATTTTTTATATTCTTTATTATTTATTTTCTTTATATTTGCTTATACTTTTTCTTTTATATTTTTCTTATTTTCTGGTCATTGTTGTTTTTGTTGATTGAATTTAGGTTTTTATTTTTGTTTTTGTTTTCTTCTGTCAGTACCTCCATAGCAGCTTGTACACCATGACCACAATTGAACCTCACATTCATCCAGCCTAAGAGTTGATTGCACCCATTAATGGCCCAATAGCAATGAAGACCCAAATACATTTGGAGGGCTCAGATAACCCACACAAGGGAAATTCCTAGAGCACCCAACTCAGGATATCAAAAAGACCAAACCACTGGATACCACAGGACATTAAATTAGGCCACATCATGAAAGCTTGGAGTCTTACAGTTCTATGTAATACACAGAAACAAACACACAGAGACAGCCAAAATGGAAATACAAAAGCACAAGCCCCACATGAAAGACTATGAAGAATCTGCAATAAAATAACTAAATTAAATGGAGGCCAGTAACTCTCAGACATAGAGCTGAAAATAAACATTATAAGAATGGTTAAGGAACTTGGAATTATAAGGAATTTAGTGGGAACTACATCAATATGAAAAAGGACACAGGAATCATAAATAAAAAAGTTAGAGATCATATCTGATATCAAAAGTACAGTGGAAGTGACAGCATGAATGGACCTGGAAATCATCATGCTAAGTGAAACAAGCCAGTAAGAGAAATACAAATATTACATTATCTCAATAATACATGGAATCTAATGAACAAACTAATCTAACAAAGGAGAGCCAGGGGCATAGATACATAAAACAGACAGATAGAAGAGGAAAGGCGACTGAAGGGAACTGGAAAAGATTAAACAAGGAACATAAATGCAAATATATGCACTAGAAGCCCGATGCATGAGATTTGTGCAAGAATGGGCCTTCCTTCATGTGGCTGCTGGCACTGCTTTCTCTCTGGCCAGAGCCACCTTTTTGCTCCAGCCTGGAGTTGCCTTTCCATCTTCCCACACTGCCAAGAGGCCCAGAGCATAACTGGAGTGTGCAGAATGCCTGCATCCCGTCCTGCCCCCGGCCGCTCGGCACCCGCATATGCAAATTAACCCACCATCTTTGTTGTGTTAATTTGCATACTCCCTCCTGATTGGCTGGTAGGCATCACGAAGATATGGTCAATTAGCATGTTACTCTTTTATTAGGTAGATAGTCCATGGACACAAACAATAGTGTAGTAATGGCCTGGGGTGGGGTAGAGGTTAGGTGTATATGTTCATAGGGGGAAAATGAGAGATATCCTATAATAGTTTCAACAATTTAAAACATTAAAAATTACACTGGAACAAATTTAAAGTAGATTGGATGAAGCAATGGATCAAATCAGCAATTTGGAAGACAAAGTAGAAAAAAACAACCAATCAGAGCAGCAAAGATGAAAGAGTTTAAAAGAATGAGGATAGTTTATTGAAACACTGGGACAACATAGACATTTTAATATCACATAAAAGGAATACTGGGAAAAGAAGAAAGTAAATAAGCAATAAAAAATAAAAATCTGTTTGAAGACAAAAAAATTTAACCTGTTTAATGACAGAACATTTCTCCAACCTGGTGAATAACAATAACCATCAAACTTCAGGAAGCACGGAGAGTACCAAACAATTTAAACCCAAAGAGAACCACATCAAGGCGCATTGTAATTAAAATGGCAAAGGTTAAAGACAAAGAGAGAATATTAAAAGCAGCAAGCCTTCACCTGTTAGAGCATCAACCCACATACTGAAGGGTCTTAGGTTTGATTCCTAGTCAAAGACACTTACTTGGGTTGTGAGTTTACTCTCTGCTCCCTTCCCCATCCCCCTTGCCCTCCATTGGGAAGTGTGTGGGAGGTAACCAATGGATGTGCCTACCTCACATCAATATTTTCCTCTCTCTTTCTCTTCCTCCCTTCCACTCTTTCTGAAAAGCAATGAAAGAAAATAACCTCAGGTGAGGATTAACAATAACAACAAAAAGCAGTAAGAGAGAAACAGTTACCTACAAGAAAGTTGATATTAGTCTGCCACATGATAGCACCAAAGAAACATTTCAGGCCAGAAGGGATTGACATGAAATATTCAAGTTATGAAAAACAAAGATCTGAAATAAAGACTACACTATCCAGCAAAGTTATCATTTAAAATTGAAGGAGAAATAAAGAGCTTTCCAGGTTAAAAAAAAAAAAAAAAAGATAAAGTTTATGAGTTTACAACCACCAAATCAGCATTGCAAGAAATGTTAAAGGGACTGCTTTAAGAAGAAATTATACATATCCTATCTAATAAAGAGGAATATGCTAATTGACCCTCATGCTACCGCAAAGAGGGCAGCACCAACAGCCAATAAGGAGGGAATATGCTAATTGACTGCCCCACCCTCAAAGATGGCAGTGCCCACAGCCAATAAGGAGGGAATATGCTAACTGACTGCCCCACCCTCAAAGATGGTGGCACCCACAGTGACAAGATGGCAGTGCCCTGTCCCCTCAGCCCCGCCAGGGTTGCAGGTGCATGGCAAGGCCGGGCCTGGCCCCAGGCAGGCTGGGACTTGCTGCTCGCCTGCCTCCAGAGTTCCCCAGTCCCTTCAGCTCCCCAGCCTCCCAGGGCTAGCCCAAGGCGTAGTCAAGTATTGAGTGGTGGCTTCCTAGCTGCCCAAGGCCAGCCCAAGGTACAGGCAAGACTCAGCTATTGGCTGCCCAGCCACCCAGGGCTGCCTGTGGCTCAGGTATCAGGGCCTGCTGAGGTTTGCGCTGCCAGCAGTGGCAGCAGCAGAGATGTGATGGGGTTTCACTTTCCCCTGATTGCTGGGTCGCCTCCCACCCCTGTGGGCTCCTGGACTGTGAGAGGGGGCAGGCCGGGCTGAGGGACACCCACTCCAGTGCATGAATTTTCATGCACCAGGCCTCTAGTGACAATAAATACCTAACTATAATAATCTATGCTAATAAAAGGGTAATATGCTAATTAGGCCAGACATCCATCCAGATGTCCTTCCAGAAAAAGTCATGGTGGCAGGGGCCGAGGCAGAGGTGGTTAGGGGTGATCAGTTCTGCAGGGGAGAGCAGTTAGGGGCGACCAGGCTGGCAGGGAAGGGCAGTTAGGGGTGATCAGGCAGACAGGCTAGTGGTTAGGGGTGATCAGGCAGGTAGGTAGAGGGGGGAAGGGTGATCATGCAGGCAGGCAGAGTGGTTAGGGGCGATCCATGCAGGCTAGCGATTAGGAACCAATCCCTCTGGATTGCGAGAGGGATGTCCAACTGTCACTTTAGGCCCAATACCTGTGGTTTGGGCCTAAACCGGCAGTTGGACATCCCCCAAGGGGTCCTGGATTGCGAGAGGGTGCAGGCTGGGCTGAGGGCCACCCTATGCATGAATTTTGTGCACTGGGGCTCTAGTTACAAATATAGCTGTCACAATTTTTCACTTATAGCCTTTTGTATGAGCATAGTTTTTATCGCTCTGGGATGAATACTTAGTATTTGGATTGCTGGGTTATAAGGTATGTGTTTACTTTTATAAGAAAAGGCACAACTGTTTTCCTGAGTGGCTGTGATTACATTCCCTCTAGCAATGCAGGTGGGTCCTTTCAGAAAGAAACTTTTGTCATAAAACTTGTTCCCCAGGGATAAATCAGGAGAGTGGCTTGTAGTCCAATGAGGAGTTGACAACTTTTACACCCATCAGCCTTGGAGGTTCTAGCTAACTTCCCCTGTGACATGAATAGGATTTTCCAGAAGTGATGCAAATGCTAGGAGACATGAAGTGCACAAGCAGCCATGGCTAATTGTCCTTGATGGCTGTACAGGGGAGAGGGAGGCTTGAATGACTGTGATGGTGGTTCCTTACTTAGCCACCACCCTTCCATCCCAATGCTGCACTTGGAGCCCCCAATGCAATTGTGGGCAGTCTCAGCTATACGGACATCTGCAGAACAAGTGTTAATTCTTGATATTTGCTTCCCAACGATTTCTAGTCTATAATAATAAAAGTGTAATATGCAAATGGACTGAATGGTCGAAGAGTGCAATGACCATCCAGATGACCACACTATGACACCCACTGGCACCAGGCCAGCCAAGGAGGGCGTGATATGTTTGGTTGGGGGTCCAGGGCACCAGAAGGGAGGCCTAAGCCACCAGAAGGATAATCAATCAGGGGGCTCCATGATCACTCCAAAGAGGGAGGTCCAGGCCACCGACTTGAGGGTTGTGATCTCCCTCTGTGGGGGAGATCCATCCCAGGGCTCTCAGAGTGTGAGAGGGCGCAGGCCAGGCTGAGTGATCCTCCCACTCCCCACCCCTCAAGTGCACGGAATTTATGCACTGAGCCTCTAGTCAATAATAACCTTAAATGAAAATGGATTAAAAGCTCCAATCAAAAGAAAAAATGTAGCTTAATGGACAAATAAAACTGACCCATTTTTATGTTGTGTACAAGACACCCAAGTTAGAAAATCAGTCACACATGATGAACATGAAAAGATGGAAATAAATATTTCATGCAAATGGAGAGAAAAAAAAGCTGAGGTAACAATAATTATATTTAACAGACTTCCAAACAAATGTCAGAACAAAACAAAGAAGGTCACTATATAATAACAAAGAAAATGATTCAACAAGAGGATATAAACTTGGTAAACATATATGCAACAAAAATAGAAGCACCTCAATATATAGTTTAAAAAAAAACTTTCGGTGGACTTTCAGGAAGAGATAGATGGCTATGCAGTCTTAGTAGGCGGCTTTCCACCCCACTGTCTTCACTGTGTAGAACTTCTAGTAAAAAGAAATTTATAAGGAAGCAGAAACTCTAAGTGACACGCTAGATCAGATAGATTTAATTGATATTTAGAGAACATTTCACCCCAAAGCAGCAAAATATACATTCTGCTCAAGTACACATGGAATGTTCTTAAAGAGAGATCACATGTTAGATTACCAAATAACTCTTAACAAATTCAAGAAGACTAAAATCATATTAAGCATCTTCTTGTATCAATAGAAATACACTACAATAAAAAAAGCTAAAATACTTTCAAAAAATGGAGTCTACAGAGGATGTGACTAAACAACAAATGGGTTAGCAATAAGATCAAGGAAAAAAATAAAAATTATCTGAAACAAATGGAAATGAACACATAACAACCCAAAATTGATTGGGAACAGCAATCACAGTTTTGAGAAGAAAGTTCACAGTATAGCTGACCTACTTCAAGAAGCAAGAAAAGTCTCAAATAAGCATTTAACCCCAAAATTTAACATTGTAGAAAAACAAAACCCTATAAAAATTCAGAATAAGTACAAAGAATCTCTCTCTATAAAACCCAAGTATGCAAATAGTCCGAACAGTGGAACAACCAAACAACTGAGAAACCGAACAACAGGTGCTATGATGTTCCCTGACCACCAGGGGCACACACAGAACATGGCAGGTGTCGGCAGCAGGCAGCAGAGAGTGGAACATGGCAGGCATCAGCTACCATGGGATGGTGGAGCAGGTAAGTGGGGACGCCAGACCAAGGCGGGTGCCAGTCGCTGTTAGTGGGGCAAGCCTCTGGTGGTTACTGAAAATTCTTTGCTCCCGCGTGCCCGTGGCACTTGTACCTGCTGCCAGTGCTGGCCCCGCTCACATCCACTGCCAGCGCAGGAGCTTCCTCTCGCACCTGCTGCTGGCGCCTGGCATCGGCCCTGATTGCTTGCCACTGTCAGTAAGTGCGAGCAGCTGCTGAGGGCTTCTCCACTTCCCCCAGCTCTTAAGGGGTGATTGGGGCAGCAGCTTCCACTCGCAACTATTAACAATGCCGCCCCCACTCACACCCACTGCTGGAGCTGGCACTGGCCCCAATCACTCTGTGCCATCAGTGGGTGCGATGGGAGCGGGGCTGCCATCAGAAGAGGGACCAGAGGCCATGGTGGGAGGGTATGGAGGGGTGGGGAGGATGGGCTGAGACCTGCCCCTGTGCCAACCACAACCTCGTGGCTCACAGTTCCTTTCAAAGTGCTTGAATTTGTGCACTGGGCCCCTAGTAAAATAATTAAGACCAGAGTGAAAATAAATGGTATTCTATATAATAAAAGAATAACATGCAAATTAACTGTCACTTCAAGACACAAGATGGCTGCCCCATGTGATTAAATATGGCTGCCCCATGTGGACACAAGATGGCCACCACAAGATGGCTGGCAGGGGAGGGCAGTTGTGGGCGGTTGGGGGTGACCAGGCCTGCAGGTGAGGGCAGTGGGGGCGACCAGGCCTGCAGGGGAGGGCAGTTGTTGGTGATCAGGCAAGCAGGGAGGGCAGTTAGGGGTGACTGGGACGGCAGAGGAGGGCAGTTGGGGGAGACCAGGTCAGCAAGGGAGGGCTGTTGGGGGGAACAGGACTGCAGGGAAGGGCAGTTGAGGGGGCAGGCCTGCAGTGGAGAGCAGTTGGGGGAGACCAGGTCAGCAGGGAAGGGAAGTTGTGGGGAACAGGACTGCAGAGGAGGGCAGTTGGCAGGGGACCAGGCCTGCAGTGGAGGACAGTTGGGGGGTAGGCAGGCATGCAGGGGAGAGCAGTTGTGGGCAATTAGGTTAGCAGTGAGGGCATTTAGGGGTGACTGGGCCAGCAGAGGAGGGCAGTTTGGGAGAACCAGCCCTACACAAGAGGGCTGTTGAGGGGGAACAGGACAGCAGGGAGGACATTTTGGGGGAACCAGACTGGCAGGGGAGGGCAGTTAGGGGTGACCACACCAGCAGGGGAGGGCAGTTAGGGGCAATTGGGCTGGCCGGGGAGCAATTAGGTGTCAATCAGACGGGCAGTGAAGTGGTTAGGGGGTGATCAGCTGACAGGCAGAAGTGGTTAGGGGCAATCAGGCAGATGCAGGTGTGAGGTTGGGAGCCAGCAGTCCTGGATTGTGAGAGGGATGTCAGACTGCCCTTTTAGGTGGTCGGACATACCTCAAGGGTTCCCAGATTGGAGAGGGTGCAGGCTGGGCTGAGAGACACCCCCACCCATGCACAAATTTTGTGCACTGGGCCTCTAGTAGAGACATAAAAATACAAGAGATAAATAAAACCAAGAGCTGGTTCTTTAAAAAAAGAAACAAGGTTGCTGAAATGGGTGGATCAATGGTTAAGCATAGACCTATGAACCAGGAGGTCAGAGTTTGATTCTTTCTCAGGGCATAAGCCCAGGATGCAGGCTATCTATGATTCTCTCTTCATCATTGATGTTTCTCCCTCTCTGAAATCAATAAAATTACATATTTTAAAAAGATAAACAAGATCGATGAACATTTAACCAGACTCAGACAGAAACAAAGAGAGAAGACCCAAATAAATACAATCAGAAATGATAGAAGAGAAGTAACATACAAGAAGTACAAATAATTGGTATTAAAAATACTATGAACAACTGTATCCTGACAAATGGGACAACCTTGACAAAATAAATAAATTCCTGGAAACACATACGCTTTGAAAATCAAATGAGAAAACCTGAATAGACTAATGTCCTCTTATGAAATTTAAACAGCAATAAAAGAAACAGTAATTAAAAGAGTAATTAAAAGAAAAAAAAAACTCATAGCAAATACTACTCTGGACTGGATGGCTTCACAAAGTTTATTTTTACCAAATATTCACAGAACTAATACATATCCTTCTCAATCTATTTTTAAAAATTTAAGAGAAGGAAAGACTTCCAAGATTTTATTACCAGGCCAACATTAACCTAATTGGAAAATAGGAAAAAATACTAAAGTAAAATATGATAGGCCAATATCTTTGATAAACATAGGTGCTAAAGTCCTTAACAAAACATTAGCAAATCTATCCAGCACTACATAAAACAAACCATACACCATATCCAAGTAGGATTTATTCTGGGGATGCAAGGCTACTATTAGTTGCTCAAACCAATAAATGTGATATCTTCTCTAATAAAATGGTAATATGCAAATTAACCATCACTCCGCTACATAAGCCATGCCCACCAGCCAAGCCACGTCCACCAGCCAATCAGGGCGAGTATGCAAATTAACCCCAATCCAAGATGGCTACAGCCACAGAGAGCAAGGTTTCCCAGGTAACAGAGCAAGCCAAGCTTTCCATAGCCGTTGCAGGCCTAAGCCTCCACTCAAGCTACAAAGTTTCAATGATAGAAGGTAAACAAATTCAAACAAATGGCGGCAGAATGGAGCTTGAGAGAGCAGGCCAGGGTTGCCGCCGGCAACAGGGGAAGCAAAGCTTTCCACACACCCTGGCCGGGCCCACCTGCTTAAGGCTACAAAGTTTCAATTGTAGAAGGTTAATTAACTGCCACAGAGATGGCTGCCGCCCCGGAGGGAACAGCAGGCTTGGCTCAGCTCCAGGCTACAAAGTTTCAATTGTAGAAGGAAAATAAATCCCAGATACCAGGGCCTCCCCTTGGGTTGCCAGGGGGCGTGGCCAGCCTGCAAACCACCACAGGCCCCTTGCTCAGGCCGCCCCACGCCCCAAGGGAACCCCACCCTGATCCAGGGGTGGGAGCAAACCAGCTGGCCCCCACCCGTGCACCAGGCCTCTATCTTATCTAATAAAAGAGTAATATACAGGTTGATCATCACTGCAACACACAATATAGCTGCCCCCATGTGGTCAAAGATCCTGCCCCCATGTGGACACAAGATGGCCACTATAAGATGGCCAGCAGGGGAGGGCAGTTGGGAGGCACCCGGCCTGCAAGGGAGGGCAGTTGAGAGGGACCAGGCTTGCAAGGGAGGGCAGTTGGAGGTGATCAACCCTGCAGGAGAGGGCAGTTAGGGGTGACCAGGCCAGCAGAGGAGGGCAGTTGGAGGTGATCAACCCTGCAGGAGAGGGCAGTTAGGGGTGACCAGGCTGGCAGAGGAGGGAAGTTGGGGGCAAACAGGCTGGCAGGGGAGCAGTTAAGCATCAACCAGACTGGCAGCGGAGTGGTTAGGGGGTGATCAGGCTGGCAGGCAGAAGCAGTTAGGGGCAATCAGGAAGGCAGGCAGGCAAGCAGTTGGGAGCCAGCAGTCCTGGATTGTGAGAGGGATGTCCGACTGCCCGTTTAGGCCCGATCCCACCGGGCTTCTAGTATTACATAAACAAAATGAAATATAAAAATCACATGATTATATCAATACATGCAGAAAAAAATTAAAAAGTCAAGTACCCATTTATTAACACACTAGAAGCCCGGTGCATGAAATTCGTGCACTGGGGGGGGGCGTAATGGGGGTGTCCCTCAGCCCAGCCTGCACCCTCTCCAATCTGGGACCCCTTGAGGTATGTCCAACTGCCCTTTTAGGCCCGATCCCGGTGGGACTGTATCCTGCCAAATGGGACAACATTGGCCCGGGATCAGGCCTAAAAGGGCAGTAGGACATCCCTCTCACAAACCAGGACTGCTGGTTCCCAACTGCTCACCTGCCTCCCTTCCTGATTGCCCCTAACTGCTTCTGCCTGCCAGCCTGATCACCCCCTAACCACTCGCATGCCAGCCTGATTGATGTCTAACTGCTCCCCTGCCAGCATGTTTGCCCCCAACTTCCCTCCTCTGCCGGCCAGGTCACCTCTAACTGCCCTCCCCTGCAGGCTTGATAGCCCCCAACTGCCCTCCCTTGCAGGCCTGGTGCCTCCCAACTTCCCTCCCCTGCTTGCCTGATCGCCCATAACTGCCCTCCCCTGCTGGCCTGATCGCCCACAACTTCCCTCCTCTGCAGGCCTGGTCCCTCCCAACTGCCCTCCCCTGCTGGCCATCTTGTGGTGGCCATCTTGTGTCCACATGGGGGCAGGATCTTTGACCACATGGGGGCAGCCATCTTGTGTGTTGGAGTGATAGTCAATCTGCATATTACTCTTTTATTAGATAGGATAGAGGCCTGGTGCATGGGTTGGGGCTGGCTGGTTTGCCCTGAAAGGTGTCCTGGATCAGGGTGGGGTTCCCTTGGGGCATGGGGTGGCCTGGGTGAGGGCTCTGTGGTGGTTTGAAGGCCAGCCAAGCCCCCTGGCGACCCAAGTGAAGGCCCTGGTATCTGGAATTTATTTACCTTCTAAAATTGAAACTTTGTAGCCTGGAGCGGAACCAAGCCTCCTGCTCGCTCCCTGGCTGCAGCCATTTCTGTTGGAATTTATGTATCTTCTACAATTGAAACTTTGTAACTTGGAGTGAAGGCCTGAGCCAGCCAGGGCTGCAGAAGCTTGGCTTCCTCCATCGTCCGGGGCAACCCTAGCCTCCTGCTCTTCCAGCTCAGTGGATACCGCCATTTCTGTTTGGATTTGTTTACCTTCTATAATTGAAACTTTGTAGCCTTAAGCAGAGGCCTAGGCTGGTAAGGGCAGGTGGACAGCTTGGCTTCCTCCATTGCCAGGGAAACCCAAGCCTCCGTCCTGCTCTCTGTGGCCGCATCCATCTTGGTTGGGATTAATTTGCATACTCGTTCTGATTGGCTGGTGGGCGTGGCTGGTGGGCATGGCTTGTGGGTGTAGCGGAGTGATGGTTAATTTGCCTTTTATTAGATAGGATTTCTGAGCAAGGTAGAAATAGAGAAATCATATTGCAACATAATAAAGGTCATATATAGCCAATATCATATTCAATGAGCAAAAATTGAAAGCATTTTCCTTAAGATCAAGAAGAAAGCAGAAATGTTCACTCTTGCCACTTTTATTCAATATAATACTGGAAGTGCTAGTCACAGAAATCAGACAAGAAGAGAAATAAAAGACATTCAAATAGGAAACTAGGATGTAAAACTGTCACTATTCAAATAATGACATGATATTGTAATTAGAAAATCTAGTAGTTTTTTGGTGGAAGCATATACCATGTTCATAGATTGGAAGAATTAACATCATTAAGAAGAATTAGCATCATTCATATTACCCATAGCTATTTATAGAGTCAATGCAATTCCTATTAAATACCATTGGCATATTTCACTAATCTGGAACAAATATTCCAAAAAATTATATGGAATTTAAAATATCCTAAATAGTGTCAGCAATCTAAAAAGAAGAAAGTTGGAGAGAGCCGAAGACCAAATATCAAACTGTATTACAAATCCATAGTAACACAAATAGTTGGGTACTCGCACAAGAACAGAAGAACAGGGATACAGATCAATGGGACAGGACAGAGAGCCCAGAGAAACACCCACTTTTTTATGGTCAATTAATATTTGACAAAGGAGACAAGAGCATGCAATGGAGTAAAGACTAACTCTTCAATAAACGGTGTTAGAAAAATTGCACAGGTATATTAAAAAAAGAAAGAAACTAGACCACCAACTTACAACACACAAAAATAAACTCAAAATGGATAAAATACTTATACGTAAGTCACAAAATAATAAAAATTCTAGAACACAAGGGCAGTAAAATATTGGACATCTCTTATAACAATAGTAGAGGCCCGATGCATGAAAACTCATGCACTGGAGGGGGGGTCCCTCAGCCCCCTCTCACAGTCTGGGAGCCCTCAGGGGTGGGAGGTGACCCTGAAATCAGAGGAAGGTGATGCCCTCATCACACACCTCTGATGCTTCCACTGCCAGCAGTGCAAGCCTCAGCTGGCCCTGGCTACTTGAGCCTTGGGCAGCCCTGGGTGGCTGGGCAGCCGACAGCCAAGGCTTGCCTGTGCCTTGGTCTGGCTCTGGGTGGCTGGGAAGTTGCCATCCAAGGCTTGCCTGCATCTCAGGCTGGCCCTGGGCAGCTGTGGGACTGAGAGGACTGGGGAACTCTGAGGCAGGCAGCCATCTTGTGGCTCTGGGTGCTGCCATCTTTGAGGACATGGCAGTCAATTAGCATATTCCCTCCTTATTGGCTTTGGGTGCCACCATCTTTGAGGGCAGGACAGTCAATTAGCATATTCCCTCATTGGCCATGGGTGCTGCCATCTTTACAATAGCGTCAGGGTCAATTAGCATATTCCTTCTTTATTAGATAGGACTAGAGGCCTGGTGCACAAAATTCATGCACGGGAGGGGGTCCCTCAGCCCAGCCTGCACCCTCTCCAATCCGGGACCCCTCGGGGGATGTCCAACTGACAGTTTAGGCCTGATCCCACAGTTGGACTTCCCTCTCACAATCTGAGACTGCTGGCTCAAAACTGTTCACCTGCCTGCCAGATCACCCCTAATTGCCCCCCTGCCTGCATGATTGCCCTTAACTTCCTCTGCCTACTGGCTTGATTGCCCTCTAACTGCTTCCTGCCAGCCTGATTGCCCCTAACTGTCCTCCCCTGATGGACTTTTCACTCCTAACTGCCCTTCCCTGCAGGCCTGGTCCCTCCCAACTGCCCTCCCCTGCAGTCCTGGTACCCCCAACTGCTTTCCTCAGTTGGCCTGGATCCCCCCCCCCCCACAACTACCCTTCCCTGCAGGCCTGGTCATCCCCAACTTCCCTTCTCTGCTGACCTGGTCACCCCAAAATCCCCTCCCCTGCAGGCTTGATCATCCCCAACTGCCCTCTCCTGCCACCCTGGTTGCCCCCAACTGCCCTCCCTTGCTGGCCATCCTGTGGCAGCCATCTTGTGACCACATGGGGGCAACCAATTTTGACCACATTGGGCAGCCATCTTGTGTTTTGGAGTGACGGTAAAGTTTCATATTACTCTTTTATTACATAGGATGATGGGTAGGAAAGTTTGTAAAAGTTGTAGAAAAGTTGTGAAGAGAAATCTTAAAAAGAAAATTAAGGTAATCTGAATAATGAATTTAATTGGATAAAATAATCTAAAGTAAGCTATTACAGACTTTTTAGTCTGTTTTCAGTGTGTTAGAAGGAAAATGTTTTTACTGTATTTGCCTAGGAAGCAAAAGTTCTGTAAACCATTGAAATAAGTATATATTGTGTTATTTTAATTAGACACTTAACTACTTTCAAACAGTGATCTTATTAATTTTCACTTTGAATAAATGAATAATCTAATACTATCTATACTAATAAAAGGGTAATATGCTAATTAGATCAGGTCAACCACCCATATTTCAGCCATTCGACTTCCTTCCAGACAAAGCCATGGTGGTGGGGGCCGAAGCAGAGAGGGCAGTTGGGGACGAAATCAGGCCTGCAGTGGAGGGAATTTGGGGGTGAGATCAGACTAGCAGGGGAGGGCCATTGGGGGCGAAATGCGGCCAAGAGGGGAGGGAAGTTGGGGGCAACCAGGGCGGCAGGAGAGGGCTTTTGGGGGTGAGATCAGGCTTGCAGGGGAGGGTCACTGGGAGAGAGATCAGGCCGGCAGAGTAGGGCAGTTAGGGGTGATCAGGCAGGCTGATAAAGGCAGTTAGGGGTGATCAGCAGGCAGGCAGAGAGGTTAGAGGTGATCAGGCAGGCAGACAGGTGAGTGGTTAGGAGCCAATGGTCCCATATTGTGAGAGGAATGTCTGACGGCCAGTCGGACATCCCCCAAGAGGTCCCCAATTGCAGAGGGTGCAGGCTGGGCTGAGGGAAACCCCTCCACACCCTGTGCACAAATTTCATGCACCAGGCCACTAGTATCATAATAATAAGGATATGTAATCTTTTGGTTAAATAAGTTTGACAACCTTGCCAGGGTTTGAATTTTAAGAAACCTTTTTGGACTTAGTATTGGCTTAAGTCATTTCAATATACCCTTTGACTGCCTCAAGGATTTGTTTTCTATCCTTATGAAGGAGAAATTTATACTTAATGTGCATGGGAAGCTTTGTCAAATAAAGAAATATAGTGTGTTTATATATGCAAAATATATTTATATCCTGGATGTAAAAATATCCAGGAGTCTATAAATTTATCTGGATTTTTAGAAGTACTGGTGAGTCAAATAATCAAAACTTGATTATGGGGCTGAATGAACTGAAAATAATTATATGGATTTTGTAACTTTTTAAAAACTATTCCTGTCCTTGCTGTTTTGGCTCAGTGGATAGAGTGCCAGCCTGGGGAATGAGGGGTACTGGGTTTGATTCCAGTCAAGGGCACATGCCTGGTTATCAGTCTTGATCCCCAGAAGGGGGCATGCAGGAGGCAGCTGATCAATGATTCTCTCTCATCATTGATGTTTCTATCTCTCTCCCCTTCTCTCTTCATCTCTGAAATCAATAAAATGTATTTTTAAAAATAAACATATAAAATAAAAAAATTATTCCTGATTTTTAATCCTTTTTGTTTTTCATATATAAGGAAGCTGTTTATTTTTTCTTAAAGCAATTTTGCTAAACTATTTTTCTTCCTAACTTTTCCCTCCAGAATTTAGAAATTCTTAATGAGTGAGTCATGGCAATACATTTCTTTGCATGAATCCAGTAAGACCAGTTTCTATTTGTGGTTTTATTAACCAAGGCTTTGACTAGTACATTATGTCTGAGAGAGACATTCTCAGATCCTGGATGTAACCAGAAAGCTTTAAGGAATGAAAATTGACTTTGAAGCTATTGTGAGCACCTTGGGGAAAAGACTGGTACCTTGCTTGGTCATGTGGTTCATGACAGTCCTTCCAGGTAAGAAACAAAGGTTATTTTACTGAGAGATGGCAGGGAAGGGACCTCAAGACATTTTGGGAACCTCAAGAATATGAAGGATTCCACTAGAGTCTGCAGGTATTGCAGGAAAGCCTGATGGCAGCTAGGTGGCCCAGCTTCTTTGCCCTGTGGGGATAAGTAAAGCTCAATCATACAATTCCAACAATTAATTTTTAAAGGTTATATGATCAATTGCTATCTTATGGTGTTCCTGCAAATGATCAGGCCAAAATGAAACTAATGTTAATACAATAAGTAAAGTGCTCTCAATTTGGCTTCTAAACAAAAACAAGTGTGATTTTTAAAATATATATTTTTTTTATGGATTTCAGAGAGAAAGGGAGAGGGAGAGAGAAATAGAAACATCAATGATGAGAGAGAATCATTGATTGGCTGCTTCCAGTACAACCCCTACTGGGGATCAAGCCCAAAAACCAGGCATGTGCCCTTGACCAGAATCAAACCCAGGATCTTTCAATCCACAGGCAGATTCTCTATCCACTGAGTCAAAATAGCTAGTACACAAGTGTGATTTTAAGGTGGGGAATGGGTTTCAGTAGACTCTATAACACAAAGTTGTGAATATTAGAATTAAAGCTCTATTTTCCACCAATGAATTGAACTGTATTCTGAATTTACCTCTAGCTTTTACACCAATAATACAAAAATTTATAACACACTTTGTCCCCACAAGGTTACAAGCCCTACTGGTACCCTGGGAATACCATGTATAGACACCATTGCCATCTCTTTCCATGCCCAGATCTCATTGCTCCTCTGAGAGAGAGAGCAAGGATGTCTTGGCTCTGAAAGAAAACATCATCCCTCCTCAGCATGAAGTAGTTTCAGAAGGAATCCTATGCTTCTTTTCTCTGAAAGAATTCAGAGCTGAGATCCTTGATGGAGGATGTGGTAGGCAGTTAGACAGATGTGAGCAGAACAAGGATGATGGGCCAACTGGAGGAGAAGTGGATGGGACCCTGATACATGCTTCTCACCACTCCAACTGCTCTGAAGCTGGCAATGGAGGAACCTGTGTAGGACTGACCTTACATTTTGCTGTGTACAAGTTGGGACACGCATTGATAATATGTAGCATTATTCCATTCATTTTGGGAAGTCACATACAAGAACCTTCATATGTTGAGACCAATGGTTTGAGAAAAGGATGCAGGGACGTTTTCTCTAAAGATTGCTGCAGTAGCTCCCTTTGGCAAATGTCTGACTTTCATTGGTTTTTGTCTTTTAGTATCTAATAACTACAATATGAATTGTTCTGATAATGTCACACACCTTTCTAGTAATGGACATACTAATCTGCTGGCTGGTTGGGTTCTGATATGTGGAGGAACTATGTATTCATATGTCCCTGCTAACAGCACCATGGGGTCTTGTTCCTTAGGATGACTGACTGTCTTTGTGTTTCAGAAACATCACAGGGCTCATATCAAAAGAGACATTCTCAAGGCTGTGACACCAGACTGCAATGATGATCTTCACCTGTGGAGCCCTGCTAACTATGTTCCTTTAAGCATTTGTGTTATGCCAGTAATGGTAGAATCCCTTAATGTAGAGTGACACAGCTGCCTTGTAGCACTGTTAAGAGCTCTGAGTGCCACTTTCAGGGCCATACATGGGATAAAACAAGGGCTGAGCCAGATCAGGGAGGCAGTTCTAGAGAATCGGGCAGCAATAGATTACTTGCTGTCACAGTAGAACCACAGATGTAAGCAATTTCAAAGCATGTGCTCTTTTACTCTTTCTGACAATTCTCAATTGATAGAAAACAACATTCCACAAATTAGGAAAACCATCTCCAAGGTAAAACAATGTTTTCTGTTGTTGTTGTTGTTTTTTATTCAACCTAACTTTTTGGCTACCCAAACTTTCTTGGCTACAGGGATTCTTTTTAATATGTCTGCTGTTTATTTTTGTTGTCTGTTAGCTTGCTTCTGTATTCAACATCTTGCTCATTTTAGATCCTGAATTTGCTGTATTCCATCACTGGGAACTGCTTCAATGCAGAAGCAAATGCAGGCCAGCAGCATGAGACTTTACATCTAAAACTAACATCCTAGATATGAGATAAAAGAAAATGCAGTGGGGACTGTTGGGAGCAGAAACGTAATTTTGGAGACTAGCTAGTAGTTATAAGGAATAATTTTAAGAAATATTAGTCATGCTGTTTTATCCATGATTGCCTTGTTCTAATTAAATGAAGGACATTTTAACCTGGCTGGTAGTTGTAAGGCCCCAGGACCTGGGAGTCAACCTTTGACCTGGAAGTCATCCTTGGACATAGGAGTTTACCTTGGATTGTGTTCCATCCCCATTCAAAAGCTGCCTACTATCTTGGAAAGATTAACATGCTTGTTGCCCAAACAGTGGAGACCTGCTCCAGCCCCCTTCTCAGCCTACCTGGCCTTATTTCTCCCATGCATATAATTCCTGTTTTCCCGTGCAATCTTTATTCTACTCAATATATGCAGCTGACTTATGGGGGTGGGGGGGCTTCAGAGAAGGTTTTTGTGGATGACCTGCTGCTCTCACATACTGCAGGCAGTATTGGAATAAATGCTCATATATACTCATATAATGCTCTGCTTAAACAGGCATCCAGGACCCATTGGTTGAACAATTTCACTTATAGGATCTTTAATAACAGAGACAGGGCAAAGAATGTGGGAAAATATAGAAAATGATAAAGAAAATGCAGCTCTTGTCTAAAACTTTAACCCAGCACCCAAATTGTAGAGACGGACAAAGTCAAACTCTATTTAATCAACCTCTGTTACAAAAGAACCAATTCACTCTATTAAAAAGGCATCATTGGAAAAATTAGTGCTTAAGGAAACAAGATCCTCAATAACATCAGCCTAGACAGGTGCCCAAATGAGCTTGGAAAAAACATACCCTCAAACACCCCCAAAATAACAACACAAAAAACTCATGTATGTATGAGGTACAACACTGCTCTATTCTCTGAGAATCCCTGTGCCATATTGTAAATGGCAAATGTGAGATAGAAAATAGGCCTCTCCTTTTCTTTGTTGTGGCTTTTCCACAATGAATGGTAATTAAACTCCAAGACTGTTGTCTTTCTGATTTAAACACCTACTCTGTTCAAACTGCAGGACAAGGTAAGGCTATACTCTAAGTTGCATCTCTCCCCACCCCACCACCACCACAACCATCACCCCCTCTGTCCTCCCTTGCTGTTTTAACAGCTTCAGGCTGTTTATCAAGAATTCCTCCTCTGTCTCCCTTCTCCCCTTTAGGCAATTCTCTTTTGAACTCTTTATACCATTTTTTTCTTTGCCTGCCTTATAGCCTTGAGGGAAAATACTGATAAGATATGTTCTTCCCAGCCCACCTGCATCTGCTCAACTTCAACACAACCCCCTTCCCTTCCTTGTTGCTTAGCAACAGTGACTGCTTGCGGTTTTGTTTTTTTTAATATGTTTTTAAAATTCATTTCAGAGAGAGGAAAGGATAATGAGAGGGATAGAAACATTAATGATTAGAATGATGTGCTTTCTGTCCACCCCCTACAGGGGATTGAGCCCACAACCCACATGTGTGCCTGACTGGAAATCAAACCATGACCTCCTGGTTCATGGGTCAGTGATCATCTGCTAAGCCACACTGGCCAGGCTGCTTGCTCTTTAAAAGTGTAAGCCACTCTTTCTTTTCTGCCTTGTGTTGATTATCAATGCACTTTCCTCCCTTGGAAAGCAAAAATATATTTCCTTACTGTATCTCTTCTCTTAGTTGTCATTTTTTCACAAACCTGTGTCACTGGCCCAAACCCTAACAGCAGGTAGAAACAACAACAATTTCTTTTATATACTCATGTTGTGGGAGAATGCACGGGAGAAAGATCAGCCAGCACTCTGAGGGAGGAAAGTTTAACCTTTATTTTGCAGATCTGCTAGTCCAGGGGAATTCTGGATCCAAAGCCTGAACTAAACTCCTGGGAAGACTATATCCTATATATCTCCTCCTGTGGCAGGTTCCTGAGAGTCCCTGTAGCTCTGCCCAAGTCTGTCTTGGTGGGGCCTTGGTGGCATGCTCCACCCAAGTCAGCTGTGGAGGGGCCCTGGGATTAGGCTCTGCAGCTCCACCCAAGTGAGTAAGAGTGTAGAAGTAAGACTACAGTTTTAACCAGATACTGAACTAGGTTGCAAGACCCACCCCCCTGTTTTTCTTTTCATTCGCCCCTCTTGTTCCACAAGCTTTTCTTGCCTTGGAGATTACAAAAAAACTCAGGAATTTGGGATAAGGTCAACAACTGCTCTAGCTACTTCCCACTGAAGTGGGAGACAATAAAGGGGACTCAGTATCCTGAGTCTTCACCATCTTCCCCAAGGGTGCCATCTGAGTAGCAAGGGCATCATCAGAGTAGCAAGGGCAGAGAAGTTCTCCTGCCAGTACTAGTGTGGGGTTCTGGTGACACTTGTATGAAGACAGAATAAATAAGGAGTTTCAGGTCAGTCAACAGATCCACCATCTTCTTGAAGATGATACACAGGGTGTGGTTCAGGTCAGAGGTCACCTTCCACTCTGGAAATGGATTGTCCAGCTGCTTTTGCCTGGGAGTGGTGGATCCAGGTGTTCAGTCCTGCAACTTTGAGAGCTGAGTGGTTGGTTAGTACAACTGGATAGGATCCCTTCCAGGTTGGCTTAAGGGTTTCCTTTTCCAATCTTTTACCCAAACCTGGTCCCCAGGCTTGTGAGGGTGCACAGCTGTTCCTAGAGAGATGGGCAATTGATTGGTAACCCATCTGTGGACTTCAAGGATAGTTTTCCCAAGTCCTTATAGCTGTTTCTGAATTTCTAAGTTTCCTATTTCCCCCAAAATCTCCCTTTGGCCAAATTAAGTTGGGGAGGGTCCTGCTGTATAGAATTTCAAATGAAGAGAACCCTACTCTGGCCCTTGGTGCATAGCACACACACAGGAGCACAAGTGGTAAGATATCTGTCCAGGGTAAATTCATCTCTTGGCATAGCTTAGCCATAGCCTGCTTGAGAGTCTGGTTCATGCATTCTACTTTCCCTGAACTCTGGGGCCTGTAGGCTGTATGTAACTTCCACTTAATCCCTAAAGCTTTAGCTATCTGCTGTACTAACTCAGCTATAAAGCCTGGGCCATTATCTGACCCTATGGTTAATGGTATTCCATATTGTGGAATTATGTCCTTCAGTAATGCCTTAGTGACTTCTTTTGCTTTCTTCGTGTGGGTAGGATACGCCTCAACCGAGCCTGAAAATGTTCAGACCAAAACTAAAAGATATTTATTTCTTCTACTAGGCCCTATTTCTATAAATTCTACTTCTAGATCTTCAAAGGGAACCTGCCCACTGTGCTGAATTCCTATAGGTCCTACAGGAACCTGCTTGGCATTGTTCTGTGCACAGAGGAGGCAGTGCTGAGAGACTGAGGCTCTTAAGGAGGGGAGATAGGCAGTTAGATAGTATCTGCTTAACAAGCCATCTTCCCTAAATGGGTAAGTTCACGCTGCTGGAGGACTACTCTAGGAGATAACTGTTCAGGAACTTAGACCCTATGACCTGGGAATATTCACCACCATCCTTCGTCATTTTACCCCCTTCTCATTGGTCCATTCTTCTTCTTGAGGGGTGTATTTCGGAGGTTCAGGTAATTCAGGAACCAGCATGATCTGCAATGACACCTCCTGCTCCTTAGCAGCTATCCTTGCTGCTGTGTCTGCTTGACAGACAGTTCCCTTTTGACACTGAATCTTTTCCTTTTTGGTGTGTCCCAATTTCTCCTTCAGGGACGTAAGCACAGGTGACCAAGGGTGCCTCAGCCAGTCTAAACTGACACGCACTACCCAAGGTACTTACTTAATATTGACCGAGCATAAATTACACAGGAGACAGACATGCAATGCACGAATCACTCACAGTTTATTTACCAGAGTCCTGGTGGTTTCCAGACCTCGGCAGGCCACCCGGGGATCCGCGCCGACAGACACACACACTGGACATTGGACGTTGCAGCTGTGGCTCGGCGTCTTATTTGAGGCCTCAGTTTCCGGCTCACTGTTTGGACTCACGGTCCACGGCAGAGCTTGGGCAGATGCAGGAAGGGGTGTGGAGAGTGACCGTCTGTGGAGGAGCAGAGCAGCCTCTCTGATCTTCCTCTGGTACTTCCTCCTTTTATGTGCCTAGATGGGCATCTTCAGTGTGTCTTATCAGCGGGTCCCAGGAACCTTGCATATCTGGTTTTACATATGGGGAACAGATCACTTTTTCTATTTTCTACATACAGGCCACTCAGGGGTGTTTATCAACCTGTTTTCATTACATTCAATACTTTTTAACATCATAATTTAATATCACACTGTAATTCCACACTTTGATACTTATTCTATATTATTCTTATCACTATTACTATAACATGGTGGCCTCTACAATGGATGACTGCTACTTCCTTGGACTCCCAGACTGCTTCTAGTAACTACCTCCGGCCATCAGGAGCCCCTTTTTCTTGTATATGGCCCCATGGATATGCAGGGTAGTGAAGGCTTAGCAGGAGTCAGTGTAGATGTTGGCACACTTATCCTTAATGAGATTTAAGGCTCTGACTAGGGCCCAAAATTCTGCCCTCTGTACTGACCATCCTTCAGGCAGGGCCTGTGCCTCTTTTATCTCAGAGTTTGATACCACTGTATACCTAGCTCATCTTTTTTCCTTCATCTAGGAAGCTACTGCCCTCCATGAACAATACTATGTCCGGATGCTGTAGAAGCCTATTTGTTAGATCTGGCCAGCTGGAGGAAACCTCCTCTAGGACTTGTACACAACCATGCTCAGGGGTTCCCTCTGCATGAACATGAGTCAGCCAATGTTTCCCCTTAGCATCCATTAGGGTGACAACATCATGAGGCACATTAACATTTAAGTTCTGTTCCAGAGTGAGCTTGTCTGCCTCTTTGAGAAATAAGGCCATGGCTGCCAGGGCCCTGAGGCATGGGGGCCATCCAGAGGCAACCAGGTCAATCTGTTTGGTGAGGAAGGCTACTGGCCTCTGTCTGGGTCCCAACTTCTGAGTCAGAACTCCTAGGGCTACCCCATTGTAAAGTTCCATGTCACATCTGGGAGCCCCAGAGCTGGCGCCTCAGTGAGCTTTGCCTTTATGATTGTGAAGGCTTTTTCCTGCTTAGGACCTCAATTAATGGTTGCGTTTTCCTTTCCTTTTAAGGCTTCATAGAGGGACTTAGCGAGATCTGAAAATCATGGGGTCTACATTTGACAGAACCCTGCTGCTCCTAGGAATTCCCATATCCCCACCAGGTTCTAGGGACTGGTATGGCACATACTGCCTGCTTTCTTTCAGTCCTTAGTCTTCATTTACCTTGGTAATTTGGAAACCTAGGTATTTGACTTCCCTCTGATGGATATGAGCCTTCCTTTTGGACACCTGGTAACCTGTTTCAGTTAAGAGTCTTAGAAGGGTTCCTGTTCCTTCCCAACACTGAGCTCGCACAGAGCTAGCCAGTAGAGGTCATAACCTAATGCTCCATCAAAAGTGTCAAGGAGTTCTTGAACCCTTGTGCCAGTCTGGTCCAGGTGAACTGTTCCTTAGCCCCTGTGTTTGGTTTTTCCCACTCAAGGGCAAATAGGGGCTGACTGGAGAGTGCCAGCTGAATGCAGAAAAAGGCCTTCTGCCCATACCAGTGGGAATTTCTTATCTAATTCAGGCTCTAATGGTGAGTCTCCCAAGGCACTTCTAAAGACAGGATCATTGGAGAGGTTGCCTTACCTAAGTGCAGTTGTGCTGAGCTGCCTGAGGTGAATGGCTAAGGTGATTTATGCTTCCATTTTGGCTGAAAGTTCTCTGCCTTTTAGAGAGACTGGGCAGTCTGGCAAATACAGGAACTCATGAACCACCTGGTGGCTGCCTACCTGACATTTGTGGGGGCAGAAGAATGGTCTGCAGGTGTGATTCTGGTAGGTCTGATAATGGCCACTTCCCGTCATGAGAGGGGAACTACATTCTGAGTAATTACCAAGTGCTCTGTCCCTGTATCAACAATAAAGTTCAGAGTCTAGCCCCTGATTTTCATTTCAGCCATGTTGGAAAGAGCCTGGTCTGTCCTAGTTGGAGTCAGCTGCCACCAGTTAGATGAGGTCTGGAAAAGGCTGATGAAATTTCATTGGGCCTCTGAAAACCTTCAGAGGTCTTGACCATATTAGTGGCCTCTTGGCCAAAGCCCAGAGCCTCTGGAGGAAGGCCAGCCCATCCTCCAAGTTTGGGTCCCATCTGGGTTCCACATCTGGAAGAGCCTCCCTGGCCCATCTGTCTGTGTCTAAGTCCCTGGCAGGGCCTGGGTCTGAAGCCATTTATGAGCTTTCGTTATCATTCTCATGCACTCCGCAGTGTTAAAAAGCATGAGAAGGAGTTGCTTCCAGTCATCCCAGGTGGGCTTATGGTCCTGAAAAATTAACTCCAGAAGGTCAACCATGGCTTAGGGTTTTACAGAATAGCAGAAGTGTGCGGCTTCCAATTTAAGAGATTGGTTGTAGTGAAAGGCTGGTAATAAAAGACCAATCCCCCCTCTTTTGGGGTCCTGTTTTCTCCATTTATAAGAGGACCCCTACATTTCTTGGAGAGGCATCTGGAAAGCTGGGAGTGGTTTGGCTTCCTGATCTGCTGAGCACAAATGTTGTCCAACTGGCTCAGGAGTGTCTGGTTGGGGGAAATGGAAGTAGGTGGTGTATCTAAGCTTCCCTGGCTAGACACAGGAGCACTGGGTACTACTGGAGGAATGTGGAGGTGGTAAAATTGGCAGGGCTTCCTCAGAATAGGAGGCTTATTCTCCTGCTGAGGGCTCTGCCCTTTTTCCTTATACACACAAAACCAGCTTAAGCTCTGCTATTTCTAGCCACTGATCAATATAAGGGAACTGGTCTGTTCTTGTTCATCAGTCTATGTTGTTCATTATTTCCCCAAGATGAGTGAGATTATGTGTTACTAGAAATATACTTATAAGAACCGAATGTGAGACCAGCAATAATAGTTATGCTGACAGGCAAATGAATCAGTCTTTAGTGAGTTTCTTTCTGGACCAACAGTTCTTTTGAGACCCAATTTCAATGTCCACCAGTTCCTTATGTGTACATGTCGGCACTGACTTTTCAGCTCTGGATGGTGGATAAATGGTGGTAATGCAGGTCCGGCTCCCTCTGGTTTGGTCTCACCCAGACGCAGGGGCGCGGCTTCACCTGGACTCAGGGGCGCGTGGCCTCACCTGGAACTGGGACCCAGCATCACCCAGGCCCCGGGACGCGCGGCCTCACCCGGACCTAGGTGTGCGCAGCCTCACTCGGTCCCGGGATCCAGCCTCACCCGGACCCAGGGGCGCGTGGCCTCTCCCAGGCCCAGGGGTGCGGCCTCACCCAGATCCGGGACCCAGCCTCACCCGGATCCAGGGGCACATGGCCTCACCCGGACCTGGGATCCAGCTTCACCCGGACCCAGGGGCGCGTGGCCTCACACGGACCCGGGGGCGCGCGGCCTCACCTGGACCCGGGATCCAGCCACACCCGGATCCAGGGGCACACGGCCTCACCCGGACCCAGGATTCAGCTACACCTGGACCCAGGTGCGCAGCCTCACCTGGACCCTGGATCCAGCCTCACCCGGATCCAGGGGTGCACGGCCTCACCCGGACCCGGGATTCAGCTACACCCGGATCCAGGGGCACACGGCCTCGCCCAGACCCGGGGGCGCACGGCCTCACCTGGACCCGGGATCCAGTCTCACCCGGATCCAGGGGCGCACGGCCTCACCCGGACCCCGGGGCGCGTGGCCTTTCCCGGACCCAGGTGTGCACGGCCTCACCCGGACCCAGGACCCAGCCTCACCCAGATCCAGGGGTGCACGGCCTCACCTGGTCCCGGGATCCAGATTCACCTGGACCCAGGGTCATGTGGCCTCTCCCGGACCCAGGGGCAGGGGCTCACCCGGACCTGGGACTCAGCCTCACCCGGATCCAGGGGCGCACAGCCTCACCCGGACCCGGGATCCAGCTACACCCGGACCCAGGGGCGTGTGGCCTCACCCGGACCCAGGGGCGCATGGCCTCGCCTGGACCCAGGGGCGTGGCCTCACCCGGACCCGGGACCAAGTGGGGCTTCGTCTTCTTGATCCCAATTCCTGTTGGTCAATTCCCTATCAGCAATTCCTTCGGCCATTTTCTCAAAGCTCCGGGGCGTCTGCCTGCCGCGGAACTCGCTGGGCAGTGGGCTCGGCGAAGCTCCGATGCGCCCGGTGCACGGCGGCGGGCTGGTCCGAGGTCGCTGCGGTGGCACTCAGGTCTGCAGCGGCAACCAGTCGCCAGGCGAGCGCACCTGGATCCGGGACCCAGCGGGGCCTCGTCTTCCCGATCCCAACTCCCATCGGTCAATTCCTTCTCAGCAATTCCTCCGGCCATTGTTCTGGATGGTGTCTGCTCTGTTTTCCAGTTGTAGTTTCAAAATTGTTGTGGTAGGCAACAATCAGGCGTCTGCCCTATGCCGCCATCTTGGTCCTCCAGAGGATTCTTAAGTAACCTTATAAATGTGGTTCTGAACACTGTGTCGTCCATTAGTTTACTTTCCTTCATCCCTTCTATTCGTGACCTGCTTCGGTGTCTTCACCTTTTGGCTGCCTCCCTATAGCTCAGCTTCCCCAATCTCCCTAGGTGGTCGCTCTTGATACCCGCCTTTGTGGGCTGAGTGCAAAGTCTTGGTGTTGTTAAGCCTTGATCGCTGTTGGTACACTGGGAGGAGTTGACCTCCAGTCCAATTGGCTGTGAGGATCAGCTGTGTCTATGCTGGGAGACAGCCTTATTCAACTAGACTTGCAAAATTGTAAAAGCCTCTGTGCTCAGCTTGGTTGGGGCGGAGTTTCAGGGTGGAGCCTACAGCCTTGGCTTCCCGTCAGCCCCACCCTATGAGGTTCCTGTGTCTCAGTGTCCCTCTGTACTCCCTGCAAACACCTCTGAGAGAAAAGTGCCCTGGAGTTTCGCCCGCTGCCAAACAGTCTAGTCTCTCCCCCAATGAATCTGGATTCCCAGATTCTCGCCCAGAACTGGGTTTCAGTATAGTCGGAACTGGGGCTCAGCGCAGTCTGGCGCCTTTGTCTCCTTCCCACCAGGGCAATTCAGCGGCACAGTCCACAGACCATCCTCTGTGCGCATTCCCATGCGCACCTCCGGTGCTCTGCCTTTTGCCACTCCTCTGTGTTTCCGACCCACAGCCCAGATTCCCCCAGCATGAGCCTGGCTTCCCAGGGTTTCACCCAGTACTGGGGTTCAGTGCAGTTGGAGCTGGGGTTCAGCGCAATCTGGAGCTTTTATCTCCTTCAGCCACCCCTTCCTCTCCGGCTCCATCCTCCCCGCACACACGCGCGCCCGTGTCTCCGGCCGTGTCTCCATACCTCAGGCTTTTACGGCTCCTCTGATTTCCCTTGTGGTTTTCTCTTTCCTTCTAGTTGTGGGCATTTCAGTCAGCCAGCTTTCCTGTGGTTCTGGATGATGTCCGTTTTGACTTTTAGTTGTATTTTTGAAATTGTTGTGCCAGGCTGTAGGTTAGGTGTTTAACCTATGCCGCCATCTTGGTTTCTCTATAATATGATCTTTATAAATTTTACATTTTTAAATTAGTTTTTAAATTTTTATGTCCTTTAAAAATGTATAACTATGCCTTAGACCTTCTATTAAGTATTTTTATTTTAATATTTTAAATGTATTAGAATTATTTTTTCTTAGAAATCTTAATTCCTTAAAGATTATCAAAATGTAAACAGACAGCATTTTTTTAGATTAACATTTATGAATACACTTTAAATGTACTTTTACTTTCAAGAAAATATACCTTTAATAAAGTATAAGAGACCTTCCTTGTATAATAAAACTAAGAGAAGGTAAATTAAAACTTGTCTAAATGTTAATGTTTCAATTTTGTGTTTTTTTTCAATATTTAGATGTTTACCATTTAACTCAGCAATGATCCAAAGCCTTTAAGTTAATTAAGAAAATTATTATAGGAGCAGGCTTGGATTTAAACTACTACATTCTTCCTTAGAGATAACATCTAAGGTTACTACTATGGCTTCTGTTTCTGGCCCTCCAGGCCAGCTCTTCCCTAGGCCACTTGTTCTTCAATTGTGAACATCATGTTAGTTTTCTGTTCTTTCCTTTCTTAATTTATTTACCTGGGTGCAGGTGGGCTGAGACCAAGGTGGGGGTGGGGTGGGCATTGGCGAAGAGAGTAGGGAGAGGTAGGTTTTCATTGATTTTTGCTGGCTTCTCTGAAAAGTCACTTTGTCAGTCTACCCACTCCACTCCCCCACCGTACCCTCTGTCTCCAGGTGGCAGAACTCAACTTTTTTTCTTAGTTTTTATCCTTCCCCCTCTTCCCCTCTCCTGGCAAGAAGAGATAAGAGCCGGTAACTAACAGGCTAGCAATAAATTAGCCCTTTGTTTTAAACTTCTCTTTGAGATTTTTATAACTTTACACTCTTTTGCAAATAGTTAACTTTAGAAATCATTTTTTTTTCTTGCTTTTCCTTCCAAGTAGTAAACTTACCTGGGTTGTAATCTTTACAAATTTTGTACCTTTAAATTAACCTTAGAATTTTAAAATTTAACCTAACACAGCAAAATCATAAATCAGGGAAGAGCAAATTAAAATCTCTACAGATAGAAACCTCCCTTGCTAAAAGTTCTCTGATGAGCTAATACTTAAAAAAAAAAAAAAAGAGAGAGAGAGAGAGAGCAGGACATTTAATGTCATTCTGAAATATCTTTTACAGTTCAGCCTTACTGGATGCCCCCACCAAAGTGGGGCTGTCTTGCCCCAAATTAAACAGAGACAAAAATATAAACAAATACTCGTATGTTTTTAGCCAGACATCTTTCTCAGTTAACAAAAGCACAGGACAATACAAAGCAGCTCTCACACTTACATTTATAGACCAGATAATGAACATATAATTATGCCAAGACAGACAGACAAATGTCTGCACTCACACTCTTTCAGTAGACAAGCACTCTTGGGGGTTAAGCAGATAGCTGGAACACTGCCCAACTCCCCTGATGGGTGTGGGGGCACTCCCAGCACCCAAGCCCCTGTACAGGATTCTCGATCAAAGTCTCAATGAGAACTTCACCAGAGAAGTTAAATCTGAGTGCAGTCCTTCTCCCAATACAAGAAGACTAGTCAAATGGACAGAAAAGTGAACTCAAAATTCCTTAATTGAATTTGAATTCACTCATCTACGGAGGCTTTCTTTGCAATGACTCCAAAATAATGCAGGGGCATGTCAGGTGTTCCTTCTTTGCCTGTCAAGACCACTGAGAAGTGTCTCTGGGGCCATGGAATGCTTTGTCAGGTGGTATCTCCCCCTAGAGATCCTCAGGGCCTGACAGCCAGGCCAGGGAGGCCATCCGTCCCAGATGTCTGAGACTAGGTGTGGGTAGTAGGCACCTGTTTCTTATCTTGCTGGGGCCTCCAAATGTTGTATCACAAATCAACGAGCTAGATAAGACACCTTAATGAGCCAATTAGTTAGGAGTCATCTTTATTGCACACAGGTTCAGAGCAGATTACCTCTGTCAAATTCTGAACACAGAAGTATTTCCTTCTAGTTCTTTGTGTAAGTTATTTTTGTATACAGCTTGTAACCTTGAAGACATATCATATCTAGCAAACATCTGTCATATCTATACAGACAACTTGTAATCTTGAGTACATATCATATCTATATAGACACCTGAGATACATAATGAACAAACACTTGGCATAAGAATATGTAAATTATTATCAGTATCAGCCCTTTTAGATGGCTAGCTTGCAAGGCCTGGTCAGACAGTTAAGTTTATCTTTTCTAATAATCAAACTAAAACAGTTATTTTACAGAATAAGAGACTATCTAAAAATAACTGAGTAGTTCAAGCAGTTTCAAACAGCAGTTTTCCAAAGGAAGGACCACCATGCTTCACTGTAGACCTCCTATCCCAAATGGACTATAAGGTGAAAGTCAAAGGCAAAGCAATTCGCTCTTCATTTTTTATGTGTGACATTGGGGCTATAAAATGAACTCATTCTTTTATTTACTTAGCCAAATTCCTGATACCATTCTATAAAATATTTTGCTTAGCATATTTAATATAACCATGTCTCCAAAACAGATATATTTACAGGTGCCAGGCAATGGCTATATTATGGCATTATTGGAAGACAGAAAATCCCCCCCTTTTAGGAATATCCCAGGACATTAATGATAAAGTAAACAAAGTAAACCTTGAGGCATGAGTTTACAAATTTCTGGGTCAGGCCAAAGATGTAAAATCAGTAAAAATATAACTAAAACCAGATATAACCTACCCATAAATGAGGTTCTGCCCATTGATACCAGAGTCATTGAAAAGACTAAAGAAATTCTTAAGGCTTGGCCTAATATAACCCTGCCAGTCCTCCTGTAATGCTATCACATTTTACCTTTTAAAAAGCTCCATGGGTACTATTGGCTTATGCAAGATTTAAGACCTGTCAATGAATCTGCACATGGCCCCACCCTACTGAGCTTCTGCCCTACAGCAAGTCTGTCGTTTACACACAGCCTTGGCATGCTCTCTGCTCTGCCTTGAGAAAAACACATGAGCATGTCTGGGAAAACTGGGAATCTTAGGAGACTCAAGCAGACAGTAAGTCATGTGGTTCTGGAGTGGGACCATTTCCCTACCAGGCACCTGACAGGCACTTTCCTTCACCAGGGTACATACTAGGCTGACTCCTGGTGGCTTTACTCTGCCAGCTTGCACACTGAAAAAACTCATCAGCTTCACCCAGCCTGGATATACTGTGCATTTTTCTTGGGAGCTTTTGTTAAAGACTCAGAGAGATACAGTGAGTTTCGCAGTTCTAGTATGAGGGCCATTTCCCCCATACTTGAGCCTGACTGGCACGTTCCCCCCAGCAAAGGACCCACAAACCTCATCTTCCTGATATCAGTGACCCAGCCTGCCAACACTGTGCTTTGTGAAGACCATTGCTGCCACCAGCCTGGGGCCACACTACTGACCATGGGAAGCTTTTGAGGAGACTCAAGTAGCCTCAGGGAGTGAAATAGCAACCAAAATGTGGCGATGAATCTGGAGGTGCCTTGAAATTTTTGATGACCCACCTTCTGGCTATGAGCTCTGAGCTTGTGGTCTGTTAGGTCTGTGCCAAAAGGATCCAGGCCAAGAGACATTGTGAGAGTTTAAGGAATTGTATTTCATAATCTCACAGCAGGCTGAGACTGGTGTGTCAGTGTCAGCATTGAGGGGCTGTTTAGATTCTCTTATCTAGGGTAGAAGTATGAGATGTAGGGTCAGGGTGCAGGTGCAGGAGTCAGTCAAGCAGAGGGGAGGGCACAAATTGGTCAAGAGAGTAAAGGCAGGAGAGTGTGGAGTTCTTTCAAGCAAAGGGGGATTCATCTTGCCTTCCTTATTTAGGCACCAGCTGTCTCCTCCAAGCTATGGGAAAAGGCTTATAACAATATATATTTCAGAAAACATGTCCAAGCAGGAGGGATTAAGGGTGGTTCATCCTAACAGAGCCAACTTTGGTACACTCCTTGCCTCCTCCCATAATCACTCTGGTTCAGCAAAGGCAGATAATATTGCAGATCACTTGTAGCTCCAGATAGGTAGCCCAAGGCCAATTACAGGCAGTGCCTGAAAACAAGTCACTCCTAAAGTGGCCCAATTCCAAAACAATCAGTGGAAGCCTTAAGACCAGAACAGATCACAAATCAATTAAGCACATAACCAGGACATACAAAGGAAGAACTTAGCTAGTCCCAGAACCTGCTAGAGCTAATTTACCTTCAAAGGGTTAGCAACCACACGGCATTTTATATCAGTCTGAAAATCAATACCACTTATGAACAAGGAAACAGCATTCAAGACTAAAATAAACAGGAGAAATCATTAACCTACACAAGGAACATTCCTGTAGCACAAACGCAAATGATCAAAGATTATGTCTCTAAGCCCCACAGACACATATTGAAAAGACCACCATATGAGATTGGAGACATAGCATATCTATCTAATGCACAATAACAGATACAAGAAGACTGCCAAAATGAAGTGACAAAGAAACATATTACCCCTACCCGCCCCCCGCCCCGCAAAAAAAGAACAAAAACAACACCAGAAAACAACTAAATAAAATGGGAAGGAATGAACTATGAGGAGTAGAATTCAAAGTAATGGTAATAAGGATACTGAATAAACACAGTCTTTAAGACAAAGGAACATAAAAGTGTATTTCATGCAAATGGAAATGAAAATAAAAACTGGGATAGCAATACTTATATAAGACAAAGAATACTTAAAACAATGGCTATAAGAGAAATATAGAATATAATGCTTCTAAACATGTAGGCACCCAACATAGGAGCATCTTAATATGAAAGGGCAGAGCAGGACAACACAAAATGTACTGTACCCTCCATCCTGTGTAACTATGTATATGACTCCTATTTCTTAGAAAACCGCAAGAATATAACAGTTGCATAAACCTGCCAATAGGAATGTAGAGAAGTAGACTCAGTCCAAATTAGGCAAGCTGCACAGTACCCCCCGTGTAACCAGACCCCTGACCCTGCCCCCTGACCAATCAATGGGGCCACGAATGTTCCCCCCACCCACTGCTTTGGACCCCTTTTTTTAAGCCTTTGTTCTCTCTCTCTCTCTCTCTCTCTCTCTCTCTCTCTCTCTCTCTCTCTCTCTTCCCCACCTCGCCGCTGCGCCGATATGTGTGCATGTGGGACTGAGCTCAAGCTAGCTTGAATACAGACTCTTTGCTTTTGCATCGGACTCGTTTGGTTCCCTGGTGGTTTTATTTGGGGACCCCGAATTCTGGGCATAACATTTGGGGGCTCGTCCGGAATCCCCAAGACCCACGAAGGACCCCGATCTGAAGAGTCTGACTGACCACGGTAGGTGTCTGTGTTGTTGTGTGTTCTGTTCTGTGTGAGCTCAATTCTGAAATCTGTAGTGCCCGAAGCGGTCTAGGCAGACGTACCGGAGGAGGACCATGGACGGGAGGAATCGGGAGACGTCTCAATCCTCCTTCAGGAGGGATGTGTATTCCCCTCACGAGGGACGTGTATTCCCCTCAAGCTTCTGGGACGAGGTGGGTCGCTCCCGGCGGTCGTGTGAGGCCGTCGTCTAGCTTTCGGTTTTGCTTCCACGGAGTTGGAAGACTGTTCTTTGGGGCCCCTTTTTTGTCTGTGTTTGTGTTTCTTTGTTTTATTCTGTGGACTTACTGGATGGACATTATAGGACAGACTCAGCCCACTCCAAGTAAGTGAAAGGGGGAGCTTGATCACCACCCCCCCCCCCCCCCCCGGAGGCCATAGAGCTTCCTCAGGCAAATTAATCAGGAGTCAAGAATCAGGTGACTGTTTAAACTCTGGTAAATATCTAGTAGGAGTCAAAAACTCAGACTGTTTGGTATATAAATATAAATGTGAGAGCATTTGTTATCTCTTTCTGCTGTTTAATTTATTTAAAGATAGGGCGGACCTGCTGTAACGGAATGCAAAAGTCTTTAGCAGCTGCTGAGACACCTTTTTCTCAGAGTCTTTTGTTCTCTGTCAGAGAGGGAATCAGCCCACTTAGCTAATAAAAATTCATCTGTTTGTATAAATAAAGGTTTCAGTTTACTCTGATTTGTGAATTTACTATATTAAATTGAATTTTAAAGTCCTAAGGTTAACTTAAAGGTATACATTTGTAATATTTCAAAGAACTTTTATTTATAGATTTCTTATCTCTTTTGGTGCTCGGAGACTCCCAGAACGGGGCAAACAGCTTGACAGGGCGGAGAGATTTACAGGCCCTGTCCCTGCCTGTGACATCATAGTCCAATGTGGAACTAAGGCTAAAGTTATTATTAACTCTTTATAGACCCCGTTAACCGTTTGTTTAACTTACTGTTTTCAGTTATTAGGATCCTCATAGAGGACATAACCTGGTCTTTCCCTTCCTCTCTCATCCTGACTCTGATAGCATCTGTAACTGGATTAAAGATTTTTTTTTTCCTTTCAGGAGGCCATTCAGGCTTTCAGTTCGCAAGAGATCTCCCTACAGAAAGGGAGACAAGCAACTGGACTGAGGGACAGGATGGGGGGGGCGGGCAAGTGTCAGCAGTTAATTATGAAGCTGGGAGAGATAGGTTTTTTGTTTATTTTTACTGGCTGCAGACCGCTCTGCTGGCGTAGGTGTCTTATCAGAATTTCTAGCTGCCCTGGTGATTTAAAACTGGTTACTAGGCAGACTCATTCCCCAAGAGATAAATAAAAGAAGGGAGGCCCCCATCAGGGGACTTAGAGGCAGTGTTCCTGTTATCTGCTTAGATCCCAATCTCAAAGTAATGGTAATAAGGATAATGTGCTGGGCTTAGAGAAAATAAATTCAAATTCTAAAAAAAAAAATACTTATTTACTGAAATGATATAAGTACAGATATTTGTTTGATATTTTGTTTGTCTGCCTGGTTATAATTATTTGTTCATATATAGAAATCTATGAGAAGAAAAAAACAACAACACATTTAATTTGTTTAAGGCTGAGTGCTCTGACAGATAGCAGACTTAAATATCCCTACCCTCCTCCCCCCACCCCCCCCGCCAAGTGGCCACTGGGATTACTTTTTCCCAGGGGTGTTTGCTCTCTGTCAGAGGGGAATGGGCCTGCCTAACAACATTTCTGTCTATGTTTATTAATTTAAAGGTACAAAGTTATAACAATTGTAGTCCAAAGAGATTTAAAGCAGGGACCAAATTTTAAAGTTAACTATTTACAAGAAGGAAGCCGGAGCTGACAAAGTCACCAAGTCTGCCCGGCAAGCTCAGAAAACGAAATGAATTTTATTTCTGACACCTGCCACCACCCAGTCTTAATCAGTAGTTGAGAAACGGTCTCAGAAGTATTTGTCTCAATTGGCCATTTAAGTGTGATGTAATTAATAATTACAGGACATTGCAAAATCTTTAAAAGAAAAAATATTTGGTGGGCCATTTGGTCCTTGTATGTGTATGTCATCTCTTAAGTTATAATTTTAAGATCAGTAATTTTTAGTAGAAACACACTCAAGCAGAGTGGCTTTTCAGAAAGGTCAAGGAGTCTGATTGCAGTGTAGGGGTCACTAGTTCCCCCATACCACCTTCATTGGCAGGAGGCAAGCGCTTTTCCCAGTGGGAATGAAAAGGAAAACTATTTTGTAAAACTACTGTTTGGAATTCTTTGAAGATAAACTTGGCTCCCTGACCTTGTAGGTCAGACACTAGATATGCCCATAATCTCTATGCCATGCCAGGTGCATTTTTTAATTGGATAGAACTGTGTTGTTTTCAAGGCCAGCTGCAAGATAACCACTAAGTGCACATAGGGCTGGCTCCTTAATAAAAAGGAAAGTTCTACTTGTAAAGGGCTTAGAATTTGAATTTATTTTCTCTAAGCCCACCACGGTGATTAAAGTGAATTTCTCCAACCTCTCCTGCATTGTTTGATTGTTCCGAATCTCTGTAACAGGAACAGAGAATGGACTGCCAGATAAAAACACCTCGGTGGGAGCCCTCCTTCGCCACCTGGGACCCACGAGGCACTCCCTGCCTCCTCCCACCCGGTGTCCATCCCCTTCAGGGGTTGTTTTGAGTGGCTGGAGGTGTGGCGAGGAGAGAAATTCCCTTGTGATCCCCTGATCCCCAATGAGACCTAAGAACCCCCGGCGACTCATTGGACACTTTTCACCATGTTCTGTTAAGGGGGTTTAAAGAAGGCACAGCTAGAAATTCCCCTTTTCAGGCTTATCAGAATCTGAGATCCTTATCTCTATAGGAAGAATGTAGCATTCTGAATTTCAAGCAGCTGGAGGCCTGGGATCAGGGTACAGGGCCTGCTCCCTCCTCCCTCTGCCTTTTTCTAAATATTTTAAAATAATAAAAAGTTTAAAAGTTAATTTAAAATTATAAAGATTTTTATAAAGGTTGTACATGTGATAAGAAAGAGGAACAGAGAAAGAAAGAAAAGGCCATCAGCAAATAGGAAGGAATTAGTATACCTATTATAAGAAGCAGGGGCACTGGAAGAGAGAATGTCCTAGCAAGTTAACTAAAGAAGCAGAAAGGGGAGACTCAGACTCCAAGGGTCTTTAACTTAGAGGAAAAAGACTGACACGACCAGGCTTCCTTTCCATTAAGCCCCCAGGGTAACCTTACAAGTGGGGGGCAAACCTGTTAGTTTCCTGGTGAACACTGAGGCAGCCTATTCAGTCTTGACAGAGCCGATAGGACCTGTAACCTCTAAAAAGACATCAGTCCAGGGAGCCATGGGACAAACTGCCTGTTTTCCTTAGACATCAAAGAGGACTGTAGACTGGGATTCGCGGAGATTGCTAAACCTCTATACTGAGGTACTAAGGGAATGCAGCCGCTGAACTGGACCGAAGTGGAACAACGGGCCTTTGAAGAGCTAACGAAGGCTCTCATCTCAGCACCTGCCCTAGCCTTACCAGACTTCACGAAGCCCTTCCACCTCCACGTGAGTGGGATAAGAGGCATTGCCAAAGGGGTTCTTACTCAGACTCTAAGTCCTTGGAAGAGACCTGTTGCCTATCTGTCTAGGAGACTAGACCCCGTGGCAGCAAGGTGGCCAGCGTGCCTCTGGGCAGTGGACACCACAGCATTGCTGGTGAAGGAGGCAGATAAGCAGACTCTGGGCCAGGAACTAGCCCTGACAACACCCCATGGTGAGGAGGCCCTCCTTCAAAGTACTCTGGAGAAATAGATATCAAACACCAGGATCACCCAGTGCCAAGCTCTTCTCCTGGACCAGCCCCGTGTCCGGTTCCATAAAACACTGGCCATCAACCCTGCCAGCCTGCTTCCAGATGATGATCCAGAGAAACCCATTCATGACTGCACAGAGGTAACAGATGCAGTACAAACAGCTTGCTCAGACCTGACAGATGCCCCACTATCATCACCAGATGAGGTACTGTTCATAGATGGGAGCAATTATATTTAGAATAGCATCCGATATGTAGGGGCAGCGGTAGTCACCCTGGACAACACCATTTGGGCACAGTCTCTGAACAGGGGGAAATCAGTATAAAAAGCTGAACTTTTGACCTTAATCCAGGCCCTTTGATGGGAATACAGTACCATCCCCCAGGAAAGAGGGTTACCAACTGCAGTAAAAAAGGACATTAAAAATAAGGAAGAGATTTTAGCCTTAGTAGAGGTCATCTGGCTCCCAAGGGCAGTTGCAATAGCACACTGCAAAGGACATCAGAAAAGGGGAGACAATTGAAGCCAGAGGAAATAGAGCCACAGAACAAAAACCGCCAAAGAAGCTGCCCCAAAACCAGTGGGGCCTTTACAATTTTAGTAACCCTGAGGGACTCCGACCTATGACGGACCCCCTCCTACATCAAAAGAAGAGGAATTAGCAGAACAGAAGCAAGCCATCAAAGGACCAGATGGTTGGTGGACCCTACTAGATGACAGACTGTTGGTCCCAGAGGCTCTAGGTCGGACGTTAGTTGCCCAATTACACCAGGCTACCCACATAGGCGTAGATAAGATAATTAAAGGCATAGTCACTAGAAGTACTGTCTGTGCACAGGTAAATACTAAGCAAGGTAAGAAGGTCCCCCTGGGAATTTGGGCCCCAGGGAAATTCCCCAGGAGAGCATTAGGAGGTGGATTTCACAGAGATTAAGCCACCAGCATCAGAGTACAAATATCTGCTAGTTCTCATAGACACCTTCTCCAGTTAGGTTAAAGCATACCCCACTAAGACAGAAACTACCTCTATAGTTGTCAAAAAATTACTCCAGGAGATTATACCTAGATTCAGACTGCCAGTAGCCATATAATCAAATAACAGCCCCGCCTTTGTAGTCAAGATACCTCAAAGTATAGCTCAAGCCTTAGGCCCAGAATCTGGACAAGCATGAGCAGGACTCTAAAAAGTACTTTAACTAAATTTGTCCTAGAAACCAGTAAAAACTGGACCAACCTCCTGCCCTTTGCCCTCTTATGGGCCATGTGTACCCTCTACTGGGAGGGGTTCCTCCCTTCTTTTTCAGGTCATGTATAGTAGACCTTCCCCCCCCGCCCCCCCATCCTTTCCAGAGTCAGGGAGAAACTGAAAGCTGGAATTCATAACCATTCCCTTACTCAAATCCTTACAGGCTCTGCAATACACCCAGAGAGCCACCCATAAGCTTGTTCGTGATGCTCTGCCAGTGCCCACTGCAGACCCTGTACATCCCTCCCAGCCCAGGGACTCGGTGTAGGTAAAGAAATTCACTGCCCAAGGACTCACCCCAACCTGAAAGGGACGCTACACTGTTATCCTGAGCACACCCACAGCTGTTGAAGTAGACGGCTTCCAGACCTGGCTATACCACTCCCAGCGCCTGCACCAGAAAACATCCTGGATCCTGGCAACCACCTGTGAGATCCCTAGCCTGGGCTCCACGCAGGCCAGGAAGAAACTCCAAACCTGCAGGAGAGGAACTGGACTTCACTTTAGACAGTACTGTTGGGGACTGTGGTATTAGAGGCCTTGGCCAGAAGCGAGAGACAAGGTAGAAATACAAACTGTCCCATGATTGGGCCCGTAAGTTTCAAGACAAGGGGGGAATGAAAGGGCAGAGAAGGACAGCACAAAATGTACTGTACCCTCCATCCTGTGTAACTATGTATATGACTCCTTTTTCTTAGAAAACCGCGAGAATATAACAGTTGCATAAACCTGCCAATAGGAATGTAGAGAAGTAGACTCAGTCCAAATTAGGCAAGCTGCACAGTACCCCCCCCCCCCGCCCCCGTGTAACCAGACCCCTGACCCTGCCCCCTGACCAATCAATGGGGCCACGAATGTTCCCCCCGCCAACTGCTTTGGACCCCTTTTTTTAAGCCTTTGTTCTCTCTCTCTCTCTCTCTTCCCCACCTTGCAGCTGCACCGGTATGTGTGCCTGTGGGACTGAGCTCAAGCTAGCTTGAATACAGACTCTTTGCTTTTGCATCGGACTCGTTTGGTTCCCTGGTGGTTTTTTTTGGGGACCCCGAATTCTGGGCATAACAAATATACAAAGCGAATCCTTACAAAGGTAAGTGAAGAGATTGATAGTAACACATTCATAGTAAAATGTTAAAACCCAATTGATATTAATGAATAAATCTTTGAAACAGAAAAAGAACAAAAATAAACAGTAAAATTAAATGTCATGCCGGACCAGATATATTTAATATATATTTTCATATATCATTTTCACCACAATGCAGCATAATACACTTTCCTTTCAAGTGCACATGGAGTATTTTTAGGATAAACCATATGTAAGGGTACAAAACAAGTTTCAATAAACTTAAGAATATTGAAATCATGCTATGTATCTTCTCTGAAATACTAGTATGAAACTAGAAATCAAACAGACACAAAAAATTAAATAACACAATATGCTAGTGGTCAAATAAGTTAAATAACATGTTACTAAACAATGATTCGGTTAAAAACAAGATCCTGGAAAAATCAAAAGTTACCTTGAAACAAATCAAAATCAGAAAACAGCAACCCAAAATCATGGGAAAGAGCAATGCATTCCTAAAGAAAAAAATTACAGCAATACAGTACTAAAAAAAAAAAAAATCCAATAAAATATCTAACATTATACCTAAAAAATGTCCTCAAAGAAAAACAAAGCACCACATTAGTAAATAAATAATTAAAAATAGCGAAATAAATTTAAAGAATATTTTTTAAAAAAATAAAGAAATGACAAAACACTCAAGAGGATGGTGGATTAAGTGGAAGCTACTCCCAGGGCCAAATTGGAATTATAACTAAAATAAAGAAAAACCATTCTAAATAATCAATTGAAAACTAGCTGGAGATAACCCTGATAATCAAGGATGAAAAGTGGAGAATGCATAGAGACTCTTAAAAAAGACAGATGTGTTAGAGAACTGGCCAGGCTCCCACTAAATACAGCTGAAGTTCCAAAGAGATATCTTAGCTGTTGGGGGTTTCCACAGAGAACTCTGGAGTCTACACACCAAGTTGGAACTCCACCCCAGAGCACCAGAACTGAGAAAGGTGCCCACATTACATCTGGCTGTGAAAAGAAGCAGGATTGCTTTCTGCCAGGAAGAGATGGCTGGGAATGAAGGCATGCTCTTAAAGGAACAATGCACAAAATTTTGTGTGGAGCCATTCACCTTGGGCTCTGGCAGAGGAATAGCAGAGTGTACTGGAGCTGTGTGAGCAGAAGTCAGGTTTGGGGGCTCTGAGGTTAGACTTCAGAAGGGTCAAACCCGTGGTTACTGTGCTGAGTCATTCCCTCCTACTGCAAAGACATCTTTCTCCAGCAGAGCTTTATCATCCAGGTAGCATTTACCTGGAGGGGTCAGGGCTAGTGAGAAATAATGTCTGACATTGTCTTACTCTCAAGATTGGGTGGGTTAGCAAATAAACCGAATACATAGACACAAAGCCAAACTGACAGCCAAATGGGGACAAAAATACAAGCTGTGATGGAAAGACCAATCTCCAGAAGAAAAGCTAAATAAAATTGAGATAAGAAATGTATCAGATATTGATTCAGAGTAATAATTACAAGGATGATCATCAGCATGAGGAAAAAAATGGAAACAATGAAAAATAATAAGTCAGAAATGAAGAATAACATAGCATCCTATATAATAAAGAGGTAATACGCAAATTGACCATCACTCCAACACACAAGATGGCCGCCCCCATGTGATTAAAGATGGCCACCACAAGATGGCTGGTAGAGGAGTGTAGTTGTGGACCATCAGGCCAGCAGAGGAGGGCATTTGGGAGGGACCAGGACTGCAAGGGAGGGCAGTTGGGTATGATCAGGCCTGCAGAGGAGGGCAGTTGGGGGGACCAGGCCTGCAGGGGAGGGCAGTTGGCAGTGACCGGGCCAGCAGGGGAGGGCAGTTAGGGCCACCAGGTCTTCAGGGGAGGGCAGTTGGGGGTGACCAGGCCTACAGGGGAGGACAATTAGGGGCAATCAGGCCAGCAGGGGAGCAGTTAGACATTGATCAGGCTGGCAGGGGAGTGGTTAGGGGGTGATCAGGTTGGCAGGCAGAAGCCGTTAGGGGCAATCAGGCAGGCAAGCAGGTGAGTGGTTGGGAGCCAGCAGTCCTGGATTGTGAGAGGGAATGTCCAACTGCCCAGTGGGATCGGGCCTAAATGGGCAGTTGGACATCCCTTGAGGGGTCCCAGTTTCGAGAGGGTGCAGGTTGGGCTGAGGGACACACATCCGCCGCCGCCCCCCCTTGCACAAGTTTTGTGCACTGGGCCTCTAGTTAATAATAAAGACATTGGAAGGAATGTGTAAATTAGAAGAAGCTGAGGATCACATCAGTGAATTAGAATACAGGGTATAAGAAAATCACTCAAAAAGAATTCAAAAGATAAAAACAAAAAAACAGGAGGACAACTTAAAGGAGCTGTGGGACAATATGAAACATAACAATATTCACATTATAGGAATTCCAGAAGGTGAAGAAAGGAAACAAGGAATAGAGAATGTGTTTCAAGAAATAATGGCAGAAAATGTCCCTAACTTGGTGAAAGAAAGTCATACAAGTTCATGAGGCACAGGCAGTCCCAAGCAAGAAGAACCCAAACAAGCCCATGCCCAGACACATTATAATTAAAATGCCACAAATTAAAGACAAAGACAGAATCTTAAAGACAGCAAGAGAATAGCAATTTGTTACCTGCAAAGGAGCTCCCATAAGGCTGTCAGCTGATATCTTATCAGAAACTCTACAGCCAGAAGGGAATGGCATGAAGTCTTCAAGGTAATGGAAATCAAGACTGTAAAACCAAGATTACTATATCCATCAAGGCTATTATTCAAAACAAGGGGCCCAGTGCACAAAATTCGTGTACTGGAGTTCGGGGGTCCCTCAGTCCAACCTGCCCCCTCTCACATACTGGGAGCCCTCAGGGGATGTCCTACTGATGGCTTAGGCCCGCGCCCCACAGGGAGCGTACCTAAGCTGAAGTCTGGCCTTCCTTTGTGATAGGCAATTAAGCTGGTCAGGGGAAGGCACCAGCCCCATCACCCCACTGCTGCAGCCACTGTCAGTCACCGCAGCCAATCTGTTTTCATCAACATGGACTCCAGTCCCTTCACCAAAAAAAATTACAACTTTCTTTAGGCATTTTTAAGATGTGTCTTTCATAGGATATGGATTTCTTTATTTATTTTTTATCCTCACCTGAGGGTATGTTTCCATTGACTTTTAGAGAATGTGGAAGAGAATGGGAAAGACAGAGAGAAACACTTTGATTGGTTGCCTCCTGCATGAGCCCTGATCTGGGCCCCAGCCAGGGAGAAGCCTGCAACCTAGGCACATGCCTTTGATCAGAATCAAACCCAGACCCTGGTGTCTGCAGGCTGAGGCATTATCCACTGAGTCAAACCGGCTAGGGCAGGTTATGACATTTCTTAGCCTTCCAGCAGCGGACCTTCATTTTTTTCTCCAGAAATGTGGTGGAAAAATCCCTAGATCACCTTTTTGGATTCTTATTACCCAAGTTACTAAGAATATTCTCAATTAACTTGTTCACAATGGAGGTAGCACACATTGTTAATTCTTGCCTGAATAAATGATTATATGTGATTGCAAAAAGGTGATTTTATTATATATTTTTTCACTCAAAATTCTTCTGAAAAATAAACTTTACCTTCTTCCTTTCCCTCCCTTCTCTGTTTGGATTCCTAGGAACTTTTCTTTGTTGTTCAATGTATTCAAATCCATTGTAAGCAGCAGGTTGTTTTGATATTTTAATTCCTCAAAGTCGAACAGTAGGATTTCCTCCATGCCTTCATTGGTCTTTATGCACTTCCTCGCTTTCTGGTACATTGACTCACCTTGTACCTTCTCTCACCCAAACCTTTATGCATTCTTTTTGGAAGAGACTAGTTACTTTTACTGGGGAATGATATTAGGCAAAAATAATTGTCTAGTTCTCTAGCAAATTGGAGAACCCTTCAATTTATGTATATTCTCTATTTGTCATTTACTTGCCATCCTTCTTTTCTAATGTTTTGTTGTATCTAGGGAAAAATCACATTTTGGGCCTTTCTGAATATCATGTTTTTAATAAGGCTGTTATACTATTTAGATATGCAATTTGCTCAAAAATATTGTGGTAGAGGGCCTTAGATTAGTAAATTATAGATTTAAAAAAAAAAAATTCTGTAAGTGTTTATATTTATTCCATACCCTGTTTCCAAAAGTATATGAGGTACCTTAAAATGTGTAAATAAGAGATTATAATAAGAGTTTTTGGTAAATAAGTTTTTACATAATGCAAAAGAAAACTAAAGGCTGGAAAGTAAAATGGAAGCAGAGACAGGTTATATTAACTTATATTTATGCCAGAGCCCTTTATCCTACTCGAGTTCATGTGCATAATCCCATTTGATTCATAACAGTTCTAGAAAGTGGAAAGGCTAGACATAATTAACCCAATTTCTACAGATGAAGAAACTGTGTTAGGAAAAGCTTAAATGATCTTCCTAAATAAAGATAGGCTGGGACCAGATCTACATTTCCTAATTTCCAGCCCAGTGCTCTGTCTGATTTCTGGGAAGCCCGGAGAGCCCTGAGAGCAGGGTAGGACCACTAAACTCTTTATTTTCCTGTCTTGAGACTCAAGTTCCTCTGCTGTTTTCTGGCTCCCAGCACTCCTCCCAGAGCTGATGTTACCTTTCACTGCTGCTCATCAACCCCACCCAGTCACTTTTAGACTCACTTCTTATTTACCACTAGAGGCCCAGTGCATGAAATTCATACACTCTGAGGGGGAGGTGCATCTCTAAGCCAGCAGTCGGACATCCATCTTGCAGTCTGGGACTCCTTGCTCCTTACTGCCCACCTGCAGTGGAAATGGGAGCCTCTCCCACCACTGCCACTGCACATGCCAGCAGTGAGCCCAGATTCTGTCTGAGCTATGCTCCCACTGTGGGAGCACAGTGACCACCAGGGGGAGCTACTGTGTTGAGCATCTGCCCCCTGGTGGTCAGTGCCTGTCATAGTGAATGGTCATTCTGCTGTTGGGTCGATTTGCATATTAGTCTTACATAGGATAGTCATTCTATGCCTTTATTTTAAAAACTAGAGGCCCGGTGCACAAAATTCGTGCATGGGGTGGGGAGTATCCCTCAGCCTGGCCTGCACCTTCTCCAATCTGGGACCCCCTCGGGGGTTGTTTGACTACCTGTGGGATCAGGCCTAATCTGGCAGTCGGACATCCCTCTCACAATCCGGGACTGCTGGCTCCTAACTGTTCACCTGCCTACTGACCTGATCACCCCTTACTGCCCTCCCCTGCTGGCTTGGCACCCCTAAACACCTGTGCCTCGGCCCCTGCCACTGTGGCTTTGTGAGGAAGGACATCCAGATGGATGTCCGGAAGAAGTCTGGTCTAATTAGCATATTACTCTTTTATTAGTATAGATTGCTCAATCTGGTTTTCAGGTCCCTGGGGGTTAAATTCTTAGCCAAGTAAGGACCAGCTGAGGGTATACATTCAGATTATGTATTGTTCTGCAAAATGCTGAGCTTTAAGAAAACCTCAGGGTATTATTATTTGATTCAAGAGAAATAACCCAGAGGACTGATTATGAAAGATATGGATTTATTTGGTGCACACTGGAGGTGGCCAAACAGTAGGTAATGTTTGTGGGTGAAGTTGAACTGCTAAGTCCCATCCAGCCTGTGGTCTGTTGGCACCGGGGATGGGTGGCTGGTGCCATTACTTTGCCACTACATAGACTTTCCAAACACTAGGTTTTAGACTCCTTATTTATATATTTCAGAGAGGAAATGAGAGGGGGGAAGAGATAGACACAGCAATGATAAGAAAGAATTTGCAACCAGGGCATGTGCCCTGACTGGGAATCAAAACCTGACCTCCTGGTTCATGGGTCCAAACACACCACTGAGCCACAGTGGCTGGACCACCAGATTTTACTGAGTACAGAAAACAGAGAAAAATATGGTGCACAGGGATGGGGCATGTGTTTTCACAAAAGCTGTGTGAGATCAAAACTGCTAGCTGTTGTTGTTTTTTAATATATTTTTATTGATTTCAGAGAGGAAGAGAGAAGAAGAGACAGATAGAAACATCAATGATGAGAGAGAATCACTGATAATCTGCTTTCTGCACTCTCCCTACTGGGGAATCAAGCCAACACCCAGGCACATGCCTGACCAGGAATCAAACTGTGACCTCCCAGTTTGTAGGTTGACACTCAACCTCTGAGCCACACCAATGGGGCTGAGTACTTTCCCTACATTCTTTTGAGGAGTAATTAAGTTACCTACAGGGAATATTTATGGACAGTGTTTTTTAAATACAGGGGGAAATGATACAATATTCCAATGGCACAAAAAAAAAAAAAAAAAAGCAAGAATTCCCTGGCACCTTGCCAGACCCTAATCCCTGTGACTAGTTCCTGTCCTTCAACATATGTCTTGTGCATGTTTTTTTAACACAATTTATTTTGCATACTTTTCTGACATTACAATAGTACTTAGAATTATTCTCTGCTAAACCCATTAGAACCACCTATGCTTCATTTCTTTTATGAATTATCATATATCCTCACTCATTTTTATAGTTGTATAATGTTCTACAGTATGAACTAGCCATAATTTAGGAAATTCTCTTCTGCAGAAAACTTTTAAAACATTATATCTGTTATTATAAATATGTTTGTGAAATATATTAAACATTCTTAATTTCACACACTAGGGACATTTTTTCTAAGTTTCTTTTTAATTATTTTTACTGATTTGAGAGAGAGAGGATGAGATGAAGAGAGAGAAACAATGATTTGTTGTTCCACTTTATTCATTCACTGATACTGTGGCATGTTAAGATGACACTCTCACCAACTGAGCTACCCTGCCAAGACCACTGAGGGGAAATTTTGAAAAGTGAAATATCTGGGTCAGAGTGTTTGAGAATGTTACTTCTTGGTGGCTATTCTCAAAATGATCACCAGAGAGGTTGCAAAGATACACCCTTCCCTCAGCCTTTCAGAACAGGAACCCTGCACAGGCTTGCTCATCAGCCCCAGAAATTTTGGGAGTCTTCTCTGGACCCTTATATAAGCCACCCAACAATGACCTTAAAATAAAAGTCAGTTACTTTACCAAGGAATAATGGGTTTACTCAGAAACAATGAAGAATTGAAATTAGGGACAAGGAGGCCATAGCAAAAGTTATAGGCAAGTTCCACAAGGAAAGGAAAGGGACCTTACTTTATAGGGAGAAAGGAGGAAGTTGGGAGGGGTAAGTTGGAAGGAATGTCCATTGGAGGAAAAGGTCATTTCAGGGTGATTATGGTTTCTCATTGGCTAAGTCTCTGGGTAACCTGATTCTCCTGGGAGATACACTGTTCATTTCTTTTGTTTACTCTCAGGAGGGAATATTCACCCCCCACACACACACACACACACTCACCCCACTGCTTTTCAGAGAGGGAGTGGAAGGGAGGGAGGGAGGAAGGGATGGGGAAAGCATGAGAGAAACATCCCCGTGAGGGAACAAATTGATTGGTTGCCTCCCACAGGCACCCCAATCCGAGGCCAGAGCAAACCCATAACCCAGGTCTGTGCCCTTGACTGGGAATCAAACCTGCAGAATTTGTAGATGCGGATAAGTAAAGAGAGTAGGGTTAAGGAATTTGAGGAATAGGGTAAGGGCCATGACTTACAATAGAGTGAAAGAGGAAAGAAATGAAAAAAATAAATAACTTGAATAGAGTAGATAACAAATGGGCTTATATTTAGGAAGATAAAATAGTTTAAAAATAAAAGAAAAGAGTAACAGAAGAGAGAAAAAATTGAGTAGTGAAGAAAAAGAAAAGGGGGAGGGATTGAAAAGGAACAGAGAAGAGAAAATTAGAAATGATAAGAACAAAAAATTTAAAAGTAAAGTTTCATTCACTTCAGATAGGTTTTAATGCCCCAGGGGAACTGGGTTAGGACTCCATCTTCTGTTCTATCTGCCAATTCTGGGCTTCCTATTAGGTACTTAGGAGATAATGTCTTCAGACACTGTCTTTTGACTTTTAGCCCCCTGATGGAATCTCCACATGATCCATTGGTCCATTGCTTGTGTCTGTCTCTACAGGCCTTGGCTGCAAGCAGGTGGGGCCAATCTACCCTCTTTGCCTGTCAACCAGCTGTCAATTTGAATCACTCCAGTGTCTGTTTCTTACAGGGCTTTAGGTTGGGTTGTGCTGTTTCACTTTCAGGAAATATGATGGATGTTTTTCCTGTCACAGAGCTACTCCTCCACAACTGGCCCAAAATATTACTCTGACCTTGGTTGGACAGAGATCCTTATATAGAGACCAGTGGGTTCAGCTGGAGTTTTTATCAGTCTGATTCCCAAATAGCAGAGTGGATGACCCCTCCTTGAGACTGTTCAGACCAATATTCCTGGCCTCTGTCTATTGTTCCTCTTCAAAGTTCAAAATATAAGGTGTGGCAGGCTGTAATATCTGCCCTGAGTATACTAGGAAGTGCTTGTAAGAAGGCTAAAAGCTAATTCTTTCTATAACAGGGCAACACTGTTATTTTGGATTCTTCTTCTAGTCTGAAATGTGATACTTTCATGGAACTCCATTCTGTGCTAGCAGACAAATCTCAATGTAGGCACCTTTAATGGATGAAAGGGCTAAGGCAAAGATGAAAGGTTAACTAGCTTGTTTGATGTCACTTAACATTACAGACACAGAGACAATGGCAGAGATAGAAACCCAGAGGCATGAAGCTGTAATAATATGCCACCCCTTTTAATTAATTTAAACTGCTCATTCATGTTAGTGTCATGTAAATACTTTCTCTTATTTTTGTATTTTTGTCAATCTTTCTTCCATGAAAACTAAATGGTATCTGTATTGTGCTACAGTTGTTGGATCTATGGGCTGTTATTTTTTATCCAATTTAATGGAAACATATGTTAGTTGCTTAGTTCCCCATAAAGCATAGTAACCTCTATTTTTTAAAAACTGATGTTTGAAGTTTCCACTAGACACAAACAGTCCTTTATTTTATAAATTAACTAGAGGCCTGGTGCACAAAATTTGTGCATGGAGGGGAGGTGTCTCTCAGCCCAGCCTGTACCCTCTCCAATCTGGGACACCTCGGATCGGGCCTAAACGGGCAGTCGGACATCCCTCTCACAATCCAGGACTTGTGGCTCCCAACTGCTTGCCTGTCTGCCTTCCTGATTGCCCCTAACTGCTTCTGCCTGCCAGCCCGATCACCCCCTAACCACTCCGCTGCCAGCCTGATTGATGCCTAACTGCTCCCCTGCCAGCCTGTTTGCCCCAACTTCCCTCTTCTGCCGGCCTGGTCACCCCTAACTGCCCTGCCCTGCTGGCCATCTTGTGGTGGCCATCTTGTGTCCACTGGGGGCAGGACCTTTGACCACATGGGGGCAGCCATACTGTGTTGGAGAGATGGTCAATCTGCATATTACTCTTTTATTAGATAGGATAGAGGCCTGGTGCAGGGGTGAAGGCCAGCTGATTTACCCTGAAGGGTGTCCCAGATCAGGATGGGGGTTCCCTTGGGGCCTGGGGCAGCCAGAGCAAGGGGCCTGTGGTGGTTTGCAGGCCAGCCACGCCCCCTGGTGACCCAAGCAGAGGCCCTGGTATCTTGAATTTGTTTACCTTCTACAATTGAAACTTTGTAGCCTTGAGCGGAGCCAAGCCTGTGGCCAGCAGCCATTTCTGTTGGGGTTAATTCACCTTCTATAATTGAAACTTCGTAGCCTGGAGTGGAGGCCTAGGCCAGTCAGGGCAGGTAGAAAGCTTGGCTTCCTCGGTTGCCGGGGAAACCCTGGCCTGCTCTCTCCAGCTCTGTGGCTGCTGCCATATCTGTTTGGATTTGTTTACCTTCTATAATTGAAACTTTGTAGCTTGAGTGGAGGCTTAGGCCTGCAAGGGCAGGCGGAAAGCTTGGTTTCCTCTGTTGCCTGGGAAAACTTTCTCTCTGTGGCTGTAGCCATCTTGGTTGGGTTTATTTGCATATCTGCTCCTGATTGACTGGTGGGTGTGGCTTGTGGGCGTGGCTTGTGGGTGTAGCAGAGTTAGGGTCAATTTGCATATTACTCTTTTATTCGGTAGGATTCTGCTATTATTGGCTTCTGTATCAACTGTCTAACCTTGCAAGCCACTCTGATTCTGTCCCTAGCTACCCCACCCCCATGCTAGGTGTCTCTTAGTTATCTGTACTCAAGGTTATAGGCTTCCTGTGAAATATCTGCTAAGCATACATAGGGCTCTTTTGAAAACTTGCAAAAGGGAAGAAGCCCCAGACAAAGACATTAGAAAAAGGGAAAGCTTCCTCCAAGTCTTTGCTCAGAATTTGAGACATATTCCTGTGAACCTGTCAGCATAATAAAGCAGTGTAACTCCATTTCTCTAAGTGTTGTTTGTTTTTTCTTCAGTCTTCTCTAACTAGCTCCTCTGTGGAGAAATACCCTTTAGGTTTAGAAGCCTAAGAGTATCCCAATGCTGGACTCCTGATTACTGTCTCTCTGTCCTGCTTCCCTCCCCTGCCTTTCCACAGGCACCTCAAGTTCCAGCATCCCTCCATCCAAATTCTCAGGTAAGTGGTTATAACTGAGAAATCCTGTATTCTGGGTTTTAGAAGATAAAAACAAAGATAATACAAAAAAATACAACAAAACAATACACAACAACAACAAAATTATGACTTTCTCTCCCCTCAGCACCACTCTACTTTCCCCTCCTGGTACCTTTTTGCAGGACAGCCTCATGTGGCTGTAGTCTCAGGTCCAAACTCCAAGGCTACCAGCAGGTCTAAGTCTTTTCCTTTTCACATTGGATGTTACATCTGCCCACTGGACTGGGCTTCTATTTTTCTGAGAGAACAGGTTCTCCCATAACTCAGCTTCCTGCTCTCTCTCCCTCTCTCTTGGTCTGCTGGCCTGCCACATCTCTTGTGCCCATGACACCCTTCCTATCAGTCTTCAGGCATTTTATGTCCTTCCTTGTTGTAAGTTGCCTCCTCAACAGGGCTTCATTTGTTTATTCTGGAAGAATGTTCTCCGATATAGTTGTATTTACAGTCTGGTCCTGTACACTTCACACGACAAATCTGCCTATTTGGCTGCAAATTCTTTCTACCCAGTTTCCTTGATTTTCCCAGACTTCAGATTCAGATTGAAGAATTCAGGACATGAATAGATTTATTTTCTCAATGGTTCCAACCAGAAGTGAGAATAATTGGAAAGGTTCATGATGGAGTTGTTAGCAATATTGGAGAAAAGTAGAATAGTTTGGGATTTATCAAGGACTGGAAATAAATATAAACAGAATATACAAGGTTATCAACTGAAGTGATCTCTCTTTTAGCAGTTGACACCTTAAATAGATGTAAATTGAAAAGGATGGTGAAGGCAGGAGAGAACATGTAAATCTTGATAAAGTGTGCTGCTCTTTGGAAGAACTACATGAATACATTACTTTATAAATGCTGAAAAATATGGCCTCTGTGTGATAATTATTAGGAACAATGTTTAACCCTTTGCACTTGCTTGCTTTTTTCTCGATTCCTTTATTCTACTCGGGATTTAATTTTTTAAATACCCCAGATTTTACAAAGCGCGGCAGTAGAATAAAAAACTGGAGTTTCTTTTCATACAAACTTATTTATTTGGATTTTTTTATATTTCAAATTATTGATACATTCAAAGAGTAATTTTAATCTCTATAATTTTTCATGGTGTGATATTTTTTGAAACATTCACCCACATGAAGACCTGGTTTACATTCACATGTTTTGCAAATATAAATCGTCTCTCTTCTTCCTCCTTTGATTTTTCTGTTAGAACAAACAACACAATCTTTGTGTTTTTTGTTAGGATGAGGTGTGATTATATGGAGCTTTCCATCTAAAAGTTGCTCTAAGTTATTGGATAATAATCTACCGCTGGAAGTTAGTGTACAATCTCTGAATTCTCCAACAAGATCATGTACTAGTTTCCTAATAAATTTCACATGCGTTATCAGTTTTTCATTTTTTCTTTTTTTGCATCAGTTGAGACGGCATTTACATTTTACTTTTCCTTTCATGCTAATGAAAACAAGAAAAGGTACTGGAAAAATAGACAAAAATCCCCCTTCCCCCCAATGGTGAAACTACGTGTCGAGTGTGGCTCGACATACGAGCTGCTACTGATGCTAACCGTGTTGAGTCACACTCGACATCCGAGTGCAAAAGGTGAAATGATCCTAAACTTGGATGAGAGGTAACATGTTGATTTTGGTCCACCATACAGAGATTCTTCATTTATATCTACAGGTTACTCACTAAAAATATTCTACAAAGAATATTGGAATGTTTGCCTGACAAATGCGACCAAATATGGCACAATAAATATGACATGAAAATGCCCCCTGTCTCTAAATAAATAAGGGGCAGATTAGGGAGTACTATAATTTAGAGTGGATTTCTCATATGAATCCTATTTCCCACTCTTGGATTGTCCACATGACATATATTTCACAGATTAGTTGATGATTAGATTGATGATTGGAAAGGGCATATATGAAGAGCTGTGTGAGGAGTCAACTAGGAACACCAGACCTTGGGAATAGAAGCCTCCCAAAGGGAAAAATCTAAATGTGATGGGAGACATTGGATACCTTGGTGGCATGGGCAAATGGGTATTTTATGGTCAATAAACTCATGGTAGATATGATCAGTAAAATAAACTACCTAAAAAAAAACAAAACCCTATAATCTAGGGTCTTGGACTTCTTCTACAATATTTGCATGAGTGTTTGAGAACTTTAGAAATATTTATTTCACTAATAACATACTTGCCATACTAATTAGCCATTCTTTAGCCATTCCTGATTATTATACTACTAGAGGCCTGGGGCATGAAAATTCATGCACTGGAGGGGAGGTCCCTCAGCCCGGCCTGCCCCCTCTCACCATCTGGGGTCCCTCAGGGGCAGAGGCGACCGGCGATCAGGGGAAGGCGATGCTCCATCACACCTCTGCTGCTGCCACTGATGGCAGCACAAGCCTCAGCCAGCCCTGGTTATTTGAGCCTCAGGCAGCTCTGGGCGGCTGGGTAGCCACCATCCGAGGTTAGCCTGCACCTTGGGCATTGGCTGGGCAGCCGCTGTCTGAGGCCTGCCTGCGCCTCGGGCTGGCCTGGGTGGCTGGGGGGCTGAGGGGACTGGGGGACTCTGGAGGCAGGTGCACAGAGCAGCCAGACCCGCCTGGGGACAGGCCCGGCCTTGCTGTATACCTGCCACCCCGGCAGGGCTGAGGGGACTGGGTGCCACCATCTTGTGGCTGTGGGTGCCACCATCTTTGAGGGCAAGGCAGTCAATTAGCATAGTCCCTTCTTATTGGCTGTGGGTGCTGCCATCTTTGAGGGTGGGGCAGTAATTAGCATATTCCCTCCTTATTGGCTGTGGGCGCTGCCATCTTTGTGATGGTGTGAGGGTCAATTAGCATATTACCTCTTTATTAGATAGGATTAGAGGCCTGGTGCATGAAATTCGTGCATGGGGGGGTCTCCTCAACCCAGCCTGCACCCTCTCCAATCTGAGACCACTGGCTCTTAACTGCTCACTTGCCTGCCTGCTCAATCACCCCTAACTGTGTACCCTGCTGAACTGATCACCTCCATCTACCCACCCCTGCCAGCCTAGTTGCTCCTGACGGCCCAACCCCGCTGGCCTGGTTGCCCATAACTGCCCTCCTCTGCAGGCATGGTTGCTCCCAACTGCCCTCCCCTGCTGGACTGGTTGCTACCAACTGCCCTCCCCTGCTGGCCATCTTGTGGTGGCCTACTTGTGTCCACAGGGGGGAAGCCATCTTTGACTACATGCGGGTGGCCATATTTTGTGTTGGAGTGATGGTCAATTTGCATATTACCTTTTTATTATATTACCTCTTTATTATATAGGATTTACATTCAGATGTCCAAAAATAAACTTGATTTGAATGTAAACACATCTACTGTATACATATTTGTTTATGACTACTATCAAGAGATGTGAGGAGGCTTGTAGTTTAAATGGAAACAATAAGCCATACCTTCTCTTGCTGTGAAAAGAAAAGCTTGGGGACCTCCCATCTAAGTTCTTGAATACCCTGTATAATCTCTGCACAGGTATTTAAGTACTTCAAAGAGGTCTGTTTCACTAAAGAAAATATTTCCATACCAATTCACCATTTTATTGCCATTCCAGATTATAGGAAAACTAGGGAACTTGAGTAAAATATATACTTAATTCTGTGTATTTTTGTTGTACACTCAAATGAAACTAGTCGATGGTAGGTGCTGCTCTGTGTAAAAGCTTATGATAGAACTTAGAGGCCACGGGTTCTAGGAATAGTGCCTATTTCAGAAAGGCCAGTCTTGTACTCAAACCTTTAGACTCAGTGTAAATGGCCACTGCCAACACAAGAAAAATGCCTAGGAGAGCATAAAAATTGATAGACTCAAGAGGAGACCAACCACAAAGCTTTGTCATACTGGCAGACTAATTCTAAGGCTATTACCTCACAGAGGCTGAGATACTCAGGCTGTTTCCAGGCTCAAGATGCAAAGTTGCAGGTACCACCAATATGTCTACTCTAAAAATCACCAGTGGTGTCATTGAGCAATGGGGCTCTTGCTAGTTTCATGGAGACTGGCACAATAAAGAAGCCTTAACTGGGACACCTGCTGTATGTGAACTGCCATTGGGGAATCACTGAACAAAACAAAACTGCAGAAGACCAGCATTCAAAGTTCCCCAGTAAAAGCATTAGTCTGTGCTCCTCATTCACGTCCTTATAACTATTATTCTGAATTCTTACTCTGACAAATTACTTGCCACAATTTCATTTAGATCCTTTCCTGGTGATTCCTCCTTCTCTTTCTTTGGGTATTTTTTGTCTCTACCATTTTTGTTGTCATCAAAAAATAAATACATATGGAAACAAATAAGAGGAAGCCCATTGGATGCCAGTGGATTGCTCAGTCCTTCATCAATTCATGCTATGGTCCAGTAATGAAACATTTTCTTGAGTGTACTCTGGAATTAAAAAGTGGTTTTTAACACTTAATGCTTGATTTTCTTTACTCTTCATAGACACCATTCCTTTTTAACTGTCTGATGGGTAACATCCTACCTGCTGCTGCTTCTCCTGATCTTTACTGAAAACATATGTAAAAAAAATCTTAATATCATTTAAAAACAGAGAAAAAGTCACTTCTCTTCTAAAACAGGAGGGCAATGACAAAGATTCTTTACAAATTATTTCATTATTAAATATTGCATTATGAAGTGGTTAATAAAATTATATTAATTTTAATTGTGTGACATGATAATACAACATAGCCTACTCCAGTATGTGCTCACCACTCAAGCAAGTATAGTCTCCTTGTATATATTAACATTTTAGCCACCTTATCCTCATTTATAATTTTTCCCCTCTGGTAACCACCATGGATTAGTTTTGGGATTATGGGGGTTACATTTATCTCTTTGTTTTGTTGATACTTTTGCCATGCACAAGAGAGATAATATACATAATGTGCCAACATAACTTCTGAATTAATGAAATTCCCAAATTTGAGGCTCCCCTTTGATAAGCCTTAAGAGATATACATATATTTTTGCCCATTGAGTAAAATCAGTTAACACACCTCTGCCCAACTTTCATTTTGAGGGAATTCCCCATTGTGTTTCATACCTGTCTGTTCAGGTGTCATACAAACATCATGAATAAGTAAGTGTAATGTCCCATAATCAGACCATTTGGATGGTTTCCCTTATACACACTGAAAATCCAGAAGTGGTCTGTCATGCTGCAGCTGAGCACTGTCTTGGCCATCTATTTCCTGAAAGATTATCTTTAAGCCAAGCCATGACAAATCAATAGGTCTACAACAAGGGAGTAATCCAGAGGATGTTAGGGAGGCCCTAGGACAATCTGGCCACTGCTTATATACCTGCAATATCCTCCAGAGTTCTCTAGTGTTTGATCATTTAGTTGTCTCTTTATACTGACCTTGTTGTCCTCCCATACATAGCCTCTTATGAGTCTGTGGATGAAAGCCAGGTCACAATGAATAGATCAGGTTGCTTGGTAATGAGGTGGACCATGGTTAAGCATTTTCTTTTTCAAACAAAGGAAACCATTTTTAATTAATCAAGACTAATTTGAGCAATGGAGACATGACCCTTATCTGAATGTTTGCCTCAGCTAGCTTGAATCACCTTGTGGTTTAGAAGGGATGGAATCCATCTAATATGCCCCAATGGAACTCAGACAGAGACTGAATCCTTCAACTTCCCACAGGTCTATGGCTAATAAGGATACCTATGTCACTAGGCCCCAATGTTTACTTCATGCCCATCTATCTACAGTGAACCACAATGATCAAGTCTGATGAGGTCTGGATCCAGTTCATGCAATTATTTAGTAACACAGAAGAAAGTAACATTGTCTCCATAAGGGCACTAAAGCATATAAATGTGCGTGTTTTCTGGGTGGAGATGATTTTGAGTGGTGATAGAATCTCACTGCTCCATTTTTATGAAAGAATTTTTTTTTCATGTTTGACCTAAAAGACAGCCAAGATTTGATCTTCAAAAGAACCATAGTTACTTTGGGGTGATATCAAGTACTTTGTTGAAACTCTTGGGTCTGCACTGTGGTTAACCTTTAGGTCATCCTAAGGTTTCCAAAAGAATGTCTCTCTGAAATGGAAACTTGTATGGAGAAGGTGGCTGCCCCCACCATGACATGGTAAATCTTATTACAATGAAATCATAACTTACACTTTCCAGAAAACAAGTGCTCAGTAATTCAAGCAGCAAATAAATCAACTTTGGTGAGGCAGGATGAGCCCATGTGGATATCTTAACAAACTCCTCAGGAAGAGTAAAATAAATGTTGGCCACAAGCCCAGGAACATGTCCTGAACATGTGTGCTCATGTTTGGGAATTATAAACCAGTTCCCTTGACCTAAAATGAAAGTAGAAAAGCCCGGGTCAAATATGACATAAAAGTATATGAGCTGTGATTTTGGGGGGTAGTAAAAGAACTAATTGATCTAGTTGGCAATGCTTCCCCTAATCAGTAGAGCAAACCATGATAATACTGGTAGGAAAATGCCTCCAGACTTTCTGTGAAAAGAGTAGATGGTATGAAAGTGTCAGGAAGAGCTGAGGAAGACCCCAGCACACAAAAAGAAGGTCCCCAAAATCAGCTGCTCCTGCAGGGCCCATGAAGTGCATTTGTTCTGAGCATTTTAATGAATCACAGAAAGGAAACCATAAACAAACAAAACCAGGGTAGTCCAAATGTAGCTGTTTTATGTATGGAGGAAGATGATGTTTATGAAGCCAGATGAAAAGGATGTCATGGATGGTCTGTGACAATTCAGTGTGTAAACATACTCCATAAGATGGCCAGGGAGCATGTGATACAGGAAGAACCTGCAGTGTCCCTCTTAGACCATATAGAAGAACTACTCCATCTATTGCAAATCATCATGTGCTTGCTGTGCAAAGGGTAGGATGGGCATACCCTACTGCTTTTCCTGGAGAACTGTGCAAGCTGATCTATTGCAGTTTAGTTTGGCTCACTAATTCCCCAGTTGCTGTTCTCATACAGCAGGCTTTCCAGTTCATTCCTCTTATACTATGACACCACCACTGATTTTTTTAGTAGACATCTAGCTGGTGCCTGCATAACTTGTACCTTCAGCATGAAAACAGGTGTGAGTATCATCCGCTGTGAGGTAAGACAAGACAGGAAACAACCTTAGAATAATCCACCAATCTGGCATAACATCCTAAAGCTTTTAAGGCGGTCTCCTGTCGAGTCTTCCTATATTTATTCGCTCTCAGGCATTATTCTTATGTTAGCAGTGGCAACCTACCCTGAATCTAAAGAGTCTGATTACCATACTAGTCTGTAAGGAACAGGAACTCATTCCTAGACCCCGTGACTTCTGAGTTATATTATAAGCTTCTACAAAGAGCAGCAATTGCTATAGAATAGATTCATTTGAATGAACAAAAAAATACACAGAAATATGTATAAACTTTTATACATGTTCAATAATGTTCCTCTAATCAGGAATGGCAATTTGGTAAGGGACATAATTCTATTTGTAAACATACCTCTCTAAAATACATAAATAGCTATGCAAAGTTTATAAAGGAAATTCAAGAACTTAGATGGGAGGTCTGCAAGCTTTCTCTTTAACAGCAAGAGAAGAAATGGCTTATTGTTTCAATTAACATTACAAGCCTCTCCACATTGTTTAACAGTAGTCATAGACAACATGTAAAGTAATAGACATGTTTGCATTCAAATAAAAGTTTAATTGTGTACCTCAGGTTATAAACTTCATATAATTGACATTTATTAAACAGAAAGCCATACTTTTCCCTTCAGATAATTAGGACAATGGTCCAGACTGCTGGTAAATATGACCTGGCTCTGACTAACTAAAATATTATTCTGGAATCTAGAATGAGTTGTTCCTATTTTTGGATTGCATCTGTAGGAGAAAGACTAATGTTTGGAGGGCTAGTCATCACTCTTCAGGTTTAGATAGGCTTCTTTTTGCTGAGGCTCAGTGCAAAGGCCTAAGGTTATGGTAGATTCCCACAGCAGGATACACTCCCAGGATTGAAACACTCACTAATTATACAATGAGTCACATTGATAATTTACAGCATTATCATTGTGTTGGTATTGGCTACTTATAATATTTAGAGTGCTCCATAGTTTTCCTATAATCAGTAATGAATAAACAATAGCTAATTGCCACAGAAAAGATGGTTTTGGGAAAACAACCGTTTCCAAAGTTCTCAAACACCTATGCAAATATTATATAGTGACTACAAGAAACTAGATCAGAGATTAATGGGATTTTACTGTAACAGTCAGAACATCAATGGCTTATGGCATCTGCAAAAGCTCCAAGTTTTTTCTCAAAGTTTGTCAGCAGTTATAGAATACTAAAGGCCCGGTGCTCAAAATTCGTGCATGGTGAAGGGGGGTGTCATTCAGCCCAGCCTGCACCCTCTCCAATCTGGGACCCCTTGAGGGATATCTGACCACCCATTTAGGCCTGATCCCGGTGGCATAAATGGGCAGTCAGACATCCCTCTCACAATCTAGGAGAGCTGGCTCCCAACCGCTTGCCTGCCTCTGCCTGATTGCCCCTAACTGCTTCTGCCTGCCAGCCTGATTGACACCTAACTGCTCCCCTGCCAGCCCAATTGCCCCTAATTGCCCTACCCTGCCAGTCTGATCACCCCTAACTGTCCTCCCTTGCAGGCCTGGTCACCCCCAACTGCCCACAACTACCCTCCCCTGCCAGCCATCTTGTGGCGGCCATCTTGTGTCCACATGGGGGCAGCCATCTTGTGTCTTGGAGTGATGGTCAATTTGCATATTACTCTTTTATTAGATAGGATATGTAAGAAAGTATATCTTGCTCTATTAGAATAACTTGTTACTTGTGGACATGGAAGTGTGAATTTCATATAATTGCCATGTTTAGGTGACAGGCATCTCTAGGATTCTCTAAGAAATGGTGACAAGGAATAGGATGCTGAACTTCTGGGCTATATTTGCTTCAATAGTTTGAAGAACAATGTGTAGGGCTTGCTTTCCTTATAAGTAGACACACCATGTTTGATTAGCAACATATGAAGTTCAGTGCCAGAAAGAGTCATTAATTTCTGCTTGGATTGTGGCTTATTATACTAATCATATCTACCATGTTTTTAGTGCCCAGACAATGCCCATTTTTCTGTGACATCAAGGAATCTAATGTTACTCATAACATATAGATTTTTCTCATTGAGAGGCATATATTCCTATAATCTGCTTTTCCTCGATGAGTCAAATGTACTTCATGGTCTCTTTCAAGAGAAGGTTGTTTTAGGGATGTTCTCCATGGGTGGCAGAAATTACATTCAGATGATGGTCTTGATACCACACTTCAAAAACAATCTGAGGTATATTCAAAAGGGTTTCCTTGGTTTCTAAGACAAAATCCTTAATCAAGGACCACCCTGTTACTAAGCAACCTGAGCTTCCATTAAGAACTGGCTGTGATGTCACCCTTAGAGCCATAAAAGGCCATGTATTAAAGGAGGGAAGCAAAAATTTAAAGTGGCAAATATATAATCAAAACTTGGAGAACCCTGGAGGACAAATCAGATATATAAATAGTGGCAAAATTGCCGTTGGGTACCAGTGCTATCTTCTGTATTATTCCTTCAGACTAGACCTGGGGATTTATGGATGCTTCAGGAGGAACTCTCAAGAGAGGATGAAAAGACATGACTTGTCTTAAAGATAATCTTTCATGATATTGACAGCCAACTGACAGTGCTCAGCAGCAGCATGGCTGACCACTTCATGATATTCATGTAGCACAGTGGTTTAGGAAAACCAAAAATGTTCTGAGTATGATTCATTTCACTTCCTAATTCACATTGCTTTCATGACACAGGAAAACCACCAAAATGTTCTGAGTATGATTCATTTCACTTCCTAATTCACATTGCTTGCATGACACAGGAACTGACAGGTAAGAATCATGAATGGAAATTCCCTCACAATGAAATTTGGGCAAAAGTATACAAATATTTTAGGCTTATCATATGTGGGGGATTTCACTAATCAAGAAATATATTGGTGCATTATGTATATTTTCTCAGATGTGGAATTCAAAAGTCACAAACAAAACAAAGAGAGAAACATAACACCCTCACACCCACACAAATCCATATTGCTTACCAGAGGGGGAAAAAGTGAATGAGGGTAAGGTAGCAAAACTGTTTAAATACAAGAAGACTAGACTTGGGTGATGTGTGTATATTAGAGTATGCCCTACTATATTATTATGTTGTACAATTATAACTTATATAATTTTAGTAGCAACCTGATGGTATAATATTTCAACTATTTACACTAATAAAAGAGAAACTTGCAAATTACCATCACTCCGCTATGCTAGCAGCCAATCAGAGTTACTATGCAAATTAACCTGAAAACACCGTGGCATCCCTGCCCTGCCACCACTCCGGGCCTGTAGGGTTCAGAAAATTCAGGCAAGTGTCTGAGGCTGGGTGGGGCCCGGGAGATGAAGAAACCGCCTGCCTCATGATCCCAGGCCACAGCCAGCTGGAAAAGTTGCCCACGCTGCATCCCAGGGAAGATGGAGAAGTCACCTGCCTACAGTCCAGGCGCCAGCACCTGCAGCTGGCTATAGCCTGGTAAACGGAGAAGCCACCTACCCCGCAGTCCCCGGCACCACTACCTGTGGCTGTTTGTGGCCCAGGAGATGGAGAAGAAGCCCACCCTGTGGTCCTGGGCACCAGCACTTGCAGTTGCAGCCCAGGCAAAGCCACCTGCCCTCCATCCCCTGCGGCTGCAGCTGGCCTGGGCACCTATGCTGACCAGAGGGAGGGAATCCTGGATCCTGGGTGCCTGTGGTCAGCTGGAGGAGAGAATCTCGGATGCAGGGCCTAGGCAGAGGTGGTTAGGGGCAATCAAGCCAGCAGGGGAGCAATTAAGGGCAATCAGGCAGGCAGGCAAGCGGTTAGGAGCCAGCAGTTCTAGATTGTGAGAGTGATGTCCGACTGCCAGTTATCCCCTGCGGGGTCCCAGATTGGAGAGCGTGCAGGCCGGGCTGAAGGACATCCTTACCGCTCCCCCCAACCATGCATGAATTTTGTGCACTGTGCCACTAGTAATTTATATAATTTTAGTAACAACCTGATGGTATAATATTTAATAATGAAATACTTTTCAAAGAATTTTTGTCATACTGCCTCCTGATTTAGAAGAGAAGTGATTTTTTTCTGTTTTTAAATGATAGAATACCACTTTTGTTTATGTACCATGTGTTGAGTAAATATCAGGAGCAGCTTTTTTTTCAGACTTGTCAGTTTCAGGTGGGCTGTAGGGTGTTAACCATCAGACAGGTAATGAGGTACAGTTTCTATATAAATTAACAATATTAAGAGTTTAAAAACAATTTCTAATTCTAGAGTCCTTTCAAGAAAGTTTTGCAGCACTGGACCACAGCATCAGTAGATGGAGGTTTGAGTACTGTGGTGGCAACCCAATAGACTATCTTTTTAATAGTTTCCATGTCTTTTGTTATGATGTAGGTCTTCTGAAAATTTTCTGAGTGCTCCACAACAGCAGACATGCTTGTTTCCTTGATTTTCATCATAGACTCCAGATTCATATTAAAGAGATTTAGGACATGAATAAATTTATTTTTTCTATGGTTCCAACCAGAAGAGTGAATAACTAGGAAGCTTCACGTTAGAGTTATTACCAATACTGGAAGAAAGTAGAATAATTCAGGACTTGTCAAGGACTGGAAATATATATTAAAGGAAATACACAAGGTTATCAAGTGCAGTGATCACTCCGGTGGAAGTTGATACCTTAAGTTAATGCAAATCTAAGGAGGATAGTGATGGCAAGAGAAACAATATGAATCCTGAGGTGTGCTGCTTTTTGGAAGAACAACATGAGTACAGAACTTTACAAATGCAGAAAAATATGGTATATGTGTGGAAATAATTCATTGTTGGGGCAACATGGAAAGGATCATAAATTGGATGTGAGGGAACATTTTGATTTTGGCCCACCACAAAGAGATTGTGCCTTTATATCTACAGGTTTGTTACTACAAAAGATGATAAAAGTAGTTTGGAATGTTTGGCTGACAAATGCATGGACATGAAAATATCCCCTGGCATGAAAACAGATATACAGACCAATGGAACAGAACAGAGAACCCAGAAATTGACCCAAGCCATTATGCTCAATGTTTGACAAAGAAAGCAAGAACATGCAATAAAATTAAGACAGTCTTTGCAATAAATGGTGTTGGGAAAATTGAAAAGACATATGCAAAAATGAAAGAAAGAAAGAAAGAAAGAGAGAGAGAGAGAGAGAGAGAGAGAGAGAGAGAGAGAGAGAGAGAGAGAGAGAAGGAAAGAAGGAAGGAAGGAAGGAAGGAAGGAAGGAAGGAAGGAAGGAAGGAAGGAAGGAAGGAAGGAAGGAAGATAGAAAGAAAGAAGAAAGAAACTAGACAATCAACTTACACCATACACAAAAATAAACTCAAAATGGATAAAAGACTTAAATATAAGACATGAAAACATAATAATCCTAGAAGAAACTATTGGCATCAAAATCTCAGACATCTCTCATAGCAACTTGTTTACTGATACCTCTACTAGGACAATGAAAACTAAGGAGAAAATAAACATATGGGACTACATCAACATAAAAAGCTTGTGGCCCTGCTGGTGTGGCTCAGTGGTTGAGTGTCAACCTGTGAACCAGGAAATCGAGGTTCTATTCCTAGTCAGGACTCATGCCCAGGGTGTGGGCTCGATCCCTAGGAGGGGGCATGCAGGAGGCAGATGATCAATTACACTCTCTCATCATTGATGTTTCTGTCGCTCACTGTCTCTTGATTCCTATCTGAAATCAAAATTAAATTTTAAAGGTAATAAAATTTAAATATAAATCAATAAAAAATTTCTGTACAGCAAAATAAACTATCAACAAAAAATATGAGATATATATCTTTAAGAATAGAACTGCTAGAGACTAGTATCCTAGTCTCACCACCACCCATTATGGTCTCAGAAGCAAACCTGGACACTACAGCCACTCTGGTAGAAGACCTGCCACCCCAGCTTCAGAGGTGCGAACCCTGAGACCTTCACCTCCAAAAGTGCACCGCTGAAAGCAGTAAGTACAACCTCCTCCTCCCCAGCGCCAGAACTCAGGATTCGCCTTATCCCCAGCCTGTAGGCACCCAGGCACTACACTACCCAGGCAGTGCTTGGGAACCACTGAGAGTCCCTGAGGGTGTGATTCTGCACAGTCAAGGGTGCGCGGCCCTGCAGTAAAATATCTGAACTGCCTCTTCCTAAATAACTGACCACAGACACCCCCACTGTGCAACTTCAGAGCCAGGGCCCCTCAGAGTGCGTCAGAACTCTGCGTGGGCGGGCGCGCCACCAGTTCGTGCACACTTCCAGAGCTGGCAAACTCAAGGCCACAGACAAGGGAAGACACCCTGAGCCCATATACCCAAGGGGTCCACTGGGGAGCTGCTTTGATCCCCTGCTGGGTGTGATCCTGTACAGCCAAGGACGCGCTGCCCACAACAGAAACTCTGAACTCCTTTCTCCCGAATAACTTCCCACATACACCCTAGCTGTTTAACTTCAGTGCCAGGGCCCCTCAGAGTGTGTCAGAGGTCTGCGCGGGCGGGCGCGCCACCAGTTCGTGCACACTTCTAGAGCCGGCAAACTCACAGCCACAGCAAGGGAAGGCAACCTGGGCCCATATATCCAAGGGGTCCTCTGGGGAGCTGCTTTGAGCCCCTGCTGGGTGTGATTCTGTACAGCCAAGGACACGCTGCCCAACAGCAGAAACTCTGAACTCCTTTCTCCTGAATAACTTCCCACATCATACACCCTAGCTGTTTAACTTCAGTGCAAGGGTCCCTCAGAGTGCATCAGAGCTCTGATCCTGCAAACACACCTCCACAGAAGCAAAATTACAACAGGCAGGCACCCTGAGCCCATCTACACACAGGGTGCTAGTGGGAGCCATGTGAGCTCTCCCAACAGACAGTTCCTGGGTGCCAATGTGAGTCCACACTGGACATGCGTAATTTCAACTAAGGGTGTAAGACAGCAAAAACTGGGACACTCCCCTCTATAGCTGCTGACTTCTAAACACCACAGTTGTGCCTCTCAAGATTGCAGGCCTACCTCAAGAGAACCCAAGTAGCTCAACTAGGGAGCTACACTAGATTACCAAGCCCAGGAGAACTGAGAGATTACACCAGTAGCACCATCCCCAAAAGAACCTGGGTAGCAAAGCAAGCAGATCTACAATTAAAACATTACAGGAAAACATGGGGAGACAAAAAGGAAATCCCCAAAGGAAAGAAAAAGAGGAATCACTAGAAAGGGAGTTAACCTTTTGCACTCGGATGTCGAGGGTGACTCGACATGGTTAGCATTAGAATAAAGGAATCGAGAAAAAAGCAAGCGAGTGCAAAGGGTTAAATAAAGTTGAGGCTAGAGAGCTTAACAGAGAAAGAATTCAGTGTATTCATTATAAGGATGTTTAAATGGATGGATGACAAATACACACAACTCAATGAGAACTATAAGGAGCTGAATGAAAATGTCACCAACATAAAAAGAAACCAAGAGGAGATGAAGAACAACATAGCTGCAATAAAGAACAGAATGGAAGGCTTAAAGAGTAGAGTAGGAGAAGCTGAGGACCACATCAGCGAATTAGAAGACAAGGTAGAAAAAAACACACAAACACAGCAGCAACTGGAAAGAAGACTTAAAAAGCAAGAGGAGAGCCTAAGGGAGCTTCGGGACAACACAAAATGAAACAACCTTCGAATACTAGGGATAAAAAAAAGGAGAGGAAGAGAAGCAAGGAATAGAAAACCTGTTAGAAGAAATAATGACAGAAAACTTCCTTGATATTGGCAAGAAAAAAAACTACCCAAGTCCAAGAAGTACACAGAGTCCCAAACAAGTTGAACCCCAAAAGACCGACAACAAGACACATCATAATTAAATTGACGAACACGAACGACAAAGCAAGAATCTTAAAGGCTGCCAGAGAGAAACAGAAAGATACCTACAAGGGATCTTCTATCAGAATATCAACTGATTTTTCAACAGAAACACCCCAGGTCAAAAGGGAATGGAATGAAATATACAAAGTGATGCAAAACAAGGGACTGAATCCAAGAATACTATAACCAGCAAGGCTATCATTCAAAATTGAAGGTGGAATCAGAAGCTTCACAGACAAAAAAGGGCTAAGAGAGTTCATCACTACCAAGCCAGCAATGCAAGAAATGCGAAAGGGGCTGCTGTAAAAAGAAGAAAGAGAAAGGCAAGAAGAAACACAAACACTAAGGAAAAATATGTCAACAAACAGGTACTTATCAATAATAACATTAAACGTAAATGGATTAAATGCACCAATCAAAAGACATAGGGTAGCTGAATTGATAAGAAAACGTGACCCATATATTTGCTGTCTACAAGAGACCCAACTTAGAGCAAAAGATTCACACAGACTGAGAGTGAAGGGATGGAAAAACATTTTTCAGGCGAATGGAAATGAGAAAAAAACTGGGGTTGCGATAGTTATATCAGAAAAAATAGACCTCAAAATAAAGGCCATAATAAGAGATAAAGAAGGCCACTACATAATACTAAAGGGAGCAATCCAGCAAGAAGATATAACTCTGGTAAACGTATATGCACCCAATGTAGAAGCGCCCAAATATATAAAAAATCTCCTGGAAGATATCAAGGGAGAGATTGATATCAATACAATCATAGTAGGGGACTTTAATACAGCACTGACATCAATGGATAAATCCTCTGGACAAAAAATCAGCAAAGAAACAGCAATTCTAAATGACACAGTAGATCAGATGAACCTAATTGACATCTTCAGAGTATTTCACCCCAAAACCATGGAATATATGTTCTTCTCAAGTGCACATGGGACATTCTAAAAAGTAGACCACATATTGGATAACAAACAAAGTCTCCACAAATTCAAAAAGATTGACATCATATCAAGCATTTTCTCAGACCACAATGGCATAATATTAGAAACAAACTACAAGAAAAACATTCCAAAAAATTCAAACACTTGGAAACTGAATAGCATACTACTAAGCAATGATTGAGTTATCAATGAGATCAAAGAAGAAATTAAAAACATCCTGGAGACTAATGACAATAAAAACACAACATTGCAAATCCTATGGGACACAATGAAAGCAGTCCTGAGAGGAAAGTGTATAGCTTTAAAGACCTTCCTCAAAAAAAACAAGAAAAAATGGTAATAGATCATCTAAATCAACAACTCAAAGGATTAGAAAGGGAGCAACAAGAAAAGCCCACAGTGAGCAGAAGAAAGGAAATAATAAAGATCAGAGCAGAAATGAATGACATAGAGACCAAAAAAAAACAAAACACAACATCAACAAAACCAAGAGCTGGTTCTTTGAAAGGATAAACAAGATTGATGAACCTCTAGGCAGGCTCACCAAAAAGCAAAGAGAGAGGACCCAAATAAACAAAATCAGAAATTAAAGAGGTGAAATAACAACAGACCCCACAGAAATACAAAGGATTGTCAAAAAATACTATGAACAACTCTACTCCAACAAACTAGACAACCTGGAGGAAATGGACGCATTCCTAGAAAAACACAACCTTCCAAAACTTCCTCAGGAAGAGACTAAAAATCTCAATAGGCTGATAACTATGGAAAAAATTGAAGCAGTCATCAAAAAGCCCGGGGCCAGACGGCTTCACAGGGAGGTTTTACAAAACATTGAAGGAAGAGCTAAAACCTATCCTCCTCAGAATATTCCAGAAAATTCAAGAAGGAACACTTCCAAGCTCCTTCTTTGAAGCCAGCATCACCCTAATACCAAAACCACATAAAGATAACACAATGAAAGAGAATTATAGGCCAATATCACTCATGAACATAGATGCCAAAATCCTCAACAAAATTCTAGCAAATCGAATCCAGCAATACATCAGAAAGATCATACACCACGACCAAGTAGGATTTATCTCTTTCACGCGAGGATGGTACAATATCCACAAATCAATAAAAGTGATACATCACATAAACAAATTGAGAGATAAAAACCATATAGTCATATCAATTTATGCAGAAAAAAACATTTGACAAAATCCAACACCCTTTCTTGATAAAAACTCTCAGCAAGCTGGGAATAGAAGGATCATACCTCAACATAATAAAAGCCATATATGACAAACCCACAGCCAAAATCATACTCAATGGGCAAAAACTAAAACCATTTCCCCTAAGAACAGGAACAAGACAGGGATGCCCACTCTCACCACTCCTGTTCAATATAGTGTTGGAAATACTAGCCATTGCAATCAGACAAGAAGAAGAAATAAAAGGCATCCAAATTGGAAAAGAAGAAGTAAAACTCTCCTTATTTGCCGATGACATGATACTGTACATAGAAAGCCCTAAAGACTCCTTCAAAAAATTATTAGACATAATAAATGAATTTGGCAGTGTAGCAGGATACAAAATAAATGCTAATAAATCTATAGCATTTCTATACACCAATAATGAACTTACAGAAAGAGAGACTAAAAAAGCAATCCCACTTACCCTCACACCACAAAAATTAAGATACCTAGGAATAAACTTAACTAAGGAGGTAAAAGACCTATATGTGGAAAACTACACAACACTGAAAAGAGAGATAGAGGAAGACATAAACCGATGGAAGAACATACCATGTTCATGGATTGGTAGAATCAACATCATTAAAATGTCCATACTACCCAAAGCAATCTACAGATTCAATGAAATCCCCACTAAAAGACCAAGGGCCTATATCAAAGATCTAGAACAAATTCTCTAAAAATTCACTTGGAATAAAAAAAAAAAGACCTAAATAGCCACAGCAATCCTGAGAAAGAAGAACAAAGTAGGAGGGATCTCAATACCACGTTTCAAGCTGTATTACAAAGCCACTGTTCTCAAAACTGCCTGGTATTGGCACAAGAACAGACATATAGATCAATGGAATAGAATAGAGAACCCAGAAATCGATCCAAATCACTATGCTCAATTAATATTTGACAAAGGAGGCATGAACATACAATGGAGTCAAGACAGTCTCTTCAATAAATGGTGTTGGGAAAATTGGACAGATACATGCAAAAAAATGAAACTAGACCACCAACTTACACCATACACAAAAATAAACTCAAAACGGATCAAGGACTTAAACATAAGACAGAAAACCATAAAAATACTAGAGGAATCTACAAACAGAAAAAAATTTCTGATATATGCCAAAAGAACTTCATTGCTGATACTGCTCCTAGGGCAATGGAAGCTAAAGAGAAAATTAACAAATGGGACTACATCAAAATAAAAAGGTTTTGCACAGCAACGGAAACCATCAATAAAACAACAGGAAAGCCCACTGCATGGGAGAACATATATGCCACTGATGTCAACGATAAGGGTTTAATCTCCAACATTTACAGGGAACTCATGCAGCTTAAGAAAAAGAAGATAAACAACCTAATCAAAAAATGGGCAACTGATCTAAATAGACACTTTTCAAAAGAAGACAGAAGGAAGGCCAAGAGACATATGAAAACCTGTTCTAAATCACTATTCATTAGAGAGATGCAAATCAAAACAACAATGTGGTACCATCTCACATCTGTCAGAAAGGCCATTATCAACAAGTTAACATATGACAAGTGCTGGCGAGGATGTGGAGAAAAAAGGAACCCTTGTGCACTGCTGGTGGAAATGCAGACTGGTGCAGCCACTGTGGAGAACAGTATGGAGTTTCTTTAAAAAACTAAAAATAGAACTCCCATTTGACCCAGTGATCCCACTTATAGGAATATATCCCAAGAAACTGGAAACATCAATCAGAAAGGATATATGCACACCTATGTTCACAGCAGCACAATTCACCATAGCTAAGATTTGGAAACAGCCTAAGTGCCCATCAGCAGTTGAGTGGATTAAAAAACTGTGGTACATCTACACAATGGAATACTACGCTGCAGTAAAAAAGAAGGAGCTCTTACCATTTGCAACAATATGGATGGAGATGGAGAACATTATGCTTAGTGAAATAAGCCAGGCAGAGAAAGATAACTATCACATGATCTCACTCATTTGTGGAATATAATGAACAACATAAACTGATGGGGGAAAAAATAGATCCAGAAAGAGAAACATCAATCAGAACATCAAACCTCAGTGAAGAAATTGTGAGGTAACCAGAAACCCAAGAATGCCTGAGAACGCCTTTCTAGCCATGCTGGCAATCATCAGATGTACGGTAATTTTACCTGGGACAAGAGGGTAAGTATTTTGGTCTTATGCTCCTGACCCTTCATGGGTAAGACCCCTTACGTGGGCTGATCCCCTTACTAATGTAGATACCAATAATACCAAACACCTTGATCATCCAGGAGGTCCAAGGGTGGGGCAAGAAAGTATAAATACACAGGGGTCTCCACCCAGCTTCCCTTTTGTATGACACAAAATCAAAATAATGCCCCTTTGTGTGTACAATAAAGAGAGGTTTCTGGCTTGTGTCGACACCAAAGAAAGGGTGTCACTACTATCACTACGTGCCCCCGGTAGAGGTGCAGAAAATGTAACTAAGACCTTGTCTATAGAAAAAGAAATGGACAGCCAGTTTGAAAGGGAATTCTCATGGACTAGAACAAAGAATATCCTTACATGATATTATTCTACACTATCATTAAAAATTTTACCAGATTTGCATCACCCCCAGTACTTACAATAGTTCTTCGCACCCTTGGGGATAAAAAAAAAAAATCATCTGGTCCTTGGAGACAAACTTAACACATCTCTTGATATTTTACAATTACAACAGCATAATATACAATTATCCTAAGCAAACTTGCAAACTAATTCTTTGAATGTCTGGCAGCAATTAAAAAAAGACATTTAAGGATTTAATCCTTTTGATTGTGTAGAGGGCCTCCTGGGAAGGCACCTGAGCATTATATATTGGTCTCTCTTACCCTTTAGGCCAAGAGAGACCCTCTTCTCACAATTCAATTGCTCACAGCTGTTGCATGAGCTCTCTGTTCATGTTGAGGTTGAAGTCTTGTGATGACTGGTGCCATGGATCTGTCTCTCACCCAGTGGGGCGAACTGAGCCCTCCCTGGAGAAGAAACCCGGGTTCCAAATGATATGTGATCAGTACTGGGGCCCTGCCAGCAGGCGAGGGGATCCCAAGGCAGATGCTGGGCATGGATACCATGGGTGCATAAGCTAGCAAGGAGACAAAACTGAACCTCACGTCACTCTGCTTGGCCCCGCAGGGTGACTGGTTAGCCAGAGATGGGTAAGATTCCTCAAGGAAGGAACAATCTAAGACAGGCACAGTCACAGAGGGGCCACCAGGAGAGAATTTAGGGATCAACAGAAGTGGGGCACAGACCTTCATCCCCCCAACCTTGCAGGGGCCTGAATCCTAGCCTCTTCTGAGGGAGGTCTCCTGCCCCATGGCTCCTTCGTGCTTCCCATGCCCAGCTCAGATCAGGACCCAGGTGACCGACAGAGACTTGGCCGACAGCAGATACCCTCTCACTCCAACAAGAACTGTTTGAGTTGTCTTGTACTCATGGTGTGGGTAAGTGGGTTTATGATATCTAAATCCAGCCTACCACCAGGAATGCTCAGGACCTACTCAAGAAGGCTAACAATCTTTTCCACTAATATTTACAGGGTAAAATAAGATTGTTGTTAGAGTAATAAATTTGACAGTAAAATAGTAGTCAAGTATTCAGGCAAATTTAAATTGGCTAGTTGAAACAAGCGAATATTCTAGAAATATTAATTGTACCGGACAAAAAGGTGTTCCTAATGTGTTAACTAAAATTTTTATTGGTAGTTCATCTCATGATAAAAATGTGCACCATGTAATGAACCTAAAACAGTAATATTATAGTGCAAAAAATTAAAATTTAAAAGCCATCAAGAATACATTATAAAATCTTCAAAAGCATCCTAATATTTAAATCAAAAAAGGAGGGGATAGTAGAAGAATATCATGTAAGGAAAAATATCCTATAAGTAATTACATCTAGAAAATTAATACTTTAGAAAATTAATTGTAAAGCTAAAAGCAAGACACCCATGAAAAACACAGACGGTGTCAAAACAAGCCAGAGGAAAATCATTTGGGCAAAAATTGAAAAAGGATCCCCAGTCAAATTTATAGAAAATATTCCTTTATTAACTTTTGGTCGAGAATATGTTTGTATATTTTTAGAAAACAACTCTGAGACCATGTGGATTCCAGCAACAGAGAGGAATTGACAGGGCTACTCCAGCCATGAAAACAGAAGAGAAGCAGTGCAGAGATGGAAGATGCTGATGTCGCCTTGCCATACTAGCAGTTAACAGCTGTGTGTCACTACAAGGACGAGAGAGGGTCAGACCTGCATTACCACCATTTGTCCACCATCCAGAACTGAAATGTCATGGCTGACATGTACACATAAGGAACTGTTTGACATTGAAATTGGGTCTCAAAAGAACTGTTGGTCCGGAAAGAAACTCACTACAGACTGATTCATTTGCCTGTCACCATAACCATTATTGCTTGTCTCATTTTCGGATCTTATAAGTGTATTTCTAATAGCACATGATCTCACTCATCTAGGGGAAATAATGAACAACATAGACTGATGAACAAGAACAGACCCAGAAACAAGGAGGCATGGATCAGACTGTCAGGCCTCACAGGGAGGGTAGGGGAGGGTGGGGGTAAAGGGGAGAGATCAACCAAAGGACTTGTGTGCAAGCATATGAGCCTAACCAGCGGTTAAGGACAAAAGTGGGGTGGGGGCATGTGTGGGAGGGGTGTGGGATGGGAATGGGGGGATGAGGACAAATATGTGATACCTTAATCAATAAAGAAATTAAAAAAATAAAATAAACACTTTATACTAATTTAAAAATATATATGAGATATAGCTGGTAAGGGGTTAACCTCCAAAATTTATAGGTAAATCATACAACTTATATAAGGAAGATAAACTATCCAATTAAAATATGGGCAAAGAACCTAAATAGTCAGTTCTCCAAAGGGTACATACAAAAGGCCAAAAGGCATATGAATAAATGCTCAAAGTCACTAATCATTCTAGATACACAAATCAAAATGACAGTGAGGTACCACCTCCCATCTGTCAGAATGGCTATCAATAACAAATGATAAGTGTTGGTGAGGATATGGAGAAAAGAGGACCATCATACACTGCTGGTGGGAATGTTGACTGGTGCAGCCACTGTGAAAAATAGTGTGGAGTTTTCTGAAAAAATTGTAACTCCAATTTGACCCAGTGATCCCACTTCTAGGAATATATCCCAAAAAATCAGAAACACCAATCAGAAAAACATATCTGTACCCCTATGTTCATAGTAGCACAATTTACAATAACTAAGATTTGGAAACAGCCTAAGTGTTCATCAGCAGGTGAGTGCATTAAAAAACAGTGGTTCATCTATACAATGGAATACTATGCAGCTGTAGAAAAGAAAGAGCTCTTACCACTTGCAAAGGCCTAGATGGATCTAGAGAGCCTTATGCTAACCAAAATGAGTCAGTCATAGAAAGGTAAGTATCACATGATTTCACTCATATGTGGAATCTAATGAAAAACATAAACTGATGAACAAAAATTAACTCAGAGACATAGAAACATCCAACAGCCCATCAAACTTTGAAGGGAAGGCAGGGGAGTGGGGGGAAGTGATCAACCAATGAAGTCATATGCATATATGCATGACCCATAGACACTGACAATAGGGTGGTGAAGTCCTGGGGGCAGGGTGGGAGAGGTCAATGGTGGAAAAATTGGACATATGTAATACTTTCAACAATAAAGATTAAAAAGAGATAAATGTCCCCTATCTCCTGTGATATATAATGAAGGGGCATTTCAGAAGTTTAGGGAGGTTTAAGATTAAGATTGGATTGGTCATATGAATCCTACTGCCCACTCTTACAGTGTCCATGTGCCATATCTTTCAGTGAGAATTAATATTGTTGACGTTAATGAGCTATGTGAAACACTGTGTGATGACTCATCTAGAAAAAAAAAAAAAACACACACACAAAAAAGCACACAGATCTTAGTAATGGAAACCTCCCAATGAGAAAGATCTAAATGTGATGGGAGATAATGGATACTTAGTTGAAATGGGCATATTGTCAATGTCCAGTCACTAAATACATAATAATCAGCAATCAAAGCAGAAATGAATTGGTATGCCTAGCTCTGAACTACAGTGGTGGCTAATCAATCATTGTGTTTATACTTGTGAAGAGAGTAACCCCTATACCTCTTTCTTCAAACTGTTAAGGCAAAAGAGGTACCTGCCCAGTTCCTCATCAGGTAGGGGAAGGTGGAGGTAAGAATGAGAGATCAACCAAAGTATTTGTATGCATGCATATAAGCCTAACCAATGGATACAGACAACAGCATCCAAGGGGCCCCAGCATCTTTTCCTTATGACAATTCTTAGAGAGTCCCAAGGATGCCTTTTTATATAACACAGAAAACTTTTATAAAATGTAAACTTCCCTGGCCACAAATCATGATTTATTCTAATAGAGAGCATGTACTTCTTTGCATATAATCTATAACTGCTGACAAACTGCTGAGGAAATACTTGGAGTTTTCACATTTGCCTTAGGGCATTGACTCTCTGAATGTATCAAAAAAAGATCACAGACATTTGATCTAGGGTCATGGAATCCCTTTAAAATATTTGGATAGGTGTCTGAGAACCTTGGAATTGTTTGTTTCCTTAAAGCCATCTATTTCATGCTAACTAACAGTTACTAATTATAGGAACACTATGGATCATCTGTAAATTTGTTTTCATACTTCTGTGTAAAGTGGTATATGCTCAAATGAAACCAGTCTTCTATAGTAGCTACTCTCTGTAAAGGATCATGATGAAACTCAGAAGCAATGCATGGATGTCTGTTCCATACATGCCAGTCTAGAGTTATCACAAGGTGCCAATGCCAACACAATAACAATGATCAGTGTGTATCATGGTATAATTAACTATTGTTTCATGACTGATAATGTATTCTACTCTGGGAATCTACCCTAAGATCAGTTGTCTAAATTGAGCCTCATCAAAAATAGTCTTGTCTAAACATGAACTGCAATAACTTGCCCCCAAAAACCTCACATCCAATAAAAGGATCCACTCAGGCTTGCTACCAGAATAATCTCTTAAAGGGTCTGAGCCAGGTCAAATTCACAGAAGCTTGGACAATTTTCTACTTCTCTGAAGGACAAAAGATGCCTTTCAGCCTAATACATGCCAGTTATATGAAATTCACATTCTGGCAATCCAGAAATAAATTATATGAATGCAAGCACATCTACTGCTTTACATATTGTCTATGACTACTGTCAAAAAAATGTAGTTTCAATGGAAATAATCATCCATTCATTAACTTGTTGTTTAAGAAAATGCTTGTGGACCTCCCATATTAAGTTCTTGAATTTATTTAATAAACTTTGCATGGATGTTTAAGTAGTTTGAAGATGTCTGCTTTAACACAGAAAATATGTCCCATACCAATTCTCCATTCTCTTATCATTCCTGATTATAGGGGACAATATGGAACATGTATAAAAATTGATACATAAATTCTGTGTATTTTTTGTTTTACAACTCAAATGAACAAGTCTATGGAAGTTGCTGCTCTGTTTAGAGACATGATAGAACTCAGAAAAGTATGAAGATTAAGGAATAAGTGCCTGTACCCTGCAACTCAGTCTTGTAATCAGACTTTTTAGACTCAGTGTAAGTTACCAAAGCTAACACTAAAATAATGCCCTAGGCGAGCATAACATTTGAGAGACTCAACAACAAATCAACAAATGACAAGTGTTGATGAGTATATAGAGAAAAAATGTGAATCCTGAGGTGTTCTTTGATTGATCACTTCTCTGTCTCTGGATTTGATCAGACCATCAAACCTCAGAGGGAAGGTAGGGGAGGGTGGGGGGTAAGGAGGAGAGATCAACCAAAGTACTTGTATGCATGCATATAAGCCTAACCAATGGACACAGACAACAGGGTGATAAGGGTATGAGTGGGGGGTGGGGGGACAAATGAGGGGATAGGACACATATGTAATAACTTAATCAATAAAGAAAAAGGAAAAGAAAGAAAGAAAGAAAGAAAAGAAAGAAAGAAAGAAAGAAAGAAAGAAAGAAAGGAAGGAAGGAAGGAAGGAAGGAAGGAAGGAAGAGAAAGAAAGAAGAAAGAAAGAAAGAAAGAAAAGAAAGAAAGAAGAAAGAAAGAAGAAAGAAAAGAAAGAAAGAAAGAAAAGAAAGAGAAAGAAAGAAAGAGAAGAAAGAAAGAAAGAAAGGAAAGAAAGAAAGAAAGAAAGAAAGAAAGAAAGAAAGAAAGAGAAAGGAAAGAAAGGAAAGAAGAAAGAGAGAGGGAAAGATAAAGGAAGGAAAGGAAAGGAAAGGAAAGGAAAGGAAAGGAAAGGAAAGGAAAGGAAAGGAAAGGAAAGGAAAGGAAAGGAAAGGAAAGGAAAGGAAAGGAAAGGAAAGGAAAAAAGAAAAAAAAATGAAAGAAAAGGGAGAGAGGGAGAGATAGAGGGAGGAAGGAAGGAAAGAAGGAAGGAAGAAAGGAAGGAAGGAAGGAAGGAAGGAAGGAAGGAAGGAAGGAAGGAAGGAAGGAAGGAAGGAGGGAGGGAGGGAGGAAACAGTTCACCTGCCCAGTTTTTGGGAACATTGCATGATACTAGTGCACTGTTACCATGGCTGTCTTACCTCAGAGGGCCTGAGGACACCAGGCTAGATTCAGGCTGAATGTGAAAGTTATGAAGGTGTCAGCTCTATGTCTACCCAAAAAGGCACCTATGGTGTCATAGTGCAATGTGGGACTCCTCTTTCTATCATCAGGGAGGACTGACACAGTGAAGAAAGATAAAATGGGACAACCCTGCTGTACATGAACTTCAAATGAGGAATCACTGAACAAACAAAGCTGCAGATTTCTCCACAAAAAAGCGGTAGGTTGTGTATGGCCCTACCTTTTTCTGTTCTAAGCACACCATGTTGTACAGAAGATGGAGGGATTGTTCTATATGGTCTGAAAGGGATATTGGAGTTCCATACTGTACAACTTGATCCCTGATTATCTTTTCCAAAATGCTTACCTACTGAATTGCCATAGAGCGTCCATGCCATCTTTTGAAGCTTGCATCATGAATATCATCTTCATCCATACATAAAATGGCTATATATAGAGTACCCTAATTTTGTTCTCTGTTTCTCTCTCTGTGATTTCAGTCCATGCTCAGACCAAACATACTTTATAGTTCCCTTGTAGGAGAAGGTGTTTTGGGGGATGTAATTCAGGGGTGCCAAGGTCTATCTCAGCTCCTCCTGACACTTTCACATCATCTACTATGTCACAGAATGTCTCTCAGACTTTTTCCTACTGGGATTATTAATGATTTGCTCTATTGGTTATGGAAAGCTTTGTCCCCTGGCTCAATTCCTCCTTCTGCTACTACAAAAATTATGGCTCAACTACCTCCAGATCCTCTTTGTCCTGTCCTTTACCACATTTATTGGGGCATAGTGAGACTGGTATGAGCTTCTCAAACACAGGCTGACAAGGGCAGGGGTTATTCATGGGTGTTATGCCCAACATATATTTTACTCTCCCAGAGGGATTTGTCAATGACACAAATGTACCCAAATGGGTTGGCTCTTCTTCTCCAGATCTGGTATCTCTGCTGCTTGAATAACTGGGCACAGACAGTATTTTCTGAAATGTATGACATATGGTTCCATTTGCATGAGTTCTCATTTCATACGGTTGGCAGCAGCTTTCTTCCTACAAGATCCCTGTCAGAGAAACATTCTGTTGAGAACCTTAGGATGACCTAGAGATTAACCACAGTGCAGATACTCAGGGCTTAAAATCAAGGACTTGGCAATACCCACAAGTAACTATGGTTCTTTTGAGGAACAAATCTTGGCCTTCTTTCAAATCAAACTTGGAAAAGAAAGTTCTTTCATAAAATCAGAGAACTGAGATTCTACCAAAATGCAACATTCAAAATCACCTCCACTTATAAAACAGCATGTTAGCTTCCTCCTCATCTATAAATTTAGTGTTAGAAGCTGGGATACCACAAGAGAGGGCATCAGGACTCTCGACAATATTCCTTTCTTGGTGAAAAAAAAGATGGCGACCGGCAGATAGGTAGGGAGGGTGAGCGTGTGATTGAGTGAAGGAGTGACAGAGGTGTGTGTGGACCTGTGTGGGTGTGTGTGTGAATGAAATAGGGACAGCTAGACCCTGCAGTTCTTCCAGGGGGCATCCAATCCAGGTGGTCTTGGTTGGCAAAACCCCGCAGCCGCTGCAAACACTCCAGGGAGGACACCAGTGGCACAGAGACCCTGCCATCTTTAAGAACGGAACTGCTAGAGACTAGAATCCTAACCTTACCACCACCTAGTCTGGTCTCGGAAGCAAACCTGGTCACTACAGCCACTCTGCTAGAAGACCTGCCACCCCAGCTGCAGAAGCGCGAACCCTGAGACCTCCATCTCCAAAAGTGCGCGGCTGAAAGCAGTAAGTACAACCTCCCCCTCCCCAGCGCCGGAACTCAGGACTCGCCGCGTCCCCTGCCCATAGGCACCCGGGCACTCCACTACCCAGGCAGTGCTTGGGAACCACTGAGAGCCCCTGAGGGGGTTATTCTGCACAGTCAAGGGTGCACGGCCCTACAGTAGAATCTCTGAACTGCCTCTTCCTAAATAACTGCCCAGGGACACCCCTGCGGTGCAACTTCAGTGCCAGGGGGCTTCAGAGCTTTGCGCCGGCGGGCGCGCCACCAGTTCGTGCACACTCAAGGGCTGGCAAACTCACGGCCACAGCAAGGGAAGGCACCCTGAGCCCATATATCCACAGGGTTCTCTGGAAAGCTGCTCTGAGCCCCTGCTGGGTGTGATTCTGTACGGGCAAGGGTGCGCTGCCCCACAGCAGAAAATCTGAACTCCTTTCTCCCGAATACCTTCCCACATACACCCTAGCTGTTTAACTTCAGTGCCAGAGTCTCTGAAATTGCGTCAGAGGTGTGCGCCGGCGGGTGCGCCACCAGTTCGCGCACACTCAAGGGCTGGCAAACTCACAGCCATAGCAAGGGAAGGCACCCCAAGCCCATATATCCACAGTGTTCTCTGGGGAGCTGCTGTGAGCCTCTGCTGGGAGTTATTCTGTACAGCCAAGGACGCGCTGCCCCACAGCAAAAACTCTGAACTCCTTTCTCCTGAATAACTTCCCACATACACCCTAGCTGTTTAACTTCAGTGCCAGAGCTGTGCACCTGCAAACACACCTTCACAGAAGGGAATTTACAACAGGCAGACACCCTGAGCCCATCTACACACAGGGCGCTAGTGGGAGCCACTGGGAGCTCTCCCAACAGACGGTTCCTGGGTGCCACTGTGAGGTCCCACTGGACATGTGCGATTTCAACTAAGGGTGCAAGACAGCAAAAACTGGGACACCCCACTCCATAGCTGCTGACTTTTAGACACCATAGTTGTGCCTCTTAAGCTTCCAGGCCTACATCAAGAGAACCCAAGTAGCTCAAGTAGGGAGCTACACTAGATTGCCAAGCCCAGGAGAACTGAGAGATTATACCAGTAGCACCATCACCAAAAGATTCTGGGTAGCAAAGCAATTGGAACTACAATTAAAACATTACAGGAAAACATGGGAAGACAGAAAGGAAATTCTCAAAGGAAGGAACAGGAAGAATCACCAGAAAGCGAGTTAAATGAACTTGAGGCTAGCAGCTTAACAGAGAAAGAATTCAGAGTATTCATTATAAGGATGTTCAAACAGATGGATGAGAAATACACATAACTCAATGAGAGCTATAAGGAGCTGAATGAAAATGTCACCAACATGAAAAGAAACCAAGAGGAGATGAAGAACAACATAGCTGAAATAAAGAACACAATGGAAGGCTTAAAGAGTAGAATAGAAGAGGCTGAGGACCGCATCAGCGAATTAGAAGGCAAGGTAGAAAAAAACACACAAACACAGCAGCAACTGGAAAGAAGACTTAAAAAGCAAGAGGAGAGCCTAAGGGAGCTTCAGGACAACGCAAAACGAAACAACCTTCGAATAATAGGGATAAAAGAAGGAGAGGAAGAGAAGCAAGGAATAGAAAACCTGTTAGAAGAAATAATGACAGAAAACTTCCTTGATATTGGCAAGAAAAAAACTATCCAAGTCCAAGAAGTACACAGAGTCCCAAACAAGTTGAACCCCAAAAGACCGACACCAAGACACATCATAATTAAATTGACGAACACCAACGACAAAGCAAGAATCTTAAAGGCTGCCAGAGAGAAACAGAAAGTTACCTACAAAGGATCTCTTATCAGAATATCAACTGATTTCTCAACAGAAACACACCAGGCCAGAAGGGAATGGAATGAAATATACAAAGTGATGCAAAACAAGGGACTGAATCCAAGAATACTATACCCAGCAAGGCTATCATTCAAAATTGAAGGTGGAATCAGAAGCTTCACAAATAAAAAAGGGCTAAGAGCGTTCATCACTACCAAACCAGCAATGCAAGAAATGCTAAAGGGGCTGCTGTAAAAAGAAAGAAGAGAAAGGCAAGAAGAAACACAAACACTAAGGAAAAATATGTCAACAAACATGTACTTGTCAATAATAACATTAAACGTAAATGGATTAAATGCACCAATCAAAAGACATAGGGTAGCTGAATGGATAAGAAAACATGACCCATATATTTGCTGTCTACAAGAGACCCACCTTAGAGCAAAAGACTCACACAGACTGAGAGTGAAGGGATGGAAAAACATTTTTCAGGCAAATGGAAATGAGAAAAAAGCTGGGGTTGCAATACTTATATCAGATAAAATAGACCTCAAAGTAAAGGCTTTAATAAGAGATAAAGAAGGCCACTACATAATACTAAAGGGAGCAATCCAGCAAGAAGATATAACTCTGGTAAACATATATGCACCCAATGCAGGAGCGCCCAAATACATAAAAAATCTGATGGAAGATATCAAGGGAGAGATCGACATCAATACAATCATAGTAGGGGACTTTAATACACCACTGACATCAATGGATAAATCCTCTGGACAAAAAATCAGCAAAGAAACAGCAATTCTAAATGACACACTAGATCAGATGAACCTAATTGACATCTTCAGAGTATTTCACCCCAAAGCCATGGAATATATGTTCTTCTCAAGTGCACATGGGACATTCTCAAAAATAGACCACGTATTGGGTAACAAGCAAAGTCTCCCCAAATTCAAAATGATTGAAATCATATCAAGCATTTTCTCAGACCACAATGGCATAATATTAGAAATAAACTACAATAAAAACATTCCAAAAAACTCAAACACTTGGAAACTGAATAGCATGCTACTAAACAATGATTGAGTTATCAATGAGATCAAAGAAGAAATTAAAAACATCCTGGAGACTAATGACAATAAAAACACAACATTGCAAATCCTATGGGACACAATGAAAGCAGTCCTGAGAGGCAAATGTATAGCTCTACAGGCCTACCTCAAAAAACAAGAAAAAATGGTAATAGATCATCTATCTCAACAACTCAAAGAATTAGAAAGGGAGCAACAAGAAAAGCCCACAGTGAGCAGAAGAAAGGAAATAATAAAGATCAGAGCAGAAATAAATGCCATAGAGACCAAAAAAACAATACACAAGATCAACAAAACCAAGAGCTGGTTCTTTGAAAGGATAAACAAGATTGATGAACCTCTAGCCAGGCTCACCAAGAAACAAAGAGAGAGGACCCAAATAAACAAAATCAGAAATTAAAGAGGTGAAATAACAACAGACCCCACAGAAATACAAAGGATTGTCAAAAAATACTATGAACAACTCTACTCCAACAAACTAGACAACCTGGAGGAAATGGACTCATTCCTAGAAAAACACAATCTTTCAAAACTTACTCAGGAAGAGACTAAAAATCTCAATAGGCTGATAACTATGGAAGAAATTGAAGAAGTTATCTAAAAGCTTCCAGCAAACAAAAGCCCAGGGCTGACGGCTTCACAGGGGAGTTTTATAAAACATTCAAGGAAGAGCTAAAACCTATCCTCCTCAGACTATTCCAGAAAATTCAAGAAGAAGGAACACTTCCAAGCTCCTTCTATGAAGCCAGCATCACCCTAACACCAAAACCAGGTAAAGATAACACAATAAAGGAGAATTACAGGCCAATATCCCTCATGAACATAGATGCCAAAATCATCAACAAAATTCTAGCAAATCGAATCCAGCAATACATCAGAAAGATCATACACCACGACCAAGTAGGATTTATCCCTGGGATGCAAGGATGGTACAATATTCGCAAATCAATAAACGTGATACATCACATAAACAAATTGAGAGATAAAAACCATATAGTCATATCAATTGATGCAGAAAAAGCATTTGACAAAATCCAACACCCTTTCTTGATAAAAACACTCAGCAAGCTGGGAATAGAAGGATCATACCTCAACATAATAAAAGCCATATATGACAAACCCACAGCCAACATCATACTCAATGGGCAAAAACTAAAACCATTTCCCCTAAGAACAGGAACAAGACAGGGATGCCCACTCTCACCACTCCTGTTCAACATAGTGTTGGAAATACTATCCATTGCAATCAGACAAGAAGAAGAAATAAAAGGCATCCAAATTGGAAAAGAAGAAGTAAAACTGTCCTTATTTGCAGATGACATGATACTGTACATAGAAAACCCTAAAGACTCCATCAAAAAAACTTCTAGACTTAATAAATGAATTTGGCAGAGTAGCAGGATACAAAATAAATGCTAAGAAATCTATGACATTTCTATACACCAATAATGAACTTACAGAAAGAGAGACTAAAAAAGCAATCCCATTTACCATTGCACCAAAAAAATTAAGATACCTAGGAATAAACTTAACTAAGGAGGTAAAAGACCTATATGCGGAAAACTACACAACACTGAAAAAAGAGATAGAGGAAGACATAAACAGATGGAGGAACATACCATGTTCATGGATTGGTAGAATCAACATCATCAAAATGTCCATATTACCCAAAGCAATCTATAATTTCAATGCACTTCCCATTAAAATACCAATGGCATACTTCACAGACCTAGAACGAACTTTCCAAAAATTCATCTGGAATAATAAAAGACCCCGAATAGCCACAGCAATCCTGAGAAAGAAGAACAAAGTAGGTGGGATCTCCATACCAGATTTCAAGCTGTATTACAAAGCCACTGTTCTCAAAACTGCCTGGTATTGGCACAAGAACAGACATATAGATCAATGGAATAGAATAGAGAACCCAGAAATCGATCCAAATCACTATGCTCAATTAATATTTGACAAAGGAGGCATGAACATACAATGGAGTCAAGACAGTCTCTTCAACAAATGGTGTTGGGAAAATTGGACAGATACATGCAAAAAAATGAAACTAGACCACCATCTTACACCATACACAAAAATAAACTCAAAATGGATCAAGGACTTAAACATAAGACAGAAAACCATAAAAATACTAGAGGAATCTACAGGCAAAAAAATCTCTGAAATATGCCAAAAGAACTTCTTCGCGGATACCGCTCCTAGGGCAATGGAAGCTAAAGAGAAAATAAACAAATGGGACTACATCAAAATAAAAAGCTTTTGCACAGCAAAGGAAACCATCAATAAAACAACAAGAAAGCCCACTACATGGGAGAACATATTTGCCAATGATATCAACGATAAAGGTTTAATCTCCAACATTTACAGGGAACTCATGCAGCTTAACAAAAAGAAGATAAACAACCCAATCAAAAAATGGGCAACTGATCTAAATAGACACTTTTCAAAAGAAGACAGAAGGAAGGCCAAGAGACATATGAAAACCTGCTCTAAATCACTAATCATTAGAGAGATGCAAATCAAAACAACAATGCGGTACCATCTCACACCTGTCAGAATGGCCATTATCAACAAGTCAACAAATGACAAGTGCTGGAGAGGATGTGGAGAAAAAGGAACCCTCGTGCACTACTGGTGGGAATGCAGACTGGTGCTGCCACTGTGGAGAACAGTATGGAGTTTCCTTAAAAAACTAAAAATAGAACTCCCATTTGACCCAGTGATCCCACTTATAGGAATATATCCCAAGAAACTGGAAACATCAATCAGAAAGGATATATGCACACCTATGTTCACAGCAGCACAATTCACCATAGCTAAGATTTGGAAACAGCCTAAGTGCCCATCAGCAGATGAGTGGATTAAAAAACTGTGGTACATCTACACAATGGAATACTACGCTGCGGTAAAAAAGAAGGAGCTCTTACCATTTGCAACAATATGGATGGAGATGGAGAACATTATGCTTAGTGAAATAAGCCAGGCAGAGAAAGATAAATATCACATGATCTCACTCATTTGTGGAATATAATGAACAACATAAACTGATGGGGGGAAAAATAGATCCAGAAACAGAGAAACATCAATCAGAACGTCAAACCGCAGGGAAGAAATTGTGAGGTAACCAGAAACCCAAGAATGCCTGAGAACGCCTTTCTAGCCACGCTAGCAATCATTAGATGTACGGTAATTTTACCAGGGACAAGAGGGTAAGTATTTTGATCTTATGCTCCTGACCCTTCATGGGTAAGACCCATTACGTGGGCTGATCCTCTGACTAATGTAGTTACCAATAATACCAAACACCCTGGACATCTAGGAGGTCCATGGGTGGGGCAAGAAAGTATAAATACACAGGGGTCTCCACCCAGCTTCCCTTTTGTATGATACGAAATCAAAACAATGCCCCTTTGTGTGTACAATTAAAGAGAGGTTCTGGCTTGTGTGGATACCAAAGAAATGGTGTCACTACTATCACTACGTGCCCCTGGTGGAGGTGCAGAAAATGTAACTAAGACCTTGTCTATATAAAAAGAAATGGACAGCCAGTCTGAAAGGGAATTCCCATGACTAGAACAAAGAATATCCTTAGATGATACTATCCTACACTGTCATTAAAAATTATTCCCAGATTTGGATCACCCCCAGTACTTATAATAGTTCCTCGCACCCTTGGGGATAAAAAATAAATAAAATAAAAAAAGTCATCTGTTTGGTGCTTGGAGACAAACTTAACACATCTCCTGATACTTTAGAATTACTACAGCATAATATACAATTATCCCAAGCAAACATACAAACTAATTCTTTGAATGTCTGGCAGCAATTTAAAAAGGACATGTAAGGATTTAACCCTTTTCATTGGGTAGAGGGCCTCCTGGGAGGGCACCTGAGCATTCTATATGGGTCCCTCTTACCCTTTAAGCCAAGAGAGACCCTCTTCTCACAATTCAATTGCTCACAGCTGTTACATGAGCTCTCTGTTCATGTCGAGGTTGAAGTCTCATGATGACTGGTGCCATGGATCTGTCTCTCACCCAGTAGGGCGAACTGAGCCCTCCCTGGAGAAGAAACCCGGGTTCCAAAGATATGTGATCAGTGCTGGGGCCCCACCAGCAGGCGAGGGGATCCCAAGGCAGGTGCTGGGCATGGAGGCCACGGGGGCATAGGCTACCAAGGAGACAAAACTGAACCTCACGTCACCCTGCTTGGCCCCGGAGGATGGCTGGTTAGCCAGAGACAGGTAAGATTCCTCAAGGAAGGAACAACCTAAGACAGGCACAGTCGCAGAGGGGCCATCAGCAGAGAATTTGGGGATCAACAGAGGTGGGGCACAGACCCTCACCCCCCCAACATTGCAGGGGCCTGAACCCTAGCCCCTTCTGAGGGAGGTCTCCTGCCCCCATGGCTGCTTTGTGCTTCCCATGCCCAGCTCAGATCAGGACCCAGGTGACCGACAGAGACTTGGCCGACAGCAGCTGCCCTCTCACTCCAAGAATTGTTTGAGTTGCCTTGTACCCATGGTGTGGGGAAGGGGGTTTACGATATCTAAATCCAACCTACCACCAGGAATGCTCAGGACCTACTCAAGAAGGCAAATAATCCCTTACACCAATATTTACAGGGTAAAACAAGATTATTGTTAGAGTAATAAATTTGACAGTAAAATAGTAGTCAAGTTTTCAGGCAAATTTAAATTGGCTAGTTGAAACAAGTGAATATTCTAGAAAAATTAATTGTACCAGACAAAAAGGTGTTCCTAAAGAGTCAACTAAAATTTTTATTGGTACTTCATTTCATGATAAAAGGGTGCACCATATAATGAACCTAAAACAATAATATTATAGTGCAAAAAATTAAAATTTAAAAGCCATCAAGACTACATTATAAAATTTTCAAAAGCCTCCTAACATTTAAATCAAAAAAGGAGGGGATAGTAGAGGAATATCATGTAAGGAAAAATATCCTGTAAGTAAATTACATCTAGAAAATTAATACTTTAGAAAATTAATTGTAAGGCTAAAAGCAAGACACCCATGAAAAACACACAAGGTGACAAAACAAGCCAGAGGAAAATCATTTGGGCAAAAATTGAAAAAGGATCCCCAGTCAAATTTATAGAAAATATTCCTTTATTAACCTTTGGTCGAGAATATGTTTGTATATTTTCAGAAAACAACTCCGAGACCATGTGGATTCCAGCAAGAGAGGAATCGACGGGACTACTCCAGCCATGAAGACAGAAGAGAAGCAGTCCAGAGACGGAAGACGCGGATGTGGCCTTCCCATACTAGCAGTTAGCAGCTGTGCATCACTGCAGATTGCCCAGGACCAAACCGGACAGAGTCGGACCTGCATTACCACCATTTGTCCACCATCCAGAACTGAAATATCAGTGCTGACATGTACACATAAGGAACTGTTGGACATTGAAATTGGGTCTCAAAAGAACTGTTGGCCCAGAAAGAAACTCACTACACACTGATTCATTTGCCTGTCACCATAACCATTATTGCTTGTCTCATTTTCGGTTCTTATAAGGGTATTTCTAATAGCACATGATCTCACTCATCTAGGGGAAATAATGAACAACATAGACTGATGAACAAGAACAGACCCAGAAACAAGGAGGCATGGATCATACTGTCGAGCCTCAGAAGGAGGGTAGGGAAGGGTAAAGGGGAGAGATCAACCAAAGGACTTGTGTGCAAGCATATGAGCCTAACCAGCGGTTAAGGACAACAGGGGGGTGGGGACATGTGTGGGGAGGGGTTTGGGATGGGAATGGGGGGGGATGAGGACAAATATGTGATACCTTAATCAATAAAGAAATTTAAAAAATAAATAAATAAATAAATAAATAAAATCCTGAAAAAAAAATATTGCTGACAGAGAAATGTAAGTAAGGATGCAGGGTCTAGCACTGGGATCAGTCCAGCAGGTGGTGACTATTGGGTGTACTGATGCAGTGAGTCCTCAGGCTTTTGTGTAGACTGATTAGCAGGTTTTACTGTCTTCATTAGGGTGGTCTGCAGAGGATTGTCCTGGTTGGGGACAATCCCAGCACTCATATTGGCTGTCCTTCAGCGGTGGGCTGTGTTTACCGGGGTATGGTGCATCCAGGTGTCAGACCTGCAACTCTAAGGGCTGTGGGAGTAGTTAGTATGACAAAATAGGTCCTTTCCAAGTTGGTTTGAGGGATTCTCTCTTCCTATCTTTTACCCAGACTTGATCCCCTGGTCAGTGGAGTTGTATAGTTATTCCCAGGAAAATGGGAATTCTATCAGTGTCCCATTAATGTATATTAAGGACTTTTTTTCTAGTCTTTGTAGTTGCTTCTGAATTTCTAAATTTCCTAACTCTTCTATGTTCCCCTTGAGTGTGATTAGTGGGGGAGGTCTCCCATATAGGATTTTAAAAGGGGAGAACCCTATCTTTGTCTGCAGGGCAAACATACCTACAGGAGAGCCAGAGGCAGTATATCAGTCCAGGACAGGTTGGTTTCCTGACATAGCTTTGTCATAGACTGCTTAAGAGTCCAATCCATGCATTCTACTCTCCCTGAGCTCTGGGGCAAGTAGGTCTATGTAAATTCCATTGGATGCCTAGAGCCTTAACTACCTGCTGTACTACTTCTGCCACAAAGGCTGGGCCATTGTCTGATCTCATAGTAAATGGATCCCATATCTCAGGATGATTCTTTTACTAGAGCCTTGGTTACTTCTCTTGTCTTCTCTGTATGCATGTGGTAGGCCTCAACCCAGCCTGAGAAAGTATAGACAGACACTAGGAGATAATTACTTCCCCTGTTGGGTCCTATTTCAGTGAAGTTCACCTCTAGATCTTTGAAAGGTGTTTGGCTGCTGGATTCCAACAGTCCCAATGGGGCCTTGTCTGGCATTGTTTTGTGCACACAGCTACGCAGCATTGGGAAACTGAGGCATAGAGGGACAGAAGCTGAGCAATCAGGTAGTACCAAATCAATAATACTTCTAGGGCGTTTTTTTCCAGGTAGGTCAGTTCATGTTGTTGGAGGACCACCCAGTGGGCTAGTTTTCTGGCACACAGATCCTGTGGTCTGGAAGTATCCACCAACCCTTCTTAGTCATATTTCCTTCCTCTTGTTGTGTCTATTTCTTTTTCTGAGCTGTGTGTGCAGTTCTGGAGCCAGCATGATTTGTGGTGGTGTTGCCTGTTCTCTTGCGGCTTGTTTAGCTGCAGTGTCTGCCTTCTGCTTCCCCTCTAACACTGAGTCTTTTCCCTTTTGGTGTCCCTTGCAGGTGACTGCTACCTCCTTTGGTTCCTAGACTACCTCTAACAGTTCCAGGATTTTATTTTGGTTTTTGATTCCTTTCCCTTCTGCCATAAGGAGTCCTCTTTCCTTGTATATAGCTCCATGTATATGTAGGGAGCAAAGGCATAGTGCGAATCAATATATATGTGAACCCGCTTATTCTTGCTAAGCTCTAATGTCCTCATCAGGGCCCAAAGTTCTGCTCTTTGGAGGAAAGGCCCTTGCCTCCAACATTTTGTAATCCAAAACTATTGCTTACCCAGCATATCTTTTGCCTTTTCCATGAAATTACTGCTGTCCATGTATAGAATGAGGTCAGGATTTTGCAGTGGTTTACACAGGAACTCATGCACCACCTGTGGCCCCCAACCGGCATTGTCGGGGCCACAAAATGGCCTACTGCTTGTGGTCCCAATAGTCCCCACAATGGTGACTTCCCATCCTGATAGGGGTGCTACCCTTTGTGTCACCTCAGAGTGTTCAGCCCCTGTGTCACCCGGTGGGGTTGGATGGCCCAAGTCAGCAGCCAGGAGGGCCACCTTGTGCTTCACATTCTTTGATTTGCTTTCTTCCTGGCTGTGTGGTCCCAGTTTACAAAGGGGGGATTGTGGGCGATTTCCAGCAATTCAGTACATTCTTTCCAAGGGTTCCCTCTAATAGCTGAAGTGTTTGTCAGATGTTGGTTTGAGCCTGTCCTATAAGGGAAGCATTGACCATGCATTGGTTCTCAGGGGCCTCTGGGTCAAACATAGTGGACTCTGTAGCCCTCGCAGAGTCTTTCATAGAAGTCAGCCAGACCCTTATCTGGTTTCCATAAGACCTCAGAGGTCTTTGCCAGGTTTGTAGGCTTCTTGGCTCCTGCCCTTATTCCTTTGAGGAAGGCGAGTCAGTATCTTTCTAGGGGATTTTTTTCTTTCTCTGTATTTGAGTCCCAATGTGGCCCCTCATTGGGCAGGGCTTCCCGTGTCCAGGCCTCTGCATTTAAATGTTCAGCTGGTGCCTAAGATTGGAGCCATTTTCTGGCCTCAGTAACAATTTTCTGGCATTCTTCTGTGTTAAACAAGGTGAGGAGGAACTGTTTGCAGTCGACCCAGTTGGGACTCTGAGTCTAAAATATGGATTCCAGAAGCTCTATTATTGCCTGAGGTTTTTCAGAATATGGAAGCATGTGATGTTCCAGTTGAGGAGGTCAGTGGTGGAGAATGGCTGATAGTTAAAGACTGAGTCCCACTCTTGTAGGGTCCCATCAGGATTTACTCTTGGAGGACCCTTCATCTCCCGCAGGGCATCTGCATTGCCGCTAGGGGTCTTGTTCCTTGGGCCGCTGACCTAAAACATCTTCCTGTAGGCTCAGGTGTCTCTGGTGATGGGGGCAGTCTGGCTTCCTCAGAATCCCCTTGCAATATGGGAGGCCGCTGTATTTTCCATGAAGTCTTCCTTTTACTTTGTGCCTCGAGGACCTTAAACTGTTCCTGACCACTAACGCAGAACCAGACCAAGGAAAGCTTGATCTGAGCTATGTCCAATGATTGGTCTATGTAAGGAAAAGGGTTTGGGTGGCTGGGGCTTCCAATGACAATCCTATATACTACAGCCCAGACTGTGGGGACATTAAGGGAGCCTTAACTAGTCCCAGCATATGGGATCCTGGTCCGGGCAGCGTGGAGATGGGGTGGAGAACTGGGCCAGAGAGATGAGGGCCCAGAGCCCAGGGGTACTCCAGGCTCTTTCCCTTTACTCCCCTGCAGTATGTTCACACACAGTGCATGTGGACATGTCAGCATCCACCCTGCAGGCAGCACAGCTATGTGAAATGCCATCCCCCTTTCCTCTGCTTTCCTCAAGCCTTCCTTTCCCTGTCCATGCCCTTGGCTCAGGTCTTCAGTCTCACCTTTACCCTAGTCTATTTTGTGGACCTATTTTTGATTTTGCCTTCCCTGACTTTATCTCAGCCCTGTCCCTGTCTTTAATTCAGCCCATGTCCATCTCTACCTGTAAATCTATCTCTGTCCCTCTCCTTGTTTTGCTCTCTAAGCCTCTCCTTGCCTCAGTCTCTAGTTTTAACTAATTAGTTGCAACTGTGTCTCTGGCCACCTTTGATTCAGGTTTCTGTCTTGCCATGTTTCTCTCCTATTGAGTCCTGACCAGGACTCCTACTGCCCCAGTATCAGTTCTGGCGGCTCTGTCTCTCAGTGGCTGGGCCCTATCGCCAAGCTAGGGCCCAAGTACTGCACCCCTGACCCTGATTCAGAGCCCAGTTTTCTGGTGACTCAGGCTGGGGCCATGGGACTGGGAACCAGGAGGTGTGTGGGGCAGGAGATCATGGAGCAGGCCGGGCAGCTTGGGACTGCAAGAGCTGCTACAAGGGAGGAGGTAAGAAGGGAGGGTGCAGAGTCTGGGCACCTGTGGGGGATTGCTGCTGGCATGGAGCAGGCTTGAGGTTTCCACCAAGGTCCTCAAGGAAGTGATGGGGAGGAGTCTGGGATGCAGGGGTCTGGGGACACAGGGGTCCTCTATTCACTATGTGACTGCCATCCACTGCCTGGTGCCTCTGGAGCTGTCCCAGGCTCGGGGTTCTGCAGCACTGACCCCATCTCCCTCTGACTCCCCTGAAGGGGTTCAGCCCCACCCCGACCCAATGGGGCCAGGCCATTCCTTGTGCAAGAGCAGGCCTTCAAAAGCTTTGGGCTTTTTATTTAATCACTGGCACTCATCTTTGGGACTGACCCACTCTGCCCTCCTCTAGGTCGAGAAAGGGACTGAAACAGGGCTGGAGGCCAGGACAAAGAAGCAGAGGCCAGGACAAGGAAAGAACCAGAGAGAATAGGACAGTACTGTGCTGGTGTACCCCTCAGAGAATCTGTACACCCTCAAGAGCTGCTCCAAGGCCAGCCTGCCTGTCTGTTGTCTGGTGCTCCAATCACAGCGACTGGCTGACACCCAGCATCTTCCAGGAGTGGTTTACTGGCTGCTTCTCCCCTACTGTAGAGAGCTATTGCACCAGCCACCACCTTCCACATCATGCCCTGATGTTCCTGGATGGCGTGCATATCACCATGCCTACCTGGGTAGTCTCTCAGCCCAGGTACATGTTGAGATCCTGCATAATAACACATCCTCCCTGACTCAGCCCATAAATCAGGGCATCATGGCCACCTTCAAGGTCTATTACCTGCACCACACGCTTAGCCAGCTGGTCCAGGAGAAGGTTGGTGGAGACCGGCCCTCCATGCAGGAGTTCTGGTGCAGATATATACCTCATGATGACAGTGGACAACATTGCCCAATCCTGAGCAGAGCTGCAGCCTGCCACCATTAACAATGCCTGGAGGAAGCTCTGGGCCAAGTGTGTGCCCTCTGGCACTTTGAAGCCAGTCCCTGAGACCCAGCTCTGCCATAGTATTGTGGCACTAGCCAGCCACATGGGCCTTGGGGACATGGTGGAGGCTGATGTTGCCCACTTGTTGCAGATTCATGTGGAATGCCTACCCTGCGGAGTACCCCAGGATGCTGAGGATGGAGATGCCAGAGGGTTTGGGATGCCCTGGAAGGCATGGAAAGGCCTGACCTCAAAAGGCTTGAACTGGATCTCACTGGTGGGTGCAGGGATGAAGAAAGCTTGTGTGAGTTCATTGAACACTGAACACCTGGCCCAGACCCTGTACCACTTCTATACTGGCCTAGAGAATGATCCCAACCAGGAGTGCAGCCTGAGGGTGTCCCAAGGTGTCCACTGTGCCCTCGCCTGCCTCTGGGAACTGCACTGGGAAAGGAGGCAGCAGGCTTGGGTAGTTGCATCATCAAGAGGCCCTGTGGTGGTGGCCACAGGGAGTTGGCAGGAAGCCTGAATTCACCGCAGGTGGGGCCTACAGAGGGTGGGTGAGTAGCTAAGGTCAAGGCCATGTAGAGCAGACCTCTGCAGCTGGCTTGCATGATGTGGGCTTGGGCCTGATGTCAGAGGAGCCCTGTCTGATGACTTTTTGTTTCTGGAGGACAGACACTGACACTTCTCACCCATGGTTCACAGATCTTGTGCTTGCTTGTCTTCCTTCCTTTCTTCCCTCTTTCCTTCCTTCCCTCCCTCCCTGCCTCCCTCCCTTCCTCCCTCCCTTCCTTCTTTTCTCCTTTCCTTCTCTCTTTCCTTCTCTCTTTCCTTCTTTCTTTCCTTTCTTTTTTCTTTCTTTCTTTCTTTCTTTCTTTCTTTCTTTCTTTCTTTCTTTCTTTCTTATCCTCTTATTTATTGATTTTCTTTCTTTTTTTTAGATTGAGAGAAAGGGAGAAACATTGACATGAGAGAGAAACATGGATTGACTGCTTCCTGTATCTGCCCTTGTGGTGTGCAGATAACTCCAACCAACGGAGCTCCCTGGACAGGGCAGTCACTGTGACTTTTGATACCAGGGTCCACTTCCTTGATCTGGAGATGTTTTCTTCCCTGGGTTTCTGTGGCATGGCTTTTTTGGATTCTTTCCAGCCTCTGAGGCTGCACCTTTTGTGACTGATGGTCTCCTGGACCTATCTCTCTTTGGGAAGTCAGATTCACTCTGAAGGGCCTCTCCGTATACTGGTTGCAGCCCAGACTCTTCCTGAGGTTTGACCACCAGCTCTGATTGTGATGGATGAGTCTATTGGTCTTGTTATTTCCCCTCATTCAGTGTGTTCTATTGTCCCCCACACTTTAAAAACAGGCACACTGAGATGTTCACCTGACTTTGCAGACACACCGCATGGACCACCAAATCACAGTCAGCAAAGGAAAGTGTTGTGTTCCAGATTGATGAGCATCAGGTGGTGAGACAGGGATATCGTATCTGGCCTCCTGCATTTTGTTCAACACATGTACTGACATGTATCTGTGCACGTGAACACACAAGAAATAAAGATGGTTTTGACACCTCTGTCCCCGCTAACACCTGTAGTGGTGAGCCTGCTATCAACCCATGACAGTTGGAAACTCCAGGGCCCAGCTTTACTGGGTAAAAGCTTAGATGAGGTCACTTGCTTTTCTGGAATGAGCTAGAAGGATGGCAAGAGAAGATGGAGTGCCCAGCTGGTATGACTCAGTTGGTCGAGAGTGGGCCCATGCACGGGATTGTTTCCTGGTCAGTGTACATATCCAAGTTGCCTCTTCACCCCTGCTAGGGGCCATGCAGGGGGTAGCTCAATGATGGATGCTTCTCTTTTTTTGATGTTTCTATGTCTCCCTCTTCCAATTAAAAAAAAAAAAAGAAAGAACATTGAAAAAGAGAGAGGAGTATCAGATTGGAGTCCCTTGAGGATATATAAGGCCAAAACAAGCAAGAGGGGAGTTTATTAGAGGGAATGGGGAAGGAGCCCAACTGAGGAAGGTTAGGACTCAGTCTCCACTGTTCTTGGGTTAAATTTCATCTGCAAAAAATGGCAGAGGGAGTAGGCTGGGGGAGATGTGTTCTAGTCTGATTAGATGGAGTTTCTTGAGGCTGTGGGTTATCTCACCCTCTGGTGTGGCTGCCTCCTATTGTGCTGGATAGGGTGACTTCTGGCTGTTCCACAAAATGAGGCTAGGGCCACTTTCTTGTGTAGGACTTTCTAGTCCACCTGAGCCAAATGTCCTCTGTTGGCCTGTCATTCCTGCCTTTTTCTTTAAATGATGGGAAGCACAGGAAGATCTTTGGGTCAGGAAAGAGGGATGTTGACTTGGTTTGGACTACTTCCTGCTGAGAAGGTACAGCTGATGATTAATTTTTGTTCCCCCCTACCCTGTGCTCTCCCTGGGGAATGTAAATTCTAATATATAAAAAGCTAGGGGCTGTCACAACCGAAACAATCAGATGACGGAACAGCAGTCTGCATGGGTGACAAGGCCACCAGGAGGGTTAGTGAGGGATGACAAAACAACTGAACAGCAGGATGCATGGGGCGACCAGGCCTGCAGGAGGTTAGTGAGGGAGAACCAAATGACTGAACAGTGGGCTGCATGGGGTGACCAGGCCAACAGGGGGGTTAGTGAGGATGACCAAACAACTAAACAGCAAGCTGTGTGGGGTGACCAGGCCGTCAGGGGGGTTAGTGAGAAACAACCAAGCAACTGAACAATGGGCTGTATAGGGTGACCAGGCCAGCAGGGGATGAAGTTGGGGGCGATCAGGCCAGAAGGGGGTATGTGCGGGTGACCAGGCTGGTGTCGGGGGAGGGGGGATTGGGGGTGACCAGGCTGCCAGGGATGGCAGAGGGGGGTGGCCAGGCCAACAAGGAGGAAGTTGGGTGCAACCAGGCTGGCAAGGGGAGCAGTAAAGGGTGAAGGCCGGTAGGGGGGCGGTTAGGTGTAGCCAGGCCAGCAGGGGAGGCAGATGGGGGTGACCAGGCCGACAGGGGGGCAGTAAGGGGCAACCAGGCTGGTGGGGTGGCAGTTGGGGGTGACCAGGCTAGCAGGGGAGGGGCAGTTAGGGGTGATCAGGCTGGTGGGGGTGACAGTTAGGGGTAATCAGGCAGGCAGGTGAACAGCTAGGAGCCAGCGATTCCAGATTGTGAGAGGGATGTCTGATTGCCAGTTTAGCCCAATCTCTGGTAGTCAGACATTCCCTGAGGGGTCTCAGATTGGAGAGGGTGCAGGCTGGGCTGAGGGGACACCCCTCATGCATGAATTTTGTGTACAGGGCCTCTAGTGTTTAAATAAATAGGGTTGTTCCATAGTCTTTAAAGGTTTATATCTATATCTTTGGAGAAGAAGAACACAGTTAATTTGTGTTTGATTTGTGTTTTGAATAGTTTTTTGGAGGAATTGTGTGAAGAGTTTAAAAGCATAGGGTCTGATGGATAGAATAGAAGTAGTAGCATGAGAGGCATTAAGAAAAGCAGGATAAAAGTTATCTATGAGAAAGTTTTAGCCAAGATTCAGCTGCTCATTTTCTAATTAAGGAGGATTTATCAATTAATTTCTTGGCTCTGTCTCTTACTACAACAGATTGGTTGGCATAAAAACAACATTTTCCCCCAAATAATAGACAAAGTCCCCTTTTTTTCTATGATCCTCACAGCAGGTCAAGGCCTCTTCTATTTTGAAGGGTAACTGCTGCTAAGGAATTTATTTGGTCTTTTACCACTACAATACTTTTGGCATTATCCTAGCTATCTGCAAGGTATTTGGATAGGAGTTGATAGTGGGAAAGAGAGGTTGCTATTCCTCCTATTCCAGTGCCTAAGCCTGCAGCTATCCCTAGGTCGGTGAGGAGAGGAAGAAGGACAATGCCTTTCTTGGTATAAGAATGAGTGGAAAGAGAAACCTTAAAGGATAATTATTAGGGAAAATGTCTATTTCCATGGCAAGATAGACTAGGGTGCAAGTTCCTGTCCAGTTGTCTGGGAGACAAAGATAGGTATTGGTTCAGCACAGAAAGAAAATACCTTGATTTTCTAAGTAGAAGGTATTTTCGATAGTGAAGAGGTGAGTAAGTTTGTTGTTTTCATTTTCCTAAATAGAGAGAAATACAGATAAGGCTGCTCCTGTAAGGAGTTGAAAAGGGATAGGGGTATTGACCTGTGTAGCCCCATAGGGGGTGTTTTTAAAATATATATACTTCCTATTGGTCTCCACCCAAAATTTAGAATGTGTAAAACCATGTGAAGGAAGCTGGAAGCATTGAGATTGAGCTTGTGAAGTGCAATCCTGCCAAGGGAAGTAGTTGATGCAGGAAGAGGAAGGGTTTGAGCTTGACAGAATTGGGAGACTGCTGTTATTGGGAAGGTCACTGATATGGAGGGCCAGGCTGAGACTAGAATGGGCCTTAAAAAAAGGGCTGTCTGGGTGGTGGTATATTTGGCCAATCAGAGGAAGGTGTAAGATTAAGAGTAAAATTGTATAGGCAGTTACCAAGGGGTCCTAATTTTTTTTCCTCTAGGGTGTGTCCTGTTGATGCAGAGAGGGGCTTAATAGGTTAGGATAGTGTTGGTCATTACTGGTCCTAGGATGGGAACTCACCTGGATGAGTGTTGGGTTATATTACTGAAATATTACTGGAGTAATTGGCTCTGCCCATGAGAGTACCTTTTGTCAATTGGGTGATTTTAAAGTTCATTGAGGTGCATGAGTTGGAATGGGGACCCTCTGTGCATTCTACAGTGGAAGGATAGACTGGAGTTGGGCCATGCATACAAGGAGGTGGGGGACGCTGTGTAGCTGATTGATGAGAGGGGAATACAGGGCCAACAGTCTTGCACGAGAGTGGGGTTGGTGGAGATGAGGAGGTGATGCATTGAGTTGAGGGTTTGGGAGAGGAAGTGAGGACTTAGGAGATGGTTAAGAGGTATGGGGTAGATTGGAGTACACAGTGAGAGGTGGAGGTGAAAGAGGGTTGATAGATAAACCATTTAGGAGGTCAGTATATCTTTTAGGATTAGGAATAATATGAAGCTGAAGAGGTAGATTTGATTGGGAGAAAATTCCTATAGGTGTCAGAAGCCAGAGATCCAAGAGGAGCTCAACGATGACTTCCACTGTGTGGGGATGATGGCATGAAATGAACCAAAACAGGTTGTCACTCACAATTTGTAGGTATGAGAGAGCTTCATCACATATATCACTGGACATTTGGCTTGGTTCTGGAGATTTTGAGTGTGAGGTCTCCCGTGGGGATACACGTGTAATGAAGTAGAAGGTCAGTGAGGTCCTCCAGTACTGATGGCAGCATGGAGTTGTTTTCTGTTTCTGCAAGTTGGTAGGTGAGTTTTAACCTGGATAAGTGAATCCATGGGGCTATGCCTCCTAATTTAGCTGTGGTCGTTGGGGTGGTGAGGAGAACCAAGTGGGGGCCTATCCACGATGGGGTTAGGGACTTTGGCTGTAGGGTTTTCATGTAGATATAATCCCATGGGGAGATGTGGGTATTTGGTTTTCTTAGTGTGCCCTGAGGGAGAATGGCTTCTCCCTATTCCCTTAGAAGGGTGTGTGTGTGTGTGTGTGTGTGTGTGTGTGTGTGTGTGTGTGTGTGTTTGTGTGTGTGTGTGTGTGTGTGTGTTAGTATTGGGAGATAGTCCCCATATAATGAAGCAGAAGATGATAGGTTACCCATTAATAGAGACCTACCATACATGAGCTCAAAAGGGCTGAGAATAGACCTGATCTTAAGAAGGACAAGAGGTAGCAATCTCAGCCAGGGAAGTTATGTCTGGGTGTTGAGCTTAGTGAAGTGTAGCTTGAGGATACCATTCATTCATTCAACCTTTCCTATGACTTCGATCTATATGGTATGTGGAGTGACCATTTAATTCCTAATGATTGGTAAATCTGTTGAGTAATTTTAGAAATAAAGGCAGAACCATTATCAGATTGTGATGTCTGGAGACCAAATTTGAAAATTATACTTTGCAACAGGGCTTCAGCCACCTAGGTGGCCTTTTCTGAAGATGCAGGGAAGGCCTCAACATACTCTGTAAAGATGTCAACAAATACTAATAATTTTCTAAATTTCCTGATGGGTGCTAGGTGTGTAAAGTCAACTTGACAATCTTGTCCAGGGACTTGTCCCCTGGCTTGGTGGAAGGAAAGAGGGGAGGGCTAAGCCCTCCTTGTGGAGACATCCATTGACAGGTGGGGCAAGATCTGGTTATGTCTAGAGGGTCAGAATAAAGGAATGAATGTAAGATGGTCTGGAATAGGAGGGCAATTAAAGGTTTAAGTCTGATGTGAAATTGATTGTGGAGATTGGTGAGAATTTCTTGAGCATGTTGTATTGTAAAAACTATCTTATTATTTAGATAAAACCATCCCTCATTGAGGGAGGCCCCGAGCTGAGTAAGGTCCATCTGTTCTTGTGTGGAATATGAGGAGCCATGGCAAGGAGTTGAGAAGATATTATGGGTTCCTGTGCTTGTCTTTTAGCCTCTGAGTCTGCCTTATTGTTTCCCTCTCAGATTGGATCTTTGATGGTTTGGTGCCCTTTGCAATGGATTACTGCTATTTGAGTGGGCAACTGCTTTGCTTGAAATAGTTTGATGATGAGTGTTTCGTTAATGATTGGTGAGTTTTTTGAGATGAGGTATCCTCTCTCTTTCCATATAGGAATATGAGAATGGATGGTATGAAAGGTATAATTACAGTAGATATTAGTAGGTTTGTCTAGCGAGAGGAAGAGCTTGAGTAAGTGCAATTACCTCTGCTTGTTGTGAGGCAGTGCCAGGGGAAGAGGGCCAGATTCTATTACAGACTGTAAGGGAACTATGGCATATCCAGTCTGTTTAGAGAAATTGTTAAATGCATGGATATCAATAAACCAATCAATGGCAGGTGGTGGTAGGGGAGTGTAATTGATATTAGGGAAGGGGTGTAGGAAGTATTCTATTATGTCTAGGCAATTGTGTAAGGTGGATATACTTGTCTTAGTTGTGAGAGACCTTGCTAGATTTGGGGTGTTGGGGCTGTGTGAGATTTGGACTTGCGGATTAAGAAGTAGTTGTTCATGTAGGGTTTGTGGTCAGGAGGGAGATGTATTGGTGATAGTTTGGTGGGTTTGTAAAGATTATGGGGAGAAAATACTCTGATATTGGCATAGGGTGCCAGTTTGAGTGTCTCTTGTATGAGTAGGGTTGTGGAAGCCAGGGATCTAAGGCAGGCAGGCCAACCAAGGAAAGGAGAATCCAAGGACTTGGAGAGATAGGGGGCAACCAGTTGGTCAGGGCCATAAGTCTGTGTGAGGACTCCTAAGGCAAATCCATACTGGGTGTCCTCGTGAAATGTAAAGGGCTTCCTAGATCAGGGAGGGCTAAGGTTGGGGCTTGAATGAGTGCAGTTTTTAATTTTTAAAGAAATATTTTATGTCAATAGGATCTTCTATTGGCTCCTTGAGGTGGCTTTATATAGATCTTTGGCTATGGGCCCAAAGTTAGGGACCCAAGTGCGGAAGAATTACAGTAGATATTAGTAGGTTTGTCTAGCAAGAGAAAGAGCTTGAGTAAGGGCAATTACCTCTGCTTGTTGTGAGGCAGTGCCAGGGGAAGAGGGCCAGATTCTATTACAGACTATAAGGGAACTATGGCATATCCAGTCTGTTTAGAGAAATTGTTAAATGCATGGACATCAATAAACCAATCAATGACAGGTGGTGGTAGGGGAGTGTAATTGATATTAGGGAAGGGGTGTAGGAAGTATTCTATTATGTCTAGGCAATTGTGTAAGGTGGATATACTTGTCTTAGTTGTGAGAGACCTTGCTAGATTTGCCAACCCTAGGAAGGGAAGGAATTCCTGTTTGGTTTGTGGAAGTGGCATGTTGAGAAAAGGCAATGCCTTTTTTGGTGGGTGAGAGGGAGAGTCCTAAGTAAATAACCTTAAGCTTAGAAAATGGTCTCTTGTCTTTAGAAACCCGACAACCTTTTTCTTGAATAAAGTTGAGAAGAATTATGGTGTGTTGTTGTGAGAAAGCCTCTGTAGGGCTACAGAATAGGGGATCATCTACATCTTGTAGGAGAATACTAGGGGAAAGATTTAGCTGTGGAAAATCAGAGGCTAGTGGTTGGCCAAAGAGGTGGGGACTGTCTCAAAAACCCTGTGGGAGAACTGTCCAGGTTAGTTGTCTAGTGACCCAAGTGATGGGATCAGTCCAAATGAATGCAAACAGATTCTATGAGTTAGGACTGATAGGGATGGTAAAGAAAGCATTCTTCAGATCTAATACTGTGTAGTGAGTGGTATCAGGTGGTGTTTGAGAGAGTATAGAATAAGGGTTGGGTACTACTGGTGATATGGGTAGTGTGGCTTCATTGATTTCCCTAAGGTCGTGAACTAAGTCATAGGGGCTATTAGGTTTCTTTAAAGTGAGTATGAGAATGTTGCCTGGGGATGCTGCCTCCCTGAGCAGGTTGGATGAGAGAAGTCTGTAAATAATAGGTTTGAGGCCAAGCAGAGCCTGCCTGAGGTGTTAGTGGATATTGAGCTTTGTTGGGAAATTGCCCTGGAGTTTTGAGTGTCACCTGTATCAGGGTATGAGGAGAGGTTATGGAAGGATGAGAGGTATCCCAAACCCAAGATTTGCTTGGGTTAGCCATGGTGGGAAGGAAGAGGTGGTATGTGAGTGAACCCTCTATTGCAAGGAGCACAACCATTTGGAACTGTGTGGGAGTGCTATTTTGGGCCCCTGGACTGAGTAGAAGGCACCTATTTTAGATAAAATGTCCCACCCTGGTAAGGACACTGGAACAGCTGGGCAAAACTAGGAAGGCATGTGTGAAAGTCTGGGAGAGGTCGAGTGATAAGTGGGTGAGTACACTTACTGTCCATGTCTACAACAGAGATAGGGGAAGGGATGAGGAGTATTCAGGCAGGACTAAGTATGTTGCCCCTGTATCCTACAAAATCCTATATAATAAAAGCCTAATATGCTAAGTGTCTGTTCGTCCATTCAACCAATTAAAGCATAATATGCTAATGAAATGCTTAGGCTGCTCAACCACTTTCTATGATGTGCACTGACCACCAGGGAGCAGATGCTTGAACTGGTAGGTTAGCTTGCTGCAGGAGTCCCACCGATTGATACTGAGTGAGATGGGCTATACATGCCCTGGAGACCTCCCTTGGTCCTTCCCCAGCCCCAATTGTGCACCAGTGGGGTCCCTCAGCCTGGCTTGTGCGCTCTCACAATCTTGGACCCTTCAGGGGCTGTTGGAGAGCCAATTTCTGCCTGATCCCACAGGCCAGGTCAAAAGACCCCACTGGTGCACAAATTCATGCACTGGGCCTCTAGTCTAAGAGAAAAGAGATGGTCTTACCTGCCACTTTTAAGATTACCCTGGGTTCTGAAGTGGTGATGGTTAGAGCCTAGGCTGTGTGGAACACAGATCCCGTCGGCTATCCTTTGCTAGGCCCAGTAGCTCAGAGACTAAGAATCCATGGGAGCGAATTTTCTTGCTTCTGTGGGGGAGGTAATCCAATCCCTCCATTAGAGGCTGTTGGACACTCAACCTTCCAGTGCCCTGTCTGGCAACACAGAGGACATGGGCCTGGAGGAGGTCTCAGCTTAGGGCAGAACTTGGCCCCATGATCTTCCTGCTGCAGCAGAAGCAGGGGCCCAGTGGAGTTCCCACTTCAGTGGAGTCCTTGAATGTTTTACCTTAACCCTGTTTGGGCATTCTTAGTAGGGTGGCTAGCAGCAAATAGTGAGCATCTTCTTGTGGGCCACCTCCCTTTCCTCTCTCTCTCTCTTTCCTTTTGCCTTCCTCCCTGTTCCTTTTCTTCCTGTCTGTTATTAAAAACTTTGAAGTACAAGTTCTTGCTGGGGCAACTGAGGGCCCTGTTCTAATTTTTGTATTTTTTTTCCCGAATATTTGGTGCTGGTTGGCTGATGAAATGGATATGGAGAAAGAGGCCTCCCTCATCGGATGCTGGGTCTATACTGGTATATTTTACTATGGCCTCCATGAGGTGGTTTAGAAAGGCAGCAGGATTTTTGTCTGGATTTTGGGTGATTTCTGAGACATTGTTATAGTTGATAGTTTTAAATTCTTGCCTTTCAAATTCCCTCTAAAAGACAAGTGAGGAAATGGGCCATTCTCTTCCTATGAGGAAAAGCTCCTGACAGTCCCAGTCTGGTACAACTGTTGGAATTGCATGTGTACCTTGCATTTCCCTAAATTTGTTTGAATTTTCAGCAAATAATTTGTGGGTGTGAGCCATAGCAGCTGCCCAGATGCAATGCTTTTCCTCAGGAGTGGTTGTGGAAGTGAGAATGACATAGGCATCTTGATAAGTCAGACAATATATTTAAGTGTTTAAATTCTTTTGTAAATTTGGTTGGATCATCCTAGGAGGAGCCTAAACTCTTTTTTATTTGTACAAGATCCTGGAAGGAAAGTGGGACATGGACTCTCATGATGCCCTATTGTCCTGCAACCTCTCTTAGGGGATACAGACCTGAGGGGGGTGGCTCACAGGGAGGGGCCTCCACAATCGAGTATGAGGGGGAGGAGATGGCATGGAGGTTTGAGTGGAAGTGATAGAATCCCTTGGTGCAGTGTCCTTAGAGGACATTGGGGGATAGAGGATGGGTTTAGAAGGGGACTTAACAAGAAGTGAAGTGAAAAGGGGGGGGGGCGAGGGTGTGATTGAGGAAGGAGAAAATGGCAAAGAGGGGGCATACATATAAGAGAGATAATATGGGGGAGAGTGGTCTACAGGGACAAAGGAAGAAATATTGAGGGGGAGTCATTGGCTGGTGTTGTATTGATTACTGGAGGGGATTGAGTTTTAGGAAGCTTTTCCTTAAGACATAGGATCTGAAAAGAGGTGATGGACTGACAGAGGGAAAGACAAGATAGAAGTGCCCAGAAAGCCTGGACATATGGAATCTCAGACCACTTGCCGTTACACGGAATAAAATTGTTAAGATCAGTTAAGATTTGTAAATCAAAGGTGACATTTTCTGGCCATCAGCTCTGGTTATCTAAATTATATAGTGGCCAGGCCACATTGGAATAAAAAAGAAGCCTTTTTGGTTTGATTTCTCTCTCTAGGTGAAGCTTGGAGAGGCTATAGCCCAAGCATCCAAGGGGAGTGTCTTTTGGGGGAAGTGACTGTGAAGTCCCCATGGGAGTGTAGGTGATGGGAATAAAGGAATGAAGGAGAGAGGGGTGAGACTAATGACCACAATCCAAGGAATCTGGTCAGTGAGACAGTTGTCCCTGTGTTGCCAGTGAGGATTCAGTAAGAGTGGATGGACTCGCCAAAGGCGTCCCCAAGGAGAGAGCCCACCAAGAAACAAATAGTGGAGAGTTTTTACTGAGTGCCCAGTTTTTGAGTGTTGGCTGGGAAGCTGAGAGTGGGGCCTGAGTGGCCCAAAAGTGAAATTCTTAGAATATGATCAAGGGTCAAAGACTCACCCGGCAAATGAGTGTCTGCTGTTGTGCATACTAAGTGTGGTACATATCATCAGACTGGTCCTCCAGAACAAAGGAGAAAAGTGAAGAAACAGGAGAAGAGGAAAGACTATCCTGGTCTGATTTCTATTAGGCTTTAGGAGGTTAATGGGAAAGTGACTCAGGCTCCCTGCAGGGGTAGAAAATGTTTCCCCTGGGGACTAAATTAGGGTTATGGTGAAACTCAAAGTAAGATAGAATAAGAATAGCTAGGGAATAGAGGAGAATGAGTACCCAAGAAGTACTAGAGCATGCTAGGGGTCTCAGTATGGGAATGCAGTGGGGAGGGAGCAGAAGTTTAGCCATGCAGAGTCTGTGGCTGGGTGTGTCTCCCGGAAATAAGGAGCAACACAAGAGCTGGAATTTCACTTGCCTGAGGTTAAAGCCTCCAGTTGCTAGAGAGAGAGAGAGAGAGAGAGAGAGAGAGAGAGAGAGAGAGAGAGAGAGAGAGAGAGAGACAGAGAGAGAGAGGGAGAGAGAGAGAGAAAGAGAAAGAATCTTGGTGCAGTTTCAGGAAAAGTGAAATTTCCTTCCTGTAAAAGATAAGGGATTGGTACAGTTTCAAGGAAGGGGAAGGAGGAAAAAGAAAAGGGCAAGATCTGGGCTCTAGCCATTGCCTTTTTTTTTTTTTTTTTTTAGTATATTTTATTGATTTTTTACAGAGAGGAAGGGAGAGAGGGATAAAGAGTTAGAAACATTGATGAGAGAGAAACATCGATCAGCTGCCTCCTGCACTCCCCCTATAGGGGATGTGCCTGCAACAAAGGTACATGCCCTTGACCAGAATTGAACCTGGGATCCTTCAGTCTGCAGGCCAATGCTCCATCCCCTGAGCCACACCGGTCAGGGCCTCTGATCTCTTTTTTATCCATTCCTCTACTGATGGGCACTTGGGCTGCTTCTAGATCTTAGCTATTGTAAATTGTGATGCTATGAACATAGGGGTACATACATTCTTTCTGATTGATATTCTGGATTTCTTAGGATATATTCCTAGTAGTGGAATCACTGGATCAAATGGCAGTTCTATATTATTTTTTTTTAGGAAATTCCACATGGTTTTCCATAATGGATGCACCAGTCTACATTCCCATCATCAGGTACAAGAATTCCCTTTTCTCCACATCCTCACCAGGACTTGCCATTTGTCGATTTGTTGATGCTAGCCATCCTATCTAATAAAAGAGTATTATGCAAATTGACCATACCTCCACTACACCAATAAGCCATGCCCACAAGCCAATCAAGAGCAAATATGCAAATAAACCCAACCAAGATGGCTGCAGCCACAGAGAGAGCAGGAGGGAGGCTAGGGTTGCCCCAGGCAATGGAGGAAGCCAAGCTTTCTTCCTGCCCTTGCCCGCCAAGGCCTCCACTCCAGGATACAAAGTTTCAATTATAGAAGATAAATAAATTCCAATAGAAATGGCTGCAGCCACAGAGCCAGCAGGAGGCTTGGCTCTGCTCCAGGCTACAAAGTTTCAATTGTAGAAGATAAATATTTCCCACATACCAGGGCCTCCGCTTGGGTCACAGGGGGGCATGGCCAGCCTGCAAACCACCACAGGCCCCTCGCCCATGTACCAGGCCTCTATCCTCTCTAATAAAAGAGTAATATGCAGATAGACCATCACTCCAACACACAAGATGGCTGCCCCCATGTGGTCAAAGATCCTGCCCTCATGTGGACACAAGATGGCCACCACAGGGAAGTGCAGTTGGGAGGGAACAGGCCTGCAAGGGAGGGCAGTTGGGGGCGATCAAGTCTGCAGGGGACGGCAGTTAGGGGCAAACAGGCTGGCTGGGGAGCAGTTAGACATCAATCAGGCTGGTAGGGGAGTGGTTAGGGGGTGATCAGGCTGGCAGGCAGAAGTGGTTAGGTACAATCAGGAAGGCAGTCAGGCGAGCAGTTGGGAGCCAGCAGTCCTGGGTTGTGAGAGGGATGTCCAACTGCCCATTTAGGCCACCAGTGGGATCGGGCCTAAACAGGCAGTCGGAATCCCTCGAGGTGTCCCAGATTGGAGAGTGTGCAGGCTGGGCTGAGGGACACTCCCCCTCCCCCCGCATGCATGATTTTGTGCCCGGGCCTCTAGTTCTAACAGATATGAGGTGGTACCTCATTGTCATTATAATTTGAATTCCTCTGATGATCAGTGACTTTGAGCATTTTTTCATATGTCTCTAGGCCATCTGTATGTCCACTTTGGAGAAATGTCTATATCCTTTGCCACTTTTTAAATTGGATTTTCTTCCTTTTTTTTTTAAGTTGTATGCATTCCTTATACATTTTGGATATTAATCCTCTATCATATGTTCTCCCAGCAATGGCCTTCCTTTACTTTTTGTTGATGATTTCTTTTGTTTTACAGAAGCTTTTTATTTTGATGTAGTTACACTTGTTTATTTTCTCCTTAGTTTCCATTGTCCTAGATATATTGGTACCAGAAATGTGAGATTTTGCTGCATGTGATTTCTTCTAGGATTTTTTATGATTTCACAGCTTAAATTTATGTCTTTTACACATTTTGAGTTAGTTATTTTATATGGTGTAAGTTGGTGTTCTAGTTTCATTTTTTTGCATGTATCTGTCCAATGTTCCCAACACCATATATTGAAGAGACTGTCTTGATTCCATTGTATATTCTTGCCTCCTTTGTCAAAAATTAATTGATCATAATGACGTTGGTCAATTTCTGGGGTCTCGGTTCTGTTCAATTAATCCATATGCTTGTTCTTGTATTAATGCCAGGTTATTTTGTTTATGGTGACTTTGTAGTATAACTTGATATCTGGTACTGTGTTTCCTCCAACTTTGTTCTTCTTTCTCAAGATTGATGCAGCTATTTGGGGTCTTTTTGGTTGTATATAAATTTTTGGAGAATTTGTTCTAGATCTGTGAAATATGTCTTTGGTATTTAAATGGGGATTGCATTGAATCTGTATATTTCCTTGGGTAGTATAGATATTTTAATGATGTTAATTCTACAAATCTATGAACACAGTATATTCTTCCACTTGTTTTTTATACCTCCTTGGTTAAGTTTATTCCTAGATATCTTTTTGGTTGTTGTTGTTGCAATGGTAAACGGAATTGTTTGTTTGGTTTCTCTCTCTAAGAATTCGTTTTTGGTGTATATAAAAGCCATCAATTTTTGGATGTTGATCTTGTATCCTGCTACATGGCCAAATTCATTTATTAAATCTAGTAGAATTTTGGTGGAGTCTTTAGGGTTTTCCAAATACAATTTCATGTTATCTGTGAATAATGTTAGTTTTACTTTCTTCTTTCCAATTTGGGTGCCATTTATGTTTTCTTCTTATCTGATCGCTATGGCTAGAACTTCCTATATAATAAAAGCCCAGTGACTAAACAGCAGAAGGACAAGAGTGACCAGTCAACCAGTCACTATGATGTGCACTGACCACCAAGGGGCAGACACTCAATACAGGAGCTGCCCCTGATGGTCAGTGCACTACCATAGTGGAAGCACCACTTGGCTGACCAAGATAAGTGGCTGCTCCTGCTGCAAACCCCAGGCTGATGGGCAAGAATTGGGCTGCCATTGTAGCCTCCTTGCCTCAGGCTACTCCTCCTCACTCCATGCTGGCTCCACCAGATGCCCACGGCCACACAGTGCCTCCACAGGGCTCACAGAGCTGACCCCAGAAGCCAGGAGGTGGGTTTGTGGCTGCCATGGGTCTGAGACCTACTCCACCATCTCTCAGTGCTATTGTCCCTGAGCCCAGCCCTGACTGAGCTCCCTGGAGAGGCGAGTGCTCTGGCTTCAGGGAAGATGCAGGACCAGGGAGCAGCTGCTCAGAGGGTGCTCTACATGCTCGGCTGACCAGGATGAGCAGGTGCTCCACAGTGGCTGATTCCTGCAGGCCACGCCCCCCACCAGTGCATGAATCCTGTGCACTGGGCCTCTAGTGTTGAATAACAGTGATGAAAGCAGACATCCCTATTTTATTCCTTTTCTTAGGGGAAATCGTTTTAGTTTTTGCACATTGAGTATGATGTTAAATGTAGGATTGTCATATGTCCTTTATCATATTGAGATATGCTCCCTCTATTCCCACTTTGATGAGAGTTTTTATCAATTTTATCTTTCAGTTTGTTTGTGATGTATCACATTTATTGATTTGTGAATATGTACCAGCCTTGCATTTCTGGAATAAATCCCATTTAATCATGGTGTATGATCTTTGTAATATGTTGCTGGATCCAATTAGCTCATATTTTGTTGAGGATTTTAGCATCTGTGTTCATCAGGGATATTGACCTGATTCTCTTTCTTTGTAATGTGATTATCTAGTTTTGGAATTAGGATAATATTGGCCTTATGAAAAAAACTTGGAAGTATTCCTTCTTCTTGAATTTTTTGGAATAGGTGTTACTTTAACATTGAATGTTTGGTAAAAGTCCCCTGGAAGCCACCCAGACTTGGGCTTTTGTTTGCTGATAGTTTTTTTGTTTGTTTGTTTTTGTTTTTACTGATTCAGTATTCTCAATTGTTATTGGCATATTCACATTTCCTAATTCTTCCTTATTCAGATTTTGGAGACTTTATTTTTTTAGGAATTTTTCCATTTCATTCACAATGTACAACTTTTTGGCATATAGTTGTTCATAGTGTTTTCTCACAATTCTTTTTATATCTGTGGTGTCGTGGTTACTTCTATGCTTTCATTTCAGATTTCATTTGGGTCCTCTCTCTTTGCTTCTTGATGAGTTAAGCTGGGTAATGGTTCTTACTCTTATTTATATTTTGAAATAACCAGTTCTTTGTTTAATTGATTTTCTGGATTTTTTTTAAGTCTCTATGTAATTTATTTCTGCTCTAATCTTTATTACTTCTCTCCTCTACTTACTCTGGGCTTATCTTATTATTATCTTTGTATTTCTTTAATTTAGGTTATATCATTTATTATTAATTTTTTCTTGTTTTTTTGAGGTTGTAGTGCTATGAAATTCCCTCTGAGGACTGCTTTCACTGTGCCCAGAGATTTGAGGTGTTAATATTCATTTGTTTTCAGAAAGTTTTTATTTATTTCTTGATCTCATTGGTAATCCATTCATTTTTAATAACATGCTAATTAGTCCCCATGTGTTTGAATTTTGGGGGTGTTTTTACTGTAGTTGAGTTCTAATTTCATTCCACTGTGATCTGAGAAGATGCTCGATATGACTTAAACCTCTTGAAGTTGTAAAGACTTGTTTTGTGTCCTAACATGTCATCTCTCTTTGTGAATGACCCATGTGCACTTGAGAATAATGCAAATTGTGCAGTTTGGGGGTGGAATGTTCTATAAATGTCAATTAAATCCATCTGACTCACTGTGTTCTTTAGGGTCACTGTTGCCTTGTTAATTTTTTATCTGGAATATCTATCCAGTGAAGTCAGAGGGGTGTTAAGGTTCCCACTATGCCTGTATTATTGTTGATCTCTCTCTTAAAGTCCTCTAGAAGTATTTAAGTTGCTTCTATATTGGGTGCATGCACGTTTTCCAGGATTTTATTCTCTTGCTGGATCAATCCTTTTAGTATTATGTAGTGACCTTTGTTATCTCTTATGATGGCCTTCATTTTAAAGACTATTTTGTCAGATATGAGTATTACTACTCCAGCTTGTATTTTATTTTCCATTTGCATGATAAATTTTTCCCATTCCTTCACTCTCATCCTGTGTGTGTATTTTGTTCTGAGGTGGGTCTCTTGTAGACAGCATATAGCTAGGTCATGTTTTTGTTTCTATTCAGCTACCCTTTGTCCTTTAATTAAAGCACTTAAGCTATTTACATTTAAGGTTATCGATAGTTATTTATTGCCATTATAATTTTGTATGACTAGGTTTCTCTCTCTTCTTATTATTACAGCAGTCACTTTACATTTCTTGTAATGCCGGCTTGGTGTTGATGAACTCCTTTAGCTGTCCCACAACCCCAGCACCTGGAATGCTGTTTACTTGACCATTTATTTTGAATGAAAGCCTTTTTGTATATAGTAATCTTGATTTCAGATCCTTTCTTTCCATTTCCTTGAGTACTTCATGCCATTTCCTTCTGGCCTGCAGAGTTTATGATGAGAAATCAGATGACAGCCTTATGGAAGCTCCTTTGTAGGTAACAGTTTGCTTTTCTTTTGTTGCCTTTAAGATTCTCCTTTTGTCTTTAATTTTGGGCATTTTAATTATGATGTGTCTGGGCATGGGCCTGTTTGGGTTTTTCTTGCTTAGGGTTCTCTGTGCCTCCTGAACGTGTGTGACTTTTTCCTTCACCAGGCTGGGGAAGATTTTTGTCATTATTTCTTGAAACACATTCTCCATCTCTTGCTCCCTTTTTTCCTCTTCTAGCACACCTATTATGTGAATATTTTTATGTTTCACATTGCCACCACTGGTCCCTTAAACTATCCTCCTGTTTTGTAATTGTTTTTTCTTTTTGGTTCTCTGATTGGATGATTTTTTTCTATCCTGTCTTCCAGTTCCCTGATCTAATCTTCAGCTTCTCCTAATCTGCTGTCTATTCCTCCCAATATGTTCATTATTAATTATTTGTCACTCTTTATTTCTGTTCTTTTTCCATAGTTACTATGTCTTTTCTCATGCTGTTGAGCATCTTTACCATCATTATTCTGAACTCTATATCAGATTCATTTCTTATCTTCATTTAATTTATTTTTCTTCTGGAGAATTCTCTTGTTCTTTCATTTGTGTGTTACTTTCTTTTCTTCTCATTTTGGCTGACTGTTTGGGTTTGTGATTGTATTATATAAGTCTTCTATACATTTCAATATCTAGTGTGGGACAGTGTCAAATGCTGTTTCTGACTAATTAGATCAAGCAAAGAGTCAAAGCTTTCAGAGACCTTTCAGAAGCCTGCAGACTGATTGGATTCAGTCTTGAGTAGACCTTAATCATCCAGAGGTTTGGTGTGAGTTTTTTTCAACAGGATGGGGCAATTGCTTCTGTGTGGAGGTTAATTGTTATTTTCAGTCTCTTAATGGGCCTCAGAAACTCCACACCATGGGGCAAGGTGTTTTCCAATAGAATAGGTCAACTGTCTTCCCTCCAGGCAAAACTGCCTGGATTGCAAAGGTCTGTCTGAGAAAGATGACCTCTTCAACATCAGGGAATGATTCAGCATTGGAAACTAGGTTGTCTGCCTTCTGAGCTTTAACCTCAGAGCCCCCAAACCTGGCTTACGCTCAAAATTAACTCTGCCTTCTTTCTGCCAGAGCTCAATGTGAGCAGCTGCATACAAAATTTTGTATGTTGGCCCTTTAAGAGGGTGCCTGCATTTCCAGCTGTCTCTGGCTGGCAGACAGCAGCAACCCTGATGCTTTTCACAGCCAAATGTAATTGGGCACCTTTCTCAGTTCTGTTGCTCTCTGTTGGGGAACCTAACTTAGGGATTAGACCCAAGAGTTCTCAGTGGCAACCACCTAGAGCTATCTCTCCAGAAATTAAGCTGCTGTCTGTGGGAGGTTGGCCAGCCCTTTTCCCCCTCTGCTCTTCCTAGAGTGCTTGGTCTCCACATTCTGTCTTTGATATCATATTTCTCTCCAGATAGTCTTCAGTTGATTATTCATTTTTTTTTTGTGTGTGTGTGTTTATTTGCTTGTGTGTGTTTTGGGTTGTGGTTATTTTTATATTTTAGTTGTAATTCCAGTTTGTAAGTCTGTGTAGCATCCACTTACTTTACAGCCATCCTATCTAATAAAAGAGTAATATGCAAATTGACCATACCTCGGAGAGAGTATGCAAATTAACCCAACCAAGATGTCTGCGGCCTTGGAGTGAGCCGGAGGCTTGGTTTTCCCTGGCAATGGAGGAAGCCAAGCTTCCTGCACACCCTGGCCGGCCCAGGTCTCCACTCAAGGCTACAAAGTTTCAATTATAGAAGATAAATAAATCCCAACCAAAATGGCGGCAGTCATGGAGCTGGAGAGAGCAGGAGGCTTAGGTTTCCCCAGCGATGGAGGAAGCCAAGCTTACTGGCTTGCCTTAGCCTTCACTCAAGGCTACAAAGTTTTAATTATAGAAGATAAATAAATCCCAGCGACCAGGACCTCCACTTGGGTCACCAGGGGGCATGGCCGGCCAGCAAACCACCACAGGCCCCTTACTCAGGCCACCCTATACCTTAAGGGAACCCCCACCCTTATTCAGGACACCCTTCAGGGCAAACCAGCTGGTCCCCACCCATATACAAGGCCTCTATCCTATCTAATAAAAGAGTAATATGCAAATTGACCATCACTCCAACACAAGATGGTGGCCCCCATGTGGTCAAAGATGGCTGCCCCCATGTGGGCACAAGATGGCTGCCACAAGATGGCCAGCAGGGCAGGGCAGTTGGGAGGAATCTGGACAGCAGGGGAGGGCAGTTGGGAGGGACCAGGCCTGCAAGGGAGGGCAGTTGTGGGTGACCAAGCCTGCAGGGGAGGGCAGTTAGGGGTGACAAGGCTGGCAGAGGAGGGAAGTTGGAGGCGACCAGGCCTTCAGGGAAGGACAGTTGGCGGGGGACCCAGGCCTGCAGGGGAGAGCAGTTGGGGGGAACAAGGCCTGCAGGGGAGGGTAGTTAGGGTGACCAGGCTGACAGAGGAGCAGTTAGGAATCAATCAGACTGACAGGGGAGTGGTTAGGGGGTGATCAGGCTGGCAGGCAGAAGTTGTTAGGGGCAATCAGGAAGGCAGGCAGGCGAGCAGTTGGGAGCCAGCAGCCCTGGATTGTGAGAGGGATGTCCAACTGCCTGTTAAGGCCCAATCCCGGTAGGCAGTTGGACATTCCTCGAGGGGTCCCAGATTGGAGAGAGTGCAGGCTGGGCTGAGGGACACACAACCCATGCACAAATTTTGTGCACTGGGCCTCTAGTTTTTAATATTGTAACATCCTTTCTTTTTTTTTAAATATATTTTATTGATTTTTTACAGAGAGGAAGACAGAGGGATAGAGAGTTAGAAACATCGATGAGAGAGAAACATCGATCAGCTGCCTCTTGCACACCGCCTACTGGGGATGTGCCCACAACCAAGGTACATGCCCTTGACTGGAATCGAACCTGGGACCCTTGAGTCTGTAGGCCGATGCTCTATGCACTGAGCCAAACCGGTTTCGGCACATTCTTTCTTAATATCATGTTCGGTAAAATAGATTTTTTATCAATTAAGTGATAATTAGTCTATTTCCACAAGTATTATTTTACAAGCCCTTTGGGTGATCTGTTGACCATAAAATACATATTGTAACCATCCTGAGAACAATCAACACCAAATGACAACTATGGGACAATTGAATCTCAAGCGCTATGTCCTCCTTTATATAAGCAACCCATGAGACTTCTTGGGATTCTGACTTCTCTTTTGTAGCTGACTGCCATATGCACAAGTTCTATTCAATAAATTCTATCTGCTTAATCTTGTACTGAGATCACTGCTCATTTCCATGAGCTAAATAAAATTTGAAGTAAACAATCCTCTCTAATAAAATGGTAATATGCAAATTAAGCATCACTCCGCTACATAAGCCACACCCACCAGCCAAGCCACGCCCACCTGCCAATCAGGGCGAGTATGCAAATTAACCCCAATCCAAGATGGCTACAGACACAGAGAGCAAGGTTTCCCAGGTAACAGAGCAAGCCAAGCTTTCCATAGCCGTTGCAGGCCAAAGCCTCCACTCAAGCTACAAAGTTTCAATTATAGAAGGTAAACAAATTCAAACAAATGGCAGCAGAATGGAGCTTGAGAGAGCAGGCCAGGGTTGCCGGCGGCAACAGGGGAAGCAAAGCTTTCCGCACACCCTGGCTGGGCTTACCCGCTTAAGGCTACAGGGTTTCAATTGTAGAAGGTGAATTAACTGCCACAGAGGTGGCTGCCGGAGCCCCAGGCTTGGCTCCGCTCCAGGCTACAAAGTTTCAATTGTAGAAGGAAAATAAATTCCAGATACCAGGGCCTCCCCTTGGGTTGCCAAGGGGCGTGGCCGGCCTGCAAACCACCACAGGCCCCTCGCTCAGGCCGCCCCACACCCCAAGGGAACCCCCACCCTTATCTGTGACACCCTTCAGGGCAAACCAGCTGGCCCCCACCCGTGCACGAGGCCTCTATCCTATCTAATAAAAGAGTAATATACAGATTGATCATCACTGCAACACACAATATAGCTGCCCCCATGTGGTCAAAGATCCTGCCCCCATGTGGACACAAGATGGCCACCACAAGATGGATAGCAGGAGAGGGCAGTTGGGAGGCACCTGGCCTGCAAGGGAGGGCAGTTGTGAGGGACCAGGCCTGCAAGGGAGGGCAGTTGAGAGGGACCAGGCTTGCAAGGGAGGGCAGTTGGAGGTGATCAACCCTGCAGGAGAGGGCAGTTAGGGGTGACCAGGCTGGCAGAGGAGGGAAGTTGGGGGCAAACAGGCTGGCAGGGGAGCAGTTAAGCATCAACCAGGCTGGCAGCAGAGTGATTAGGGGGTGATCAGGCTGGCAGGCAGAAGCGGTTAGGGGCAATCAGGAAAGCAGGCAGGCAAGCAGTTGGGAGCCAGCAGTCCTGGATTGTGAGAGGGATGTCTGACTGACCGTTTAGGCCCCACCAGGATCGGGCCTAAACGGGCAGTCAGACATCCCTCCAGGAGTCCCAGATTGGAGAGGGTACAGGCTGGGCTGAGGGACAACTCCCCACCATGCACGAATTTCGTGCACCGGGCTTCTAGTCTTTTTATAAATAACTATAGTTATTAACAAATATTATCATATTTATAACTATTTTTTTCATATTAACACTTTGTTGCTTAATTCTGATGTTATGTTTTTTTGTGTGTGTGTTTTTTCTTTATTTTTTTAGTGTAACAGACGTTTATTCCTTTAGTCTAATAACCTCTACACATAAAATAGATGGTTTGATTTAAGTGGAAAGGAATTTAGGTTTTAAGAGATTTTGAAATCGCTACATGTTTTCTGGGAATTATTTATCTCAGCCTTCTAAGACCCATGAAGAAAATTTATAAACTTTGTTAAAAAAAGGAAACCAGCAATTAAGATTTTAAAACCAAACTACCTATTAAGTCAGCAAACCCAGAATTGGAAATTCGATCCAATTCCTCTTCTATATTTTCTACATTCTCAAATTCACCATGGGAAGTAGAAGCCTAATCTATTGTAAGACAAGAAGCAAACAGAATGTGGTGGTATGCTTTAACATTAAGGTGGGCACAATTGAAGGCCTGGAAAGTTTGTGGAATGGTAAGGATTTTGAGTATAGTTTGAGCAGGGATGAGAAAAATAATTGTAGACAATGCCCAAGGTTAGATTTGAAACCATAAACTTGTATTGATACCAATACATGTCTATTCTTAGTAACATCCTCTCTAATAAAATGGTAATATGCAAATTAACCATCACTCCGCTACATAAGCCACGCCCACCAGCCAAGCCACGCCCACCAGCCAATCAGGGCGAGTATGCAAATTAACCCCAATCCAAGATGGCTACAGCCACAGAGAGCAAGGTTTCCCAGGTAACAGAGCAAGCCAAGCTTTCCATAGCCGTTGCAGGCCAAAGCCTCCACTCAAGCTACAAAGTTTTAATTATAGAAAGTAAACAAATTCAAACAAATGGCAGCAGAATGGAGCTTGAGAGAGCAGGCCAGGGTTGCCGGTGGCAACAGGGGAAGCAAAGCTTTCCGCACACCCTGGCCGGGCTCACCCACTTAAGGCTAAAAAGTTTCAATTGTAGAAGGTGAATTAACTGCCACAGAAATGGCTGCCGCTCCAGGCTATAAAGTTTCAATTGTAGAAGGAAAATTAATTCCAGATACCAGGGCCTCCCCTTGGGTTGCCAGGGGGCGTGGCTAGCCTGCAAACCACCACAGGTCCCTCGCTCAGGCCGCCCCACACCCCAAGGGAATCCCCACCCTTATCTGTGACACCCTTCAGGGCAAACCAGCTGGCCCCAACCTGTGCACCAGGCCTCTATCCTATCTAATAAAAGAGTAATATACAGATTGATCATCACTGCAACACACAATATAGCTGCCCCCATGTGGTCAAAGATCCTGCCCCCATGTGTTCACAAGATGGCCACTACAAGATGGCCAGCAGGAGAGGGCAGTTGGGAGGCACCCGGCCTGCAAGGGAGGGCTGTTGTGAGGGACCAGGCTTGCAAGGGAGGGCAGTTGGAGGTGATCAACCCTGCAGGAGAGGACATTTAGGGGTGACCAGGCTGGCAGAGGAGGGAAGTTGGGGGCAAACAGGCTGGCAGGGGAGCAGTTAAGCATCAACCAGGCTGGCAGCGGAGTGGTTAGGGGGTGATCAGGCTGGCAGGCAGAAGTGGTTAGGGGCAATCAGGAAAGCAGGCAGGCAAGCAGTTGGGAGCCAGCAGTCCTGGATTGTGAGAGGGATGTCCAACTGCCCATTTAGGCCTGATACTGGTGGGATCGGGCCTAAACGTGCAGTCGGACATCCCTCCAAGAGTCCCAGATTGGAGAGGGTACAGGCTGGGCTGAGGGACAACCCCACGCCGTGCACGAATTTCGTGCACCGGGCTTCTAGTTACAGAAATAATGGGTATAGTGGGTTGGCCCAAGATGACTTAAAAGACTAAACAAACTAAGCAAAGTACTCTTAAATAAAGACAACCATATTTCCTCCCCTTAAGGGTCTAGATATCTCATAATGATTACTAACACAACATACCTTCAAGTTAATTCCCTTCTTATTTACTTGTTCAAATTCCATCAGTTTTAATATTCATCATTGTCATTACCATTACTACTTTGCATGGAATTCAGTCATGGGAATGAATCAGGATTCTAGCTTTTATGTAAAGGTGAATGGTACTATGGAGACAAAGCCAGTTTTGTTTAGGTAAACTAGAATGTTTAATTTTAAGAGAACCCTTTTTCAACATGATAATTCAATTCTCCTAAAAATTATCAAATTGTTCAATTCTAAAAATTAGATGGTCAAATAAAAAAAAAAAAAGAATGCACCAAAATACCTATTTTTTGGTCAGATTGGCAAAACATTACTTTTTGGTATGCTGTAGAATTTTAGTATTTAGTTTGTGTGACATGAGATGAAAAAGGTTGAGAATCACTGGCATAAAGCCAAGACAAAAGCATCTATCTTATGAGTAATGAGACATAACATCACTTACAGTCTTCAAACATTCTTGCACTTTAACTTTTATAATGTGACTAGAAGCCCGGTGCACGAAATTCGTGCACGGCGGGGGGTTGTCCCTCAGCCCAGCCTGTACCCTCTCCAATCTGGGACTCCTGGAGGGATGTCCGACTTCCCGTTTAGGCCCGATCCCACCAGGATCGGGCCTAAACGGGTAGTCGGACATCCCTCTCACAGTCCAGGACTGCTGGCTCCCAACTGCTTGCCTGCATGCCTGCCTTCCTGATTGCCCCTAACCGCTTCTGCCTGCCTGCCTGATCACCCCCTAACCACTCCGCTGCCAGCCTGGTTGATGCTTAACTGCTCCCCTGCCAGCCTGTTTGCCCCCAACTTCCCTCCTCTGCCAGCCTGGTCACCTCTAACTGCCCTCTCCTGCAGGGTTGATCATCTCCAACTGCCATCCCTTGCAAGCCTGGTCCCTCACAACTGCCCTCCCTTGCAGGCCGGGTGCCTCCCAACTGCCCTCTCCTGCTGGCCATCTTGTAGTGGCCATCTTGTGTCCACATGGGGGCAGGATCTTTGACCACATGGGGGCAGCTATATTGTGTGTTGCAGTGATGACCAATCTGTATATTACTCTTTTATTAGATAGGATAGAGGCCTCGTGCACGGGTGGGGGCCAGCTGGTTTGCCCTGAAGGGTGTCCCGGATCAGGGTGGGGTTTCCTTGGGGCGTGGAGTGGCCTGAGCGAGTGGCCTGTGGTGGTTTGCAGGCCGGCCACGCCCCCTGGCAACCCAAGGGGAGGCCCTGGTATCTGGAATTTATTTTCCTTCTACAATTGAAACTTTGTAGCCTGGAGCGGAGCCAAGCCTGCTGCTCCCTCCGGGGCAGCAGCCACCTCTGTGGCAGTTAATTCACCTTCTACAATTGAAACTTTGTAGCCTTAAGCGGGTGAGCCGGCCAGGGTGTGCGGAAAGCTTTGCTTCCCCTGTTGCCGCCGGCAACCCTGGCCTGCTCTCTCAAGCTCCATTCTGCTGCCATTTGTTTGAATTTGTTTCCCTTCTATAATTGAAACTTTGTAGCTTGAGTGGAGGCTTAGGCCTGCAATGGCTATGGAAAGCTTGGCTTGCTCTGTTACCTGGGAAACCTTGCTCACTGTGGCTGTAGCCATCTTGGATTGGGGTTAATTTGCATACTCGCCCTGATTGGCTTGTGGGCGTGGCTTGGCTGGTGGGTGTGGCTTATGTAGCGGAGTGATGGTTAATTTGCATATTACCATTTTATTAGAGAGGATAATGCATTTATAAGACAATCTGCAGACTAGTTTTAACAAATTAAAGAAGACTTTTAAGCAGACATGACTGTCCTAAATTGTTTATTAGGTAAAAATTTTACAAGCATTACTTATATTAACAGGAACAGAGGAGTTGGTGAGTATTGCGCCTTTTACAAGCTGCACTGGTGAGACCCACCAATAGTGTGGTGGAACTTTTGGCCTGCAGATGTCAGCCCTCGAATCTCCCTGGGCTTATGGACTGGTTTGGTGATCTATTGGGTGTCAGGATTTCTTCAGATAACTTTATGGAATGGATCACTGAGGATAACCTCAAAGAATTTGTACTTGGAATCTTCGCCTACCCTATAAGAATTTAGGACTCTCAGAGCCCCACTGTGGCATCCAGCTCACTTCTAAGCAACCGATTGAAGACTTTTGGCAAACTTTAGCTGGTTAACAGCGTGATGGACCAGCTTGCTACCCTTAGGAACTGGGCCTTTGCAGCCACCATGGCACACACAGATCAAATATATGACACACCCTTGCTTGGCCTTATAGCCTAGCCTGTGTGCTTTGTTGTGCTGGGTGGGGTAGGGGGCCCTGTGGAATGCAGAGAGCTAGTGGTACTGCCAGTGGCACACCAGAAGGAAGTGCATTACATAGGATTGCTTCTTCCTCTATAGCTCCTGGATGTACTTGTAAATGTCCATCTTGGTTTACCTGATGGCTATGGCCAGATAGGAAAAAAGCTAATTCTGATGTTTTTTAATGTTGAGACTACATATGTGTGTTATTTCTTTTATGGGACATAAAAATGTAAACAAAGACTTCTAAAGTAATTATGAAAATTTTAGAGTAAATCCCTACTTCATTTTGTATTCTGCTGCTTTAAATGTTAGCAACACAAAACATTAGTTTCAGAAGGCATATGATCCTTTATGCATATTGCAGCATTATTTAAAACTAGAGGCCTGGTTCACAAAATTTGTGCACTGGGAGAGGGGTAAAGAAGGTGGTCTTCAGCCCAGCCTGTGCCCTCTGTGTTCTTCAGCCCAGCCTGTGCCCTCTCAAAGTTTACAGTCCGGGACCCTTTGGGGGATGTCTGCCTGCTGGCTTACAATCAAATTGTTTTGGCTGGAGAAAGACTGGAAATTTCCAGTGTCCCTTCAAAGAGAGACCTCAGGAGACTCCTTCCCTGATCCTTATGGGGATCGGGCCTAAGCCAGCAGGCAAACATCCCTCTCACAATCTGGGGTCCCTCACTCCTTATGGCCTCCCTGTTTGCACCTTACAGCTCTGCTAGCTGCTTCTTAGCGCTGCCATGGAGGCAGGAGAGGCTCCCACCACTGCCGCTGCACTCTCCAGGCATGAGCCCAGCTTCTGGATGAGCAGCGCTCCCCCTGTGGGAGTGCACTGACGACCAGGGGCAGCTCCTGCATTGAGCATCTGCCCCTGGCGGTCCGTGCGCATAATATGAACTGGTCGTTCTGCCTTTATGGTCACTTAGGCTTTTATTATGTAGACTAGAGGCCCATATTCATGCACAGGGGGATGGTCCCTTAGCCTGGCCTGCACTCTCTCTAATCCAGGACCCCTCAGGGGATGTCCAACTGGTGGTTTAGGCAGAGATAGGGCCTAACCCGGCAGTCAGACATCCCTCTCGCAATCCGGGACCACTGGCTCCTAACCACTTGCCTGCCTACACCTTGATCTCCACCTAACTGCTCCCATGCTGGTCTGATGGCCTCCAACTGCTCTCCCCTGCCAGCCTCATGGCCCCCAACAGCCCTCCCTGGCCAGCCTCATGGCCCCCAACTGCCCTACCCTGTTGGCCTCAGAGCCCCCAACTGCCCTCCCTAGCCAGCCTCATGCCCCCCAACTTCCCTCCCCTGCCAGCCTCATGGCCCCTAACTGCTCTCCGGGTGTGTGGTGGGAATGCCCTTGCCAGCCTGGGATCAGCACCATACCAGTGACATTCACACTGATTGTCACTGGTGGCAGCTTTATATTGTTTCTTCCTTGCAGAGCATCTAAGGAGGAGAAGTGGCCTGGGTGCCCAAGGCCCACAGCATTGTCTGGATTGTGCTGGCGGCACTGGTCCATTGGTGCCTGGCCCATTCTCCAGAGATTGTACTACTGAGGGAGGGAGTGGCTGCCACTGGGCTGGTGGGCCGCTGAGATGGGTTGGTCAGCTGAGCTGCGCTCCTGCTGTGGGAGCACACTGACCACCAGGAGGCAGCTCCTGCATTAAGCACCTGCCCCTGGTGGTCAGTGCACATCATAGTGACCAGTCATTCATTTGCTTAGACTTTTATATATGTAGATGCATGAAATTAGTACAAGAGTAAGCCCTCCTTTCCCTGGCTGCTGGCACTGGCTTCCCTCTTGTACCCAGGACCCAGGTTTCCCTCTGGCACCTGGGACCCAGGCTTCCTTTGCAGCCCCGGCTTTATCTGGAAGGTCGTCTAGAAGGATGTCCCGTCTAATTAGCATATTATGCTTTTATTATTATAGGTTATTATAGATATCCTGAAAATTTTAGGTAGGTAGTTAGATGGATGGAAAATTTTAGGTAGGTAGTTAGGAAAAAGAAAGGACAAACTGACCAAAGATTATGCTTAAATAATAGGGTAGAGAGGGAATAGAAAACTAAAACAGTCATCAAAGTTCGACAAAAATAACTCCCAACACCTAAAAAGCAAATCTTATCAGACACACACAGTTCTAAGAAGCTCACCAGTTAAGCAGGCACACAAAACTCTAGGAAGCCCACCAGCTAAAGTACAAATGGCACAAAAAGATTTAGATAAAATTGGGAGGGGTGACAATAAGAAATAATGCAGGAGCTGGTCACATTTGGGGCTCCCTAATCTGGCTGGAGCTGCCCATTGAAGAACACCTCAAACTTACTTTTGCTTTGAATAAAACTTTACTGCTTTCTCTGTCAACATAAGAAATATTCAAACCTGTAAAGAATTTTTTAGCTTATTTGAAGCAAATAGCTGAAAATTGCCAGGAAGCTAACTCTCATCTCATTGGAAATAATGTTCCAGAGAATGGCAGTTTTCATCTTATTAAATACATTGTAATCAAAAGAGAAAATGTAAGTGGGTTAAAAAAAATCATTGTTGATGGTTTAGGGAGGTGGGTGAAGGCAAATCTGGGAAACTTCTGGGACTGGATAAAAAGTAAAATGATATATCTTTTATATAGGGGGGTACAGGATATTTAATAGTCACAATTAACATGATAAAAATAATAATGAGGGGATTTGTAGTCTTTGCTTTGCATTGGCTGTGCCCCCAGGAGTCTAGAAAAAGGGAAGTTACCCTGAAATTCCAAAAGTAAATTATCCTAGACAAGAGGCCTAGTGCACAAAATTTGTGCACTCAGGGGAGGGTCTCTCTCAGCCCAAACTGCACCTTCTTGCAGTATGGGAGCCCTCATGGGATGTCCAACTGGCGGTTTAGGCCATCCGTCAGACATCCTTAGTGCTGCCGTGGAAGTGGGAGAGGCTCCTGCCATCGCAGCTACGCTAACCAGTTATGAGCTGGGCTTCTGACTGAGCAGTACTCCCCTTGTGGGAGCACATTGACAACCAGAAGGCCGCTCCTGCATTAAGCATCTGCCCCCTGGTGGTTAGTGTGCATCATAATGACCAGGTGTTCCACCATTCACTCGGTTTGCATATTAGCCTTTTATTATATAGGATGGCCTTTGGTTGATTACCTCCCACCCACCCACCCACAATCAGAGCCAGGAAGAAACTTGGGAGGTAAGCCAGCCAGGGAGAGACCGCAACTGGACCCCAGCAGCAAGCTAAACTACTGGTCAGAGAGTCTGCCCCCTGGTGGTCAGTGCACATAATAATGAGTGGTTGAGCAGCCTTAGCATACATATCATTAACATATTACACTTTTATTGGTTGAACAAATGACCAGACAACCGGACACTTAGCATATTAGGATTTTATTATATAGGATACAAAGAACAATAGACAGGCTTAGTTGAGGTAAAGATTGACCTTTTCCAGGAAAGATTTTATCCTAGGGCATGAATACCTGCCTAAACTTCTTATAGTTAAAAAGTTTTAATTTCAGATTGTCCTTTGTGATTACTTTAGGTCTCTGAATTTGCAAGGCCACCATGCAGGCCTTCTCTGAACTAGTCATGTTAGCATGTAGCCCCTTTGCATCCACACATCCCCTCATGGTCACAAATCAAATCAAAGGATGCATTGATAACCAACCCTTTAGTTGGATAATTAAGTCCTATGTTGCTAGGAAGGCTCATTCCTGGGAAGCATCAGTGTTAGGGTTTGTCCTGCTGAACAACAAGTCATTGGGGGTGGGACAAAACCTTGACCTTGAGTGGAAGACAAAACTGAATTAGTTTTTTTTCTCTCCAAAATAAAAGGCAGGTGAATGAGAGTAGTCATGTATTATGAGCCTCTATTAAAAAAAATACTCTGGAGAGGAGAAACCAAGATGGCGGCATAGGTAAATGCTGGTACTCGACACCTTGCACAACCATATTAAAATTGCAACTAAAATAGAGAACCATTATTCAGAATCACCTAAAATATGGCTGAGTGGAAGTTCTACAACTAGAGAAGGAAAGAAGAAAGCATGTTGAGACTAGTAGAAGGGCTGGAAGTACATAACAGCCTGTCCAGCACCCTTGTGTACCATTTTTATAACCCAAAGGTATTGTTCATGCAGGGGCCACCATGAGGAGCAAGGGGTCCTAGTCCCACAGCCAAGGTCCCAGAGTTGGTAAAAGAAGTCCCTATAACTTTGGGCTGTAAAAACTAGCAGGGATTGTGGTTGAAGCTCATGGAAATTGCCAGAGAACCAGATGTCCCTATTAAAGAACCTGGCACAAACTTACTGGACTCACATCCTCCCATACCAGGAGGCTTAGGGGCCCAAACACATGGAGAGGAACTGGATTGTCCGACATTGGGACAAAAATGTTGGAGCAGCTTTCTCTCAGATAGAGGTATTTGTAAGGGTCATTCTTCCTATGCAGATACCTCCCCTTTTCCAGGGATGACTGGCAATCATATCTGAGTTCCTTTCAACCTGAAGAACACTGCCACACTCTGGTGATTCCCTGAGATCCTGCCCCATCGAATCTGCAGTCCCACCCAAGCAGTTTGCAACAGATTTTCTATATGAATGGCCTGTCCTGGCTCAGGATTCAGACTTTGCTAAACTCTCTTAAATAATCTGTAGCTGGTGTCAGAGTGCCCTAAAACTATCAATAAAATTCTCAAGGCCTGGCACCAGCACCAGCCTGCTTTGCTTCACAGCTGGGCTTCACCTGGGCACTTCTAAACCCAATACAAAAAGGAGGAATGCATATCTCTCAATAGCTCCTGTCAGGTGGCTTAGGCAGTGACTGACTTTGCACCTCCCTTGAGGCCTCAGAGCCAGTGAACCCAGTGGACAGCTTCAGACCATACAAGATTACAACTCTAAACATCCTTAAGCAATGTGCTTTCTTTTTTACTTCTCAAGAGAAACACTCAGTGAGCACCATAACCTGAGGAAAGCCACCACTTTTCAACACTGTCAGGAGCATGCACCAGAGATTGTGGGAGACCGATGGACCTTGAGCATTAGCAAGGCTTACACTAGGCACCAATTGTCTGTGTTGAGATAGCAATGGCTCGAAGCAATTTCCCGAGCTGATAGACTCCAAGTACATGTTTCCTGGACCTTACTGATCTTTACTGACTTTTGAGACTGTATGATACATGCTTACCATGCTTTACTGAGGGTAAGATGTGTATCTAAAACGGAATAAAATGTGGACAAGGCCAGGACTCAGTGTGTCTCTTCAAGAAAGAGGCTCCACCTGGCCCTCCCCCAATGTCTTCTAAATACATAAGTAATTCTTGTATAGCATTTTCATTTGTGCATCAGCCCCTCCTTCAGATCCTGAACCTCACCGTGCAGGTTGCAGCAATTGGCACTTTGAACAGGAGACTGAATGAGAAGATTCACCTAAGCAAAACATGAAGAGAAAAAGGAAAAGTGGAAACTCACCAGAAAGGTGGAAATTCACCAGCACACAAAGCCTTTGCCAGCTTCAGAGCCAGTACCATAAGTGGATGGAGATATTTCTGGAATAAGCCAGGTTATAATAGGGAAGAATTTGAATAAAAGGCAAAAACACTATTGTAGACGTTTAGCTTGTGTGCCAAAGGCTAAAGGAATTAAAGTGTAAGAAAGTATTCTCTTACAGTTTTTGCATATTATCATCTACTAGAGGCCCAGTGCATGATTGAATCATGCATGTGTAGGGTCCCCTACACGCTTTCGCTTTCGATCACGGGAAAGCTGGGTATCTGTCCGCTGGTGCACCAGGCCTTTCAGAAGCCTCTGGCATGGTGAAGGCTTCTGAAAGGCCTGGTGCTTGAGCGAACAGGCACCCAGCTCCCACGCTTTTGCTTTTGATCCCTGGTGCACCAGGCCTTTCAGAAGCCTCCAGCATGGCGGAGGCTTCTGAAAGGCCTGGTGCCTGAGTGGACAGGCACCCATCTCCCACGCTTTTGATTGTCCGAGGTGGGACGTGAGCTCGCTGCCCCAGAGGCCCCTTCTGTGCCGCAGCACAGCCATGGCGCAGACTCTGAGCTCGAGCCGCCGCTCGCACTGCGAGCTCAGTGTCCCGCTGGCCCAACTGGCCACCCCACCCCGAGTCCCGCCCCCCCCGCCTCCTGGCCAATCACGGGCATAGCGAAGGTACGGTCAATTTGCATATTTGTCTATTATTAGGTAGGATATTATAAAGCCAAGGGACTGGAACAGTGGAATGGTTGGAATGATCATTCCAACCACTCACAGCCCCTCCCCTGGCCGGGCTGGCCCCGATCAGCCCCCATTGGGTGGGCAGGCCAGCCGGACCCCATCTGTGCATAAATTCATGCATCTGGCCTCTAGTAGATTATAATCCTTGGTTCCCTGATGCTAGAACATTAGACCTTGATCTCTGGAAATAAGTAGGTAGGAATTTAAGGAGAAATCCACTCAAAGAAATGAGTGCCCTTGTCATCTTTAACTGTGTGGGCTCTTGTGATAACTGTGTTATGCCCACTTCATATTGAGGATCAAAAGCCTACACAATGCCAGGAGGATTTATCACTACCCCTTCCTCCTCCTCCTAAAATAGGGCCTAAGGCCCCCAATCCTCTGCCTCCTATGTGGAGACTCATCAACTGTAGAAAATGGGACTAACAGTCCTTTTACCAAAGAACTCCTTAATGCTTTGTCTGAAAATTACCATATGACACCTTGGGACTGGCAGATTTTAGCTAAAACAACTTTAGATGTCAGTCTATGCTATGGAGAGCAGAATATGATGAAATCTGTGAACAATAGGCTGTATGTGGGTGCTCACTAGGACTCCACATGGGAGCCCTCTGGGCTGCATTCTGGCTGTAAGTCTCAGGCAATGTAAAACATCTGAAAGATCCATGAAAAGAACTCTGATTTACTAAGTCTTACCTATGTGTTATGCATGCTTATCTGTTGATTTTTGTTTAATCTGTCTTTGTCGTTTGGTTTAATTTGTTTATTGTTAGTCTATTAATCATGCCTTTGATTTATCTTTATAAGAAAGAAACAGTAGGTGGCCAGGCCATTGCTGAATTTCTGCAGAGCAAACAGGATATGGGGATAGGGAAAGAGAAAATATGAGCTGTACACATGGCCAATAATACAGGTCCTAGGATTATTCCCCTAGACAAAGGGAGATAGAGGTAACGAAAAAAGACCCCAGCCTTTTACTAGGTCTCTTGCTCATGGCCTTTATTGTGATCCTATAAAACGGATGCCTGCTTTTGGGAGTGTTATTAAAAGTCCCATTTTCCACATGTTTTTGTTTCCTAGTTCGTGATTGGAAATTTAGATAGATGAGACATTTCTCAGAATTCAGGTATGCATCCAGGACTTCTATACACATGAAGAGAAACAGGCTAGTTTAAGGGGGAGGCACCACACCTGATTTTGAAGCCCCATCACTTCATAGTGCTATGGAATAAGCCTGATACTTTTTTTTTTTTTTTGAAGATGGCGAAAATGACACAGGAATATATACAGGCTAGGTTTGGGCTACAAGATTAATGTTTTTATGATAATGGTCAGTTCTTGAATAATAATGGATTGCATGCCAAGGTTGCCACCCAGGTCCTAGGGGCACTCCTGTTTTTTTTTATAAAGGAAGATAAAATAATACTTTATTAGTAAAGCCACTGAAAGCCAGTGAGTTATCTCTGTTACAGAATTTGCCAAGAAAAAAATGTCTTGGGTAATAATAATAATTGGCTTTAAAACCTAAAAGTTCAGGCAAAATATAGTATATAACTAAAGTGAGTGATACATGATAAATCTTTTTTAGTGATAATATAGATGCCTAAATTTAGTTTTCCAAAGTTTTTGATAACTTAAAAACTTTGGAGTTTGCTGAATTAAACAATAAAAGTTATTAAATACCTAGGTATTTTAAAAGACAATATACTGAAATATTAATTAATCTGAGTTTGCCTCGTATAAAAAAATCTAGAGGATAGATTTGAATCTATTAATTTAATATGTCTCATATTTTATTTGAAATATTTCTTAAAATATGAATATATTACTAATCTGAGAAATGCTAAGTATTTAACTTGCCACCTAAAATTGAAGGCTGTTAAAAAGTTCAAATTAAGTTGGGAGAAATTATCCTACATAATAATAGACAAATATGCATATTGACAGTACCTTCGCTATGCTCATGATTGGCCAGGAGGCGTGGGGGGGCGGGATTCGGGGTGGCCGGGGTAGCTGATTGGGCCAGCGGGACGCTGAGCTGTGTCGCCAGCAGCGGCACGAGCTCAGAGTATGCGACATGGCTGTGCTGCGGCACAGAAGGGGCCTCTAGGGCAGCGAGCTGACGTCCCGCTGTGCGGACCATCAAAAGCGGGGAAGCTGAGTGCCTGTCCGCTCAGGCAGCAGGCTTTTCAGAAGCCTCCGCCACGCCAGAGGCTTCTGAAAGGCCAGGTGCACCAGCAATTGAAAGCGAAAGCATGGGAGCTGGCTGCCTGTCCACTCAGGCACCAGGCCTTTCAGAAACCTCCACGGTGCCAAAGGCTTCTGAAAGGCCTGGTGCACCAGCGGACAGGCACCCAGCTCCCCGCGGTCAAAAGCAAAAGCGTGGGAGCTGGATGCCTTTCTGCTAAGGCACCAGGCCTTTCAGAAGCCTCCGGCGCCTGGTGCACCAGTGGACAGGCACCCAGTTCCCCCGTGATCGAAAGCAAAAGCATGTAGGGGACCCTACACGTGCATGATTCAATCATGCACTGGGCCTCTAGTCTATACTAATAAAAGAGTAATATGCTAATTAGACGAGAGACCTTCCGGACTCTTTCTGGATATCCTTCTGGACAAAGCTGGGGGCTTGGCCTGCCTGCAAACCACCTGCAAATGACCCTCAGTCCCTCACCGAGGTCAACTACTCCCCCCAGCAGGGACCCTCACCCTGTGGGGGCTTGGACAGCCTGAAACCAGCCATCAGCTCCTCACTCAGGCCAGCTACATGCCCCCAGCAGGGACCCCCACCCTCACCCATGTTGGCCACGCCCCCCCTAGCAGAGACCCCCACCCTGAAGTGGGTGTGGCCAGCCTGAAACCAGCCATCATCCCCTCACCCAGTCAGGCCCCGCCCCCCTAAGGAGACCCCTACCCTGATGCGGGGACTTCAGGGCAGATCAGCTGGCCCCCACCCATGCACCAGGCTTCTATTCTAATAAAAGGGTGATATGCTAACTAGACTGGAAGACCTTCTGGAAGTCCTTCCAGACAAAGCCATGGTGATGGGACCAAGGCAGAGGCTTTTAGTGGTGAACAAACCAGGAGGGGAGGGCAGTTGGGGGTGATCAGGCTGGCAGGGGGGAAAGTTAGGGGCAAGCAGGCTGATACAGGGGACAGTTGGGGGCAAGCAGGCTGTCAGGGGGCTGAGTTTGGGGCGTGCAGGCCAGCGGTGTGGGGGAGTTGTAGGTAACCAGGCTGGTAAGGGGAACCAGTTGGGAACAAGAAGGCCGGCGGGTTCAGCAGTTAGGGGAGAGCAGGCTGGCAGGCAAATGAGCACTTTGGAGCCAGCATCCTGGATTATGAGAAGGATGTCTGACTGTTGGTTTAGGCCTGATCTAAACCAGCACTTGGACATCCCCGAGGGGTCCCAGATTGGAGAGGGTGCAGGCCAGGCTGAGGGACACCCACCCCAAGAACAAAATTCAGCACTAGTCCTATGTAATAAAAGCCTAATATGCAAATCAACCAAACGGTGGAATGACCAGTCATATGATGTGCACTGACCACCAGAAAGCAGATGCTCAAAACAGAAGCTGCCTCCACCCCACAGGCCCCAGGCCAGCCAAGTGGGTGCCAGCAGGGTGCCCCCGATTAATCCACCAGTTGTCCCACAAATTGGCCCTGATCACTAGCCAGTCCTAGGGACCCTACCCATGCATGAATTTTATGCTCTGGGCCTCTAGTCCTATATAATAAAAGGATAATATGCAAATTGACCCTAACGGTGGAATGACTGGTTGCTATGATGCACACTGACCACCAGGGAGCAGACGCTCAACACAGGAGCTGCCCCCTGGTGGTCAGTGTGCTTCCACAGGGGGAGTGCTGCTCAGCCAGAAGCCGGCGCATGGCTGGCCAGTGCAGCGGCAGTGGCAGGAGCCTCTTCCGCCTCCGCAGTAACACTTAGGATGTCTGACTAACAGCTTAGGCCCGCTCCCCTACTAAGCCCACTCCCTGCGGGGAGCAGGCCTAAGCCATTAGTCAGACATCCACCGAGGGCTCCTGGGCTGCCAGAGGGATGTCTGACTGCCAGCATAGGCCCAATCCTCTGGGGAGCAGGCCTAAGCTGTCAGTAGGACATCCCCTGAGGGTCCCAGAGTGCGAGAGGGTGCAGGCCGGGCTGAGGGACTCCCCGTCCCCCAGTGCACGAATTTTCGTGCACCGGGCCTCTAGTCCTATCTAATAAAAGAGTAATATGCAAATTGGCCATCATTCCAACACACAAGATGGCTTCACCCATGTGGTCAAAGGTGGCTGCCCCCATGTGGACACAAGATGGCCGACACAAGATAGCCAGCAGAGGAGGACAGTTGGGAGGGACCAGGCCTGCAAGGGAGGGCAGTTGGGGGCGATCAAACCTGCAGGGGAGGGCAGTTAGGGGTGATCAGTTTGGCAGAGGAGGGAAGTTGGGGGCGACTGGGCCTGCAGGGAAGGGCAGTTGTGGGGAACCAGGCCTGCAGGGGAGGGCAGTTAGGGGAAAACAGGCTGGAATGGGAGCAGTTAGGCATCAATCAGGCTGGCAGGGGAGTGGTTAGGGGGTGATCAGGCTGGCAGGAAGAAGTGGTTAGGGGCAATAAGGAAGGCAGGCAGGCAAGCAGTTGGGAGCCAGCAGTCCTGAATTGTGAGAGGGGTAGGATCGGGCCTAAATGGGCAGTCAGACATTCCTTGAGGGGTCCCAGATTAGATAGGGTGCAGGCTGGGCTGAGGGACACACACCCCCGTGTATGAATTTTGTGCACTAGGCTTCTAGTATAGTTATAATAATAATATGCATAAGATATGAAAATTCATTTTTGAGGCAAATGATTTTTGCATTTTCTCTGGAAAATGTAATAGTTCAAAATATATTGTAGACTTTATGTGTATGTGTGCCTGGGTACTATGTGTGGTAAAACATCAACCTAGGGTATAATATTCTATTGTATTGGCCTGATTAAAAAAGAGAATTAAGTCTATGGTCAGAACCAAATTTTTAATTTAATTAAAACCAGTTTAAATTTAATTGATGTCTTTTAGAAAAATTACAAAAATATGTAATATAATCTTTGGGTTATGTATATTTGATAGTCTTTCCAAGTTAAATTTCAAAACTTTAACTGAGAGATGGCTTTGGGACATTTCAAGTGCCCTGGAATGATTCAATGATTTATTCTCTTTTCTTTAAAAAAAAATATTTTTGAACTAAATTAGGCTGAGCTAATATACTTGAAATCACATGAAAAGCTTTGTCCAATAAAAATTAATTTATTATCCTATATAATAAAGTGGTAATATGCAAATTGACCATCACTCTGACACACAAGATGGCTGCCCCCATGTGGACACAAGATGGCCGTCACAAGATGGCCAACAAGGGAGGGCAGTTGTGGGCAATCAGGTCAGCAGGGGAGGACAGTTGGGAGGGACCATACCTGCAAGGGAGGGCGGTTGGGGGTGATCAGGCCTACAGGGGAGGGCACTTAGGGGTGACCAGGCTGGGAGAGGAGGACAATTGGGGGCAACCAGGCCTGCAGGGGAGGACAGTTTGGGGGGACCCAGGCCCACAGGGGAGGACATTTGGGGTGACCAGGACTGCAGGGGAGGACAGTTGGGGACCACCAGGCCTGCAGGGAAGAGCAGGTAGGGGACCAGGCCAGCAGGGGAGGATAGTTAAGGGTGACCCTGCTGGCTGGGGAGGGCAGTTAGGGGCAACCAGGCCAGCAGGGGAGGACAGTTGGGAGTAACCAGGTCTGCAGGGGAGGGCAGTTGGGGGGGACCAGGCCTGTAGGGGAGGGCAGTTGGGGAGACCAGGCCTGCAGGGGAGGGCAGTTAGGGGCAACCAGGCCAGCAGGGAAGGGAAGTTGGGAGTAACCAGGCCAGCGGGGGAGGGCAGTTAGGGGCAATTGGGCTGGCAGGGGAGCAGTTAGGTGTTGATCAGGCTGGCAGGGGAGTGGTTAGGGGGTGATCAGGCAGGCAGGTAGGTGAGCCATTGAGAGCCAGCAGTCCTAGATTGTGAGAGGGTTGTCCAATTGCCCGTTTAGGCCCAATCCCACTGGCTGCCGGGAATGGGCCTAAATGGGCAGTCAGTCATCCCTTGAGGGGTCCCAGATTGGAGAGGGTGCAGCCTGGGCTGAGGGTCCAACTCCCACCTCTGTGCACGAATTTCGTGCACCAGGCCTCTAGTTTGTGTGTATATATAAATGTTATAGAGGTTTTATCCTTTAAGCTTGGCATGAAACCAGAATATTCAGCAATGGAATTTTAAAACTGGAGTATACATAATGCCTCAGACCCCCACCCAGGCTGCTCTTCAGATTAGCTAGAGGGTTAAGTGAAATCTGTATTTCATTGATCAAATTTATAAGTTTGCTTACTTTGCTTTTTCTTTTTTTTAAAATATGTTTTATTGATTTTTTTACAGAGAGGAAGGGAGAGGATTTGAGAGTTAGAAACATCGATGAGAGAGAAACATCAATTCAGCTGCCTCCTGAACACACCCTACTGGGGATGTGCCCGCAACCAAGGTATGCACTTGACCAGACGTGGGAACCTTGAGTCCGCAGGCTGATGCTCTATCTACTGAGCCAAACCAGTTACGGCTTACTTTGCTTTTTCAATAAAGGTGCCTACATTAATTACTTAATAAGTTATCTTTTCACAATATAATCAAGACCTCATATAAACACATTTATATGAGAAGCCAATATTTTATGAGCAACTGGTTCTAACAAAGTCAAAAATAAAATTTACATTCATATGCAAATAAGCTAAAACGAATGCTGTTTAGAAATAATTTAGGCTTAATAAGGGAAAAATATAAAAATCATTTCCACTACTATTTACAAAGTAAACTAAAAGTTATTATTCAAGTATTAAATCTCACCATTAATGAGCCACCATAAGTAAAAAGAAAGTTACTTTTTCTTGAGATGTATGCATTGCAATATTGACCAGCATGTCTCCTTCCTGTTTTTCTGAAAGGCAACCAAGTTGGTTGTTCTGTTAAAAAAAAAAAAAATTGAAAATCTTTAATGTGGCAATTTATGGCAAGCCCACAGGAAAGGCAAACTTGAGCAATGTTTACCCAATTAAAGAAGAAACTCCCTAAGTGGGGCTTAAAAATTGCTCTTGAAAAGGTACAGAAAAAAAACACCCTTCAAATATCTAGGAACTGTAATTGAAAGTCAACTTATTAAGCCTCAAAAGATAGAAATACGAAAGAATTGCCTTAGACCTTAAATGATTTTCAAAATTATTAGGGGGCATTAACTAGGTAAGATCTTATATAAAAATCTCTAAGGGAGAAATGACACATTTATTCAACATACTTAGGGGAGACTCTAATCTTTTCTCACCGCAAACATTAACAGATGAAGCTAGGAAAGAGTTACTAAGAATTGAGCAGGCAATCTCCTCAGCCCAAGTAGCACAGGTACAGCCTGAATTGCCTTTATTAGGACACATTAATCCTACTGCAAATTGTCCCACTGGAGTCATCTTCCAAAATAAAAATTCTCCTACAATTTTTTTAATTTCTATTGATTAAGATATCACATATTTGTCCTCATCCCCGCATCCCCATCCCAAACCCCTCCCCACGCATGCTCCCACCCCCTTGTTGTCCGTGACCACTGGTTAGGCTCATATGCTTGCACACAAGTCCTTTGGTTGATCTCTCCCCCTTATTCCCACCCTCCCCTACCTTCCCTCTGAGGTCCGACAGTCTGATCTATTCTTCCTTGACTCCGGGTCTGTTCTTGTCCATCAGTCTATATTGTTCATCATTTCCCCTAGATGAGTGAGATCATGTGCTACTAGAAATACACTTATAAGAACCGAAAATGAGACAAGCAATAATGGTTATGCTGAGAGGCAAATGAATCAGTGTGTAGTGAGTTTCTTTCTGGGACAACAGTTCTTTTGAGTCCCAATTTCAATGTCAAACAGTTCCTTATGTGTACATGTTAGCAATGATATTTCAGTTCTGGATGGTGGACAGATAGTGGTATTGCAGGTCTGACCCTCTCTGGTTTGGAGCTGGGCAACCTGCAGTGATGCACAGCTGCTAACTGCTAGTATGGGAAGACCACGTCAGCGTCTTCCATCTCTGGACAGCGTCTCTTCTGTCTTCATGGCTGGAGTAGTCCTGTCGATTCCTCTCTGTTGCAGGAATCCACATGGTCTCAGAGTTGTTTTCTGAAAATATACAAACATATTCTCGACCAAAAGTTAATAAAGGAATCTTTTCTATAAATTTGACTGGGGATCCTTTTTCATTTTATGCCCAAACGATTTTTCTTTGGCTTGTTTTGACACCATGTATGTTTTACATGGGTTTCTTGCTGTTAGCATTACAAAGGAAAGTAAATTTTCTTTTTTTCTTTTTTTAATTGTGTGGCAACTTGTGCTTTTTAATCTGTTTTTTTTTTTAATTTCTGTATTGATTAAGGTAGCACATATTTGTCCTCATCCCCCCATTCTCATCCCACACCCCTCCCCACACATGCCCCCACCCCCCTGTTGTTCTGAACCACTGGTTAGGCTCATATGCTTACACACAAGTCCTTTGCTTGATCTCTCCCCATTATTCCCACCGTCCCCTACCCTCCCTCTGAGGCCTGACAGTCTGATCCATGCCTCCTTGTTTCTGGGTCTGTTCTTGTTCATCAGTCTATGTTGTTCATTATTTCCCCTAGATGAGTGAGATCATGTGCTATTAGAAATACACTTATAAGAACCAAAAATGAGACAAGCAATAATGGTTATGCTGAGAGGCAAATGAATCAGTGTGTAGTGAGTTTCTTTCTGGGACAACAGTTCTTTTGAGACCCAATTTCAATGCCCAGCAGTTCCTTATGTGTACATGTCAGTACTGACATTACAGTTCTGGATGGTGGACAAATGGTGGTAATGAAGGTCAGACTCTCTCTGGTTTTGTCCTGGGCAACCTGCAGTGATGCAAGCTGCTAACTGCTAGTATGGGAAGACCACGTCAGCGTCTTCCATATCTGGACTGCTTCACTTCTGTCTTCATGGCTGGAGTAGTCCTGTCGATTCCTCTCTGTTGCTGGAATCCACATGGTCTCGGAGTTGTTTTCTGAAAATATACAAAAATATTCTCGACCAAAAGTTAATAAAGGGATATTTTCTATATATTTGACTTGGGATCCTATTTCATTTTTGGCTCAAATGATTTTCCCCTGGCTTGTTTTGACACCTTGTGTGTTTTTTCATGGGTGTCTTGCTTTTAGCCTTACAATTAATTTTCTAAAGTATTAATTTTCTATATGTAATTTACTTACAGGATATTTTTCCTTACATGATATTCTACTATCCCCTCCTTTTTTGATTTAAATGTTAGGAGGCTTTTGAAAATTTTATAATGTAGTCTTGATGGCTTTTAAATTTTAATTTTTTGCACTATAATATTACTGTTTTAGGTTCATTACATGGTGCACAATTTTATCATGAGATGAAGTACCAATAAAAATTTTAGTTAACACTTTAGGAACAGCTTTTTGTCCAGTACAATTAATTTTTCTAGAATATTCGCTTTTTTCAACTAGCCAATTTAAATTTGCCTGAAAACTTGACTACTATTTTACTGTCAAATTTATTACTCTAATAACAATCTTATTTTGCCCTGTAAATATTAGTGGAAGGGATTATTTGCCTTCTTGAGTAGGTCCTGAGAATTCCTGGTGGTAGGGTGGATTTAGATATCATAAGCCCAGTTCCCCACACCATGGGTACAAGACAACTCAAACAATTCTTGTTGGAGTGAGAGGGCAGCTGCTGTTGGCCAAGTCTCTGTCGGTCACCTGGGTCCTGATCTGAGCTGGGCATGGGAGGCATGAAGCAGCCATGGGTGTAGGAGACCTCCCTTAGAAGGGGCTGGCATTCAGGCCCCTGCAAGGTTGGGTGGTGAGGGTCTGAGCCCCACCTCTGTTGACCCCCAAATTCTCTCCTGATGGCCCCTCTGTGACTGTGCCTGTCTTAGATTGTTCCTTCCTTGAGGAATCTTACCCGTCTCTGGCTAACCAGTCATCCTCCGGGGCCAAGCAGGGTGATGTAAGGTTAAGTTTTATCTCCTTGGTAGCCTATGCCCCCATGGCCTCCATGCCCAGCACCTGCCTTGGAATCCCCTCACCTGATGGCAGGGCCCCAGCACTGATTACATATCTTGTGGAACCCGGGTTCTTTTCCAGGGAGGACTCAGTTCGCCCCACTTGGTGAGAGACAGATCCATGGCACCAGTCATCATGAGACTTCAACCTCGACATGAACAGAGAGCTCATGCAACAGCTGTGAGCAATTGAATTGTGAGAAGAGAGTCTCTCTTGGCCTAAAGGTGCCTTCCTAGGTAGCCCTCTACACAATGAAAAGGATTAAATCCTTACATATCCTTTTTAAATTGCTGCCAGACATTCAAAGAATTAGTTTGTAAGTTTGCTTGGGATAACTATATATTATGCTGTTGTAATTCTAAAGTATCAAGAGATGTGATAAGTTTGTCTCCAAGCACCAAACAGATGACTTTTTTTTTTATTCCCAAGGGTGCGAGGAAGTATTATAAGTACTGGGGGTGATCCAAATCAGGGAAAAATTTTAATGACAGTGTAGAATAATATCATGTAAGGATATTCTTAGTTCTAGTCCATGGCAATTTCCTTTCAAACTGGCTGTTCATTTCTTTTTATATAGACAAGGTCTTAGTTACATTTTCTGCACCTCTACCGGGAGAAAGTAGTGATAGTAGTGACACCCTTTCTTTGGTGTCCACAAAAGCCAGAAACCTCTCTTTAATTGTACACACCAAGGAGCATTATTTTGATTTTGTGTCATACAAAAGGGAATCTGGGTGGAGACCCCTGTGTATTTATACTTTCTTGCCCCACCCTTGGACCTCCTGGATGACCAAGGTGTTTGGTATTATTGCTAACTACATTAGTCAGGGGATCAGCCCACGTAAGGGGTCTTACCCATGAAGGGTCAGGAGCATAAGACCAAAATACTTACCCCTTGTCCCAGGTAAAATTACTGTACATCTGATGATTGCTAGCATGCCTAAAAAGGCGTTCTCAGGCATTCTTGGGTTTCTGGTTACCTCAAAATTTCTTCCCTGAGGTTTGACGTTCTGATTGATGTTTCTCTGTTTCTGGATCTATTTTTTCCCCATCAGTTTATGTTGTTCATTATATTCCACAAATGAGTGAGATCATGTGATATTTATCTTTCTCTGCCTGGCTTATTTCACTAAGCATAATGTTCTCCATCTCCATCCATATTGTTGCAAATGGTAAGAGCTCCTTCTTTTTTACCGCAGCATAGTCTTCCATTGTGTAGATGTACCACGGTTTTTTAATCCACTCAACTGCTGATGGGCACTTAGGCTGTTTCCAAATCTTAGCTATGGTGAATTGTGCTGCTATCAACATAGGGGTGCATATATCCTTTCTGATTGATGTTTCCAGTTTCTTGGGCTATATTCCTAGAAGTGGGATCACTGGATCAAATGGGAGTTCTATTTTTAGATTTTTAAGGAAACTCCATACTGTTCTCCACAGTGGCTGCACCAGTCTGCATTCCCACCAGCAGTGCACGAGGGTTCCTTTTTCTCCACATCCTCGCCATCACTTGTCATTTGTTGACTTGTTGATAATGGCCATTATGACAGGTGTGAGGTGGTACCGCATTGTTGTTTTGATTTTCATCCTCTAATGATTAGTGATTTAGAGCAGGTTTTCATATGTCTCTTGGCCTTCCTTCTGTCTTCTTTTGAAGTGTCTATTTAGATCAGTTGCCCATTTTTTGATTGGGTTGTTTATCTTCTTTTTGTTAAGCTGAGTTCCTGTAAATGTTGGAGATTAAACCCTTATCGTTGACATCATTGGCAAATATGTTCTCCCTGTAAATGTTGGAGATTAAACCCTTATCGTTGACATCATTGGCAAATATGTTCTCCCATGCAGTGGGCTTTCTTGTTGTTTTATTGATGGTTTCCGTCGCTGTGCAAAAGCTTTTTATTTTGATGTAGTCCCACTTATTTATTTTCTCTTTAGCTTCCATTGCCCTAGGAGCAATATCAGCGAAGAAGTTCTTTTGGCATATTTCAGAGATTTTTCTGCCAGTAGATTCCTCTAGTATTTTTATGGTATCCTGTCTTGATCCATTTTGAGTTTATTTTTGTGTATGGTATAAGTTGGTGGTCTAGTTTCATTTTTTTGCATGTATCTGTCCAATTTTCCCCAACACCATTTGTTGACGAGACTGTCTTGATTCCATTGTATGTTCATGCCTCCTTTGTCAAATATTAATTGAGCATAGTGATTTGGATTGATTTCTGGGGTCTCTATTCTATTCCATTGATCTGTATGTCTGCTCTTGTGCCAATACCAGGCAGTTTTGAGAACAGTGGATTTGTAATATAGCTTAAAATCTGGTATTGAGATCCCCCCTACTTTGTTCTTCTTTCTCAGGATTGCTGTAGCTATTTGGGGTCTTTTTTATTCCAGATGAATTTTTGGAACGTTTTTTCTAGGTCTGTGAAGTATGCTATTGGTATTTTAAAGGGAAGTGCATTGAAATTATAAATTGCTTTGGGTAGTATGGACATTTTGATGATGTTGATTCTACCAATCCATGAACATGTTATGTTCTTCCATCTGTTTATGTCTTCCTCTATCTCTTTATTCAGTGTTGTGTAGTTTTCCGCGTGTAGGTCTTTTACCTCCTTAGTTGAGTTTATTCCTAGGTATCTTAATTTTTTTCGTGTAATTGTAAATGGGATTGCTTTTTTAGTCTCTCTTTCTGTAAGTTCATTACTGGTGTATAGAAATGCCATAGATTTATTAGCATTTATTTTGTATCCTGCTACTCTGCCAAATTCATTTATTAAGTCTAATAATTTTTTATAGAGTTTCTAGGGTTTTCTATGTACAGTATCATGTCATATGCAAATAAGGACAGTTTTACTTCTTCTTTTCCAATATGGATGCCTTTATTCCTTCTTCTTGTCTGATTGCAATGGCTAGTATTTCCAACACTATGTTGAACAGGAGTGGTGAGAGTGGGCATCCCTGTCTTGTTCCTGTTCTTAGGGGAAATGGTTTTAGTTTTTGCCCATTGAGTATGATGTTGGCTGTGGATTTGTCATATATGGCCTTTATTATGTTGAGGTGTGATCCTTCTATTCCCATGTTGCTAAAAGTTTTTATCAAGAAAGGGTGTTGGATTTTTTCAAATGCTTTTTCTGCATAAATTGATATGACTATATGGTTTTTATCTCTTAATTTGTTTGTGTGATGTATCATGTTTATTGATTTGTGAATATTGTACCATCCTTGCATCCCAGGGATAAATCCTACTTGGTCGTGGTGTATGATCTTTCTGATGTGCTGCTAGATTCGATTTGCTAGAATTTTGTTGAGGATTTTGGCATCTATGTTCATGAGGGATATTGGCCTGTAATTCTCTTTCATTGTGTTATCTTTATCTGGTTTTGGTATTAGGGTGATGCTGGCTTCATAGAAGGAGCTTGGAAGTGTTCCTTCTTCTTGAATTTTGTGGAATATTCTGAGGAGGATAGGTTTTAGCTCTTCCTTGAATGTTTTGTAAAACTCCCCTTTGAAGCCGTCTGTCCCCGGGCTTTTGTTTGCTGAAAGCTTTTTGACGACTACTTCAATTTCTTCCATAGTTATCAGCCTATTGAGATTTTTGTCTCTTCCTGAGTAAGTTTTGGAAGGTTGTATTTTTCTAGGAATGTGTCCATTTCCTCCGGGTTGTCTAGTTTGTTGGAGTAGAGTTGTTCATAGTATTTTTTGACAATCCTTTGTATTTCTGTGGGGTCCGTTGTTATTTCACCTCTTTCATTTCTGATTTTGTTTATTTGGGTCCTCTCTCTTTGCTTCTTGGTGAGCCTGGCTAGAGGTTCATCAATCTTGTTTATCCTTTCAAAGAACCACCTCTTAGTTTTGTTGATCTTGTGTATTGTTTTTCTTTTTTGTCTCTGTCATTTATTTTTGCTCTGATCTTTATTATTTCCTTTCTTCTGCTCACTGTGGGCTTTTCTTGTTGCTCCCTTTCTAATTCTTTGAGTTGTTGAGTTAGATGATCTATTACCATTTCTTCTTGTTTTTTAAGGTAGGCCTGTAGAGCTATACACTTCCCTCTCAGGACTGCTTTCATTGTGTCCCATAGGATTTGCAATGTTGTGTTTTTATTGTCATTAGTCTCCAGAATGTTTTTAATTTCTTCTTTGATCTCATTGATAACCCAATCATTGTTTAGTAGCATGCTATTCAGTTTCCAAGTGTTTGAATTTTTTGGAATGTTTTTCTAGTAGTTTATTTCTAAAACTAGAGGCTCGATGCATGAATTCATGCACAGGGGGAGGGGCGGATCCTCATCCTGGCCTGCACCCTCTTGCAATCCGGGTCCCATTTGGAGATGTCCAAATGTTAGTTTAGGCCCAATCCCCACCTGGCCTACGGAATTGGGCCTAAACCGGCAGTCGGACATCCCCCGAGGGATGTAGCAGTGTGCCAAGCAGCAGGCAGCTAGGGAGGAGCCCAAGCCAGGGCTGGGCACTGTGCCACTCGCGCTCATCCCAACCTGTTGCACCTGCCGCTGCTCGGTAGCACTGGCGGAGTCAGGAGAGGCTCCCACCACCACAACAGCTGCGCTCACCAGCCGTGAGCCCCGCTTCTGGCTGAGTGGCACACCCCCTTGTATGAGCACAGTGACCACCAGGAGGCAGCTCCTGCATTGAGCATCTGCCCCCTGGTGGTCAGTGTGCATTATAGTGGCTGGTCGACAAGTTGTTCAGTCACTGAGGCTTTTATATATATAGATTATGCCATTATGGTCTGAGAAAATGCTTGATATGATTTCATTCTTTTTGAATTTGGGGAGACTTTGCTTGTTACCCAATATGTGGCCTATTTTTGAGAATGTCCCATGTGCACTTGAGACGAACGTATATTCCATGATTTTGGGGTGAAATACTCTGAAGATGTCAATTAGGTCCATCTGATCTAGTGTGTCATTTAGAATTGCTGTTTCTTTGCTGATTTTTTGTCCAGAGGATTTATCCATTTATGTTAGTGGTGTATTAACGTCCCCTACTATGATTGTATTGATGTCGATCTCTCCCTTGATATCTTCCAGGAGATTTTTTATGTATTTGGGCGCTCCTGCATTGGGTGCATATATGTTTACCAGAGTTATATCTTCTTGTTGAATTGCTCCCTTTAGTATTATGTAGTGGCCTTCCTTATCTCTTATTATGGCCTTTACTTTGAGGTATATTTTATCTGATACTAGAGGCCCAGTGAATGATTGAATCATGCATGTGTAGGGTCCCCTACACGCTTTCGTTTTTGATCACGGAGGAGCTGGGTGCCTGTCCGCTGGTGCACCAGGCCTTTTAGAAGCCTCCGTCGCGTTGGAGGCTTCTGAAAGGCCTGGTGCCTGAGCGGACAGGCAACCAGCTCCCACGTTTTTGCTTTTGATCGCTGTTGCACCAGGCCTTTCAGAAGCCTCCAGCGTAGCGGAGGCTTGTGAAAGGCCTGGTGCCTGAGTGGACAGGCACCCAGCTCCCACGCTTTTGCTTTCGATCGTGGGGGAGCTGGGTGCCTGTCCGCTGGTGCACCAGGCCTTTCAGAAGCCTCCAGCACGGTGAAGGCTTATGAAAGACCTGGTTCATGAGTGGACAGGCACCCAGCTCCCATGCTTTTGCTTTCAATCGTGGGGAGCTGGGTGCCTGTCCGCTGGTGCACCAGGCCTTTCAGAAGCCTCCACTGGTGTACCAGGCCTATCAGAAGCCTCTGCCCTGCTGGAGGCTTCTGAAAGGCCTGGTGCCTGAGCGGACAGGCACACAGCTCCCCCGCTTTTGATGGTCCATGGTGGGACGTGAGCTCACTGCCCCAGAGGCCCCTTCTGTGCCGCAGCACCACCATGGCGCAGACGCTGAGCTCGAGCCGCCACTGGCAACCAAGCTCAGTGTCCGGCCGGCCCAATCGGCCACCAGGCCACCCCAAGTTCCGTCCCCCCACGCCTCCTGGCCAATCGCGGGCATAGCGAAGGTAAGGTCAATTTGCATATTTGTCTATTATTAGGGAGGATAAGTATCGCAACCCCAGCTTTTTTCTCATTTCCATTTGCCTGAAAAATGTTTTTCCATCCCTTCACTCTCAGTCTGTGTGAATCCTTTGCTCTGAGGTGGGTCTCTTGTAGACAGCAAATATATGGGTCATGTTTTCTTATCCATTCAGCTACCCTATGTCTTTTGATTGGTGCATTTAATCCATTTACGTTTAATGTTATTATTGATAAGTACCTGTTTGTTGTCATATTTTTTCTTAGTGTTTGTTTTTCTTCTTGCCATTCTCTTTCTTCTTTTTACAGCAGTCCCTTTAGCATTTCTTGAATTGCTGGCTTGGTAGTGATGAACTCTCTTAGCCCTTTTTTATTTGTGAAGCTTCTGATTACACCTTCAATATTGAATGATAGCCTTGCTGGGTATGGTATTCTTGGATTCAGTCCCTTGTTTTGCATCACTTTGTATATTTCATTCCATTCCCTTCTGGCCTGGTGTGTTTCTTTGAGAAATCAGTTGATATCCTAATAGGAGATCCCTTGTATGTTACTTTCTGTCTCTCTCTTGCAGCCTTTAAGATTCTTGCTTCGTCGTTGGTGTTCGTCAATTTAATTATGATGTGTCTTGGTGTCGTCTTTTGGGGTTAAATTTGTTTGGGACTCTGTGTACTTCTTGGACTTGGATAGTTTTTTTTTTTTTTTTTTTTTTTTTTTTTTGCCAATATCAGGGAAGTTTTCTGTCATTATTTCTTCAAACAGGTTTTCTATAACTTGCTTCTCTTCCTCTCCTTCTTTTATCCCTATTATTCGAATGTTGTTTCGTTTTGTGTAGTCACATAACTCCCTTAGGCTCTCCTCTTGCATTTTAAGGCTTCTTCCCAGTTGCTGCTGTGCTTGTGTGCTTTTTTCTACCTTGTCTTCTTAATTCGCTGATGCAGTCCTCAGCCTCTTCTACTCTACTCTTTAAGCCTTCCATTGTGTTCTTTATTGCAGCTATGTCGTTCTTCATCTCCTCTTGGTTTCTTTTCATGTTGGTGACATTTTCATTCAGCTCCTTATAATTCTCATTGAGTTGTGTGTATTTGTCATCCATCCGCTTAAACATCCTTATAACGAATACTCTGAATTCTTTCTCTGTTAAGCTGCTAGCCTCACGTTCATTTAACTCCCTTTCTGGTGATTCTTCTTTTTCTTTCCATTTTGTCTCCCCATGTTTTCCTGTAATGTTTTAATAGTAGATCCAGCTGCTTTGCTGCCCAGGTTCTTTTGGGGATGGTGCTACTGAATTAATCTCAGTTTTCCTGGGTTTGTTAATCTAGTGTAGCTCCTACTTGAGCTATTTGCGTTCTCTTGATGTAGGCCTGTGAGCTTGAGAGGCACAACTGCGGCGTCTAGATGTCTGCAGCTGTGGGTGGGAGTGTCTCAATTTTTGCTGTCTTGCACCCTTAATTGTAATCACACATGCCCAGCAGGGACTCACAGTGGCCCCCAGGTACCGTCTGTTGGGGTGTTGGTGCTCAGGGGATCTGGTCTTTGAAAGGCGTGGCTGTGGTGCCCTGAGATATGCAGTCTTGGGGTGAGCAGACCCAGCTTTTTCTGTTGCACCTGTGGTGGATAGGTGCTTACTCCCAGTGGTGTTTTACAGGAGCACCCTCAGTACTTTTGCCAGTAAGGCACACTGAAGGGCTCTGTAGGGCCCTGGCAGTGTAACCGGGTAATTGGGGTTCCTGGGGGCCGGTATTCATGGTAAGTGAATTCAAAGCTTCTATTGCTGGAAGGGCATATGCCCCCTTCTTGTTCAAGATCACTCCCAAGGAGAGCTCACAGTGGCTCCCACTAGTGCCCTGTGGTTGGTTGGGCTCAGTGTGTTAGTATCTGTGGAGGCGAGCTCTCTGGTCGCAGAGCTCTGATGCACTCCGAGGGGTCCTGGCACTATGGTTGAGTAGCTGGGGTTAATGTCGGCAACCCTCCAGGAAGAAGGAAGAAGGAATTTCCACTGCAGGGCCGGGGGCCCCATCTGCATAGATTCTCGCCCTCGGGTGCAAACCTGGAGTGAGGTGTCCTGGGGATGAGACCATATGAATGCGTGTCCGTGCGAGCGCAGGTGGGAACCAGGGGTTCTGCTGTTGGGGAGGGGGGTTTGCACTTACAGCTGCGGAAAGCTGTGTCTTTGGAGGTGGAGGTCCCAGGTTTTTAAGTCTGCAGCTGGGGTAGCAGGATATTGGCTGGATTGGGTGCTGGATCGCAGGGCAGTTCCAAGGCCTGTCTTGGTGGTGTTGATGAGTTTCTATGTAAGGCTGTTCTCCGCTCAAGATGGCATGGCTCCCTCGGTGCTAGGGTCCCACCATCCCGGGAGTGCCCGCAGCAGTGGTAGTCTCTCTTTGTCAAGGAGAGGCTTTCTGCCAGCCCCTGCTGCTCCTGCGAGATTTAACTTTCCCTCACTCACTCTCACACACCCCACGCACAACCACACACTCTCCTTTTATACCCTCACTCACTCACTTCCTCTCTCTCCACTCCATCCTGCCAACCGCCATCTTCCCATCCTCAAAAGTTAATTTTCTAAAGTAAAAATTTTCTAGATGTAATTTATTTACAGGATATTTTTCCTTACATATATTCTTCTATTACCCGCCCCCTTTTTTATTTAAATATTAGGAGGCTTTTGCAAATTTTATGATGTAGTTTTGATAGCTTTTAAATTTTAATTTTTTGCACTAAAATATGACTGCTTTTTGGTGCTTGGAGACAAAGGTAACACATCTCTTGATATTTTAGAATTACAAAAGCATAATATACAATTATCCCAAACAAACTTACAAACTAATTCTTTGAATGTCTGGCAGAAATTTAAAAAGGACGTGAAAGGATTTAAACCCTTCCACTGTGTAGAGGGCCCCCCTGGGAAGACACCTGAGCATTCTATATTGGCCCCTCTTGCCCTTTTGGCCAAGAGGGACCCACTTCTCACAATCCAATTGCCCACATCTGTTGCCTGAGCTTTCTGTTTATGATGAGGTTGAAGCCTCATGATGGCTGGTACCATAGATCTGTCTCTTGCCCAGTGGGGTGAGCTGGGCCCTCCCTGGAGAAGAAACCCGGGTTCCCCAAGATATGTGATTAGTGCTGCGTCCCCGCCAGCAGGTGAGGGGATCCCAAGGCAGGTGCTGGGCATGGAGGCCATGGGGGCATAGGCTACCAAAGAGACAGATCTGAACCTCACATCACACTGCTCGGCCCCTGAGGATGGCTGGTTAACCAGAGACAAGTAAGATTCCTCAGGAAAGGAACAACCTAAGACAGGCACAGTTGCAGAGGGGCCATCAGGAGAGAACTTGGGGGTCAACAGAGGTGGGGAACCCCCCCCAACTTTGCAGGGGCCTGAACCCTCACCCCCTCTGAGAGAGGTCTCCTGCCCCATGGCTGCTTAGCTTCCCATGCTCAGCTCAAATCGGGACCCAGTTAACAGAGACTTGGCCGACAGCAGCTGCCCTCTCAGTGCAATAAGACTTGTTTGAGTTGTCTTGTACCCATGGTGTGGGGAAGTGGGTTTTTGATATCTAAACCCAGCCTAACACCAGGAATGCTCAGGGCCTACTCAAGAAGGCAAATAATCCTTTCCACTAACATTTACAGGGTAAAATAAGATTGTTGTTAGAGTATTAAACTTGACAGTAAAATAGTAGCCAAGTCTTCAGGCTAATTTAAATTGGCTGATTGAAATAAGCGAATATTCTAGAAAAATTAATTGTACTGGACAAAAAGCTGTTCCTAAAGTGTTAACTAAAATTTTTATTGGTAAACTTTCCTACTATTATTGAGTGGATCCACCTAGAGCATCAATCTTCTAAAACTGGTTATATATACAGAACTCATGGCTCACTTAATATTGCAACTCAGGCCGAAACCGGTTTGGCTCAGTGGAAAGAGCGTCGGTCTGCGGACTGAAAGGTCCTAGGTTCGATTCCGGTCAAGGGCATGTACCTTGGTTGTGGGCACATCCCCGGTAGGGGGTGTGCAGGAGGCAGCTGGTCGATGTTTCTCTCTCATCGATGTTTCTAGCTCTCTATCCCTCTCCCTTCCTCTCTGTAAAAAATCAATAAAATATACTAAAATATATATATTGCAACTCAGAAAGTGCTGCAGGCAGCTTAGAGGAGAAGAACCCCAATGCATCTATCCTCCCCTCACTGAGAGGCAGTAGAAATATTATTTCAGACTGATTTAAGCTGGCAAATTCGACTAATTGGTTATTCAGGTGGACTTAGTTGTCACGTACTAAAAAACAAATTATTAGAATTTTTATATTACACCCCTATTATTATACCAAAAAGTACTAGAGAGGAACCTCTTCCTGGAGCATTAACTATTTTCACTGATGGCTCCGCTAATGGCAAACCTGCTTATCCAGACTAGTCACACTTCTGTACAAAGGATTGAATTAGAAGCTATCAAGGATGCACTGTAGGATCTTCAAGAGCCTCTTAATATTATTTTTAATTCTGCCTATGCTGCTGGCCTGGTAAACAGAATTGAGACTGCTCAATTAAAATGGCTCAGTGACCAAAGTCTATTTATACTATTTGAACAGGTACAGTAAATTTTACAGCAAGGACAATATCCCTTTTATATTACTTATCTTGGGGCTCATACCACCCTGCCTGGTCCTTTAACAAAAGGAAATGCATATGCTGATCAGTCAGTTGCTTTATTATAACAAGCCACAGAATTTCATCAGCTTTTACATCAGCCTGCCAAAATGTTGTCTAAACAATTCTCAATCCCTGGACAGCAGGCAAAACAGATTATCAAGGAATGTCCACTTGTATGTTACATATGTCTCAAGAGCCTAATACAGGAATTAATTGTATTAGGATTGATAAGGGTCCATGTCTGGCAAATGAATATGACACATTATACTCCTTTTGGATGCCTTGGGGCATTGCATGTTTCTGTAGACACCTTTTCAAAGGTACTATGGACCACTGCATCTGCAGGAGAAATAGCAAAACAGGTCATTAATCATTGGCTAGCTGCAGGGAATTCCAAAAAATATTAAAACTGATAATGGACCTGCATACACAAGCTGTCATTTCCAGCAATTTTGTAAAAAATGGAAAATTCAGTACATTGTGGGAATACCATACAATTCCCAAGGATAGGCAATTATAGAATGCCAACATCAGTGGCTTAAATCCCAACTTGAAAAAAGGGGGGTCAGGGGGAGTAGTGATGTTGGAGAAATCTCCTGTTGGTAGACTACACCAAGGCTTAAATATCTTAATTTTTTTCATTTGTAATGCTGATGGTAAGACACCAAAAAAATTACATTGGTGTTATCATAAGCCAAAATACAAAAGGCTTGATCAAATGGAAGAATCCTGGGTCTGGTTTATGAAAAGGCCCCAACTCTTTATTAACCTTTGTTCACAAATATGCTTATGTATTTCAAGAAAAATCCTCCAAGACCATGTGGATTCCTGAAAGGAACATCAAACTCCAACATGGAGCCATGGAATAAAATGACCAAACTAATGAGGACCTTACACCTGGAGCCTCACCCTATACCTGTGGCCACAGACAGAGGACTACTCCAGACACAGATAACAGTATCCCCAAGCAACATTTTGAAGATAAGGAATGGGAAGAGAACAAAACAGATGACAAATAGTCTGGAGGTGACCTAGGGGATGTCTGCAGATGTGGAATGAAGAGTCTTAAAAGGACTTGAGCCCTATAGATGGCATACACTTTTCAAGCTTTATTAAGAAAACAAAAAGGGGGGAATGTGGGAAGCCACCACTTGCCAATACTGATATGAGCACCAAGGAACATGGGAGGCTGATGGATCTTGAGCATTAGCAGAGCTTATGCTAGGCACTGATCACATTGAGATAGCATGGCTTGAAGCAATTTCTTGACCTGATAGTGTCCAAGAAAATGTTTACTCGATCTTACTGATCTTTACTGACTTTTGAGACTGTCAGTCTGCTACATGCTTGCCATGATTTACTGAGGGCAAGATGTGTATCTAAAACTGAGTAAAAAGTAGATAAGGCCAGGACTCGGTATGTCTCTTCAAAAAAGGGGCTCCACCTGGCCCCCCAATGCCTTCTAAATTCATATTTCTTGTATAGCATTTTCATTTGTGCGTTGGCCTTTCTTTCAGATCCTGAACCTCACTGTGCAGGTTGTGTCAATAACCCTACTGAATCATAGGATCATTTCCAGCAGCTCTCCCACTATAGTCACAGCTGGTTCTCAGGGCCAATTGGCCTGGAGGTCAATTCTTCCAGTGACACCAACAGCAATCAAGTCTCAAATACAAAAAGACTTTTCACACAGCCCAGCAAGGGGTATACCTAGAGGGCCCATGTCAGGAGATTGGGGAGGCTGAGCCACTGGGTCCTATAGGACACCTACTACACAAGGCCATTCTACTAACTCAAGGAGATGTAGCAGTTCTACCTAATACATAGGAACAAATACAGAAAACCAGCCAAAATGTGGAGACAAAAAATACGTGACACAAATAAAATAAATGGAAGAAAGTAAACTACTGGAAACAGAGTTCAAAATCATGACTAGAAGGTTGATCAATGATCTTCATGAGACCTTCAAGGGACTTAATAATATTTTTGAGGATCTTAGTGAAAATGCCAAAAAAATAAGCATACACTAACTGACATAAAGAACAATTTACAGGTTTTCAATAGTACAATAGAGGATTCTGAGAGTCAAATCAATTTTTAATCTGAGGAAGCAAAAAAACACACAATCAGAAGAGCAAAAAGAAAAAGTAATTTAAAAAATGAAGATAGTGTAAGGAGCCTCTGAGACAAATTTAAACATACCAACATTTACATTATAGGGGTGCCAGAAAGAGAAGCGAGCGAAGAAGATATTGAAAACCTACTTGAAGAAATAAGGATGGAAAACTTGTCCCACCTGAGGAAAGAAATAGACTTACAAGTCCATGAAGCACAGAGAGCCCCAAACAAGAGGAACCCAAAGAGGTCATACTAAGGCACATTAAATTAAAATGCTAAGGGTTAAAGACACAGAGTGAATATTAAAAGCAGCAAGAGAAAAGCAGTTCGTTACCTACAAGGGACCACCCATATGACTGTCAGCTGATTTCTTAACAGAAACTATGCAGGTCAGAAAGGAATGGTAAGAAATATTCAAACTGGTGAATAGCAAGGATCTAAACCAAGATTATTCTACCCAGCAAAGCTATCATTTAGAATTGAAAGTCATATAAGGAGCTTCACAGACAAGCAAAAGCTAAAGGAGTTCCTCAGCACCAAACCAGTGTTACATGAAATGTTGAAGGGTATTCTTTAGGAGGAAGAAAAATAAAAAGAAAATAATAAAATAATAAAACAATAAATATGAACAATAAAATAGCAATCAATACATACCTATCAACAATTGAAGCTAAAAATAAACAAATAAGAAATCTAATGAACAGAATAAACTGGTCAATTAGAAAAAATAGAATCAGAGGCATAGAAATGATATTGATGATTCTCAGAGGGACAGGGGTTGGGAAAGCGGGAAGAGCTTAAAAAAAGATCTTATATGCATATATGCATTATTTATGGACATAGACAATAGGGTGGCAAAGATCTGAGGCAGGGTGGGAACCAGGTGGAGGGTGACAATGGGAAAGGGGGGAAAAGAGGTACATTTGTAATACTCTCAATAATAATGATTTTTTAAAGAAATATCAGAAAATAAATAGTCTGGTTTATTTCTAACTTATCTATATATATAAAAGCCTAAGCGATCATGATGAGCATTGACCACCAGGGGGCAGACACTCAATGCAGGAACTGCTCCCTGGTGGTCAGTGTGCTCCCACAACAGGAGTGCCGCTCAGCTGACCAACCAGTCCCGGTGGCCCACCAGACCAGCGGCAGCCACTCACTCCCTCAATAGTGCTGTAGGTTCAGTCTCTGGAGAATGGGCCAGGCACAGCTGCCTGCACTATTCTGACAGCACCACTGGCCTCCTGGAAGTTGGCCTGGGGTACCTTGGCTGCTTCCCCTCCCTAGATGCACTGAAAGGAAGAAACGATATAAAAGCAGCCGCCAGATGGCTCCCACAACCAGCACAAACATCAATGGAATGGATCCAGACCCCAGGCCAGCAAGGGCATCCTACACCCCCCCCCCCCAGAAGGCTGATCATGTCAAGGCCTTCCCCACCCACTTAAGATGGCTCCAGACGCAGGGCTCATATCTGGTGAGCACAACTGCAGTGGCATGAGCTTCTCCCAATTAGGACTGACTGAGTGCAAGCCTGCGGCAGCATAGCAGGGCAGGAATGAACAAGAGTGGCAGGTGGCATCGGACTGCTGGTTTTGGCCCAATCCCTGCAAATACCCCACCTGTGTACAAATTTGTGCAACAGGCCTCTAGTAAACTATTATAATTCAGGTCTTGTTGCTTGTCTTACATTTTATATTTTTCATCTAGTATAACATTCATTTACTATTATAATTATTTACTATTATAACTAACGTAACTATTTAGTATGGACCATTTACTTCCCATTGGAAAAATTCAGGTAGTGTTATTAATTTGACTCTCACTAAACATGCAATTGAAAGCTGTAATCTTAGATTTTTATTTTTTATTTTTTTGGCAAGGGGGCGGGGGTGGTGCTGAGGGCATCAAGGCTGTAAGATCATAATGTGTATTACAATTACCATTTTAAATTTCAGAGGCCAGGAGGACAGTGGGTGAAGAAGGGACACATGCTAACCTGACTAGCCTGGTGGTGGCCTTGGAAACTCAGAAACCTAAAGTAAACAAAAAGGATGATCTGAAATTAAAGCTTTTAAAATAAAACCAGTTTATGATGCATACTCATGTCCTAGATTAGAATCTTCCTTAACAAACTTCAATCTTCACTTTGACTGAGCCTGTCAATTCTCTTTTCCATCTATCAATAACATATCTTAGGAATCCCAGGATAACTTCTTTTTCTTCAGACCCTTCAGTGCACAACCATTGCACCAGGGCAGATAATTTAAATCCTCTAATTGTTATTGTTATCATTTAATTGGTAACTATTAATTATTCTGTACCCACCTATGTAAAAGATGTATCTATTTTCATCCAATACCAGAGGTTACCCTGTTTTGCTTTCTCCTGCCTTCCTAATCTATCACAAATGAATGTAATGTAACCCACTTGCATCTTCTTTTTTTATTGTAATGTATAAAATATGGTGCAAAACTTCTATTTTCTGGAGCATTATCTGAATATGTTGAGATTTTGATTCCTGGTGATTGTCAATATTTGGATCAAATAAACTTGCAAACATTCTCTATAACTTTGAATATTTCTTACATTGACATTTATTTGGATGAAGCTCCCCAGGACTATCCCACATATCCAGAACCAATGCTAGGATCCAGAAAAGGGTCACTTCAGACCTCTGGCTCCCTTCCACATTGAATGAACTTGTATGAGTTGTGAGTTGGATCTTCAGCTGCTGTCTGTGGGATCCTGGGATCCTTTTTGAATCTCTAAACTTCCTACTGTGAAGGTAATTCAGGGTGGCAACCTAGGTCTGTGCCCAGTCATACCTGCATCCTAGCGTTTATGTGTACAAACCTATAATTAAGCCCCAACCCTGTTACATTTGTGGCCTAGCCTTGAAAAACCTATCTTACAGGGGACCTAAAACTATGCAAAACCCCACAAGGGAAGCTGGCTCCTGGCTCTAGAGTGAGTCTTGGTTGAAATCTCATTTTCCACCTTACAACTGTTACAGGGACTGCAAAAACCTGTGAAAAGTCCATAAGCCTGGTCTGTATTTGGGAGACAAAGAAACTGGGGGGATAAAAGGGAAATTCCCACCATATTATGTGCTCAAATTTGGGAATCAAATCCCCTGAGCCATTCAGCACCAGTGCTCCTGCAATAAAGTGCATTTTCTGATCTTCCGAGTGCCTGGCTGTTTTGTTTTCCTGAAACCTGGAAATTTTGCTGTAACATAATTTGGTTCCCTGCCCAAGAACTTCCAACCAAGCTGCTCCTTTGAGGCACTGATGTGCAAGAGCAGGTGGGTGGGCCTGCTCAACCAGGCCTCACAACAAAGGGAAGGCACCACCAGCACTTGTGTGGGTCCCAGTACTCCCCAGGCCCAGACTGATTGGGCCCTCCTTCAATCTCCAGTGGACTCCAAGGAAGACAGGAAAGCCTTTCTGGGACCAGACATCTGATCACTGAGTTTCCATGGGGAATCAGTCTGAGTTCAGGCCTGCCTTTAGTGTCAGAAGAGGGGCCTGACCACCTCCTAGGCAGTATTTACTGGCTCAGTTCAGGGACTTTCCAGGGTGGAAGTCAAACTCTGTATCATGTGAAAGTTACCTTGTGTTTGTCCTGTGTCTCTGTTCAACTGGGAGGAACCAAACACACAAATATGGGATGTACTTTCTCTAAACCCAATGTCTTAGAGTGTATGCTAAAGAATTTTAAGAAGGTCCCAGACCACTTCCTGCAATGCAGATGTCTCTCTGTGAAACCAGGGACCCCCAGTTCATGGCTGAGGATGGGAAATAGAAATTCCAGGGCTAAGAAATACATCCTCCCAAAATAGTCTATTGGGGAGAATGCTGAGATTCTGGGGAGGGGCAGTTCCCAAACCAGACACAGCAGACATTGCTCTGCCTTTTTTTTTTTTTTTTTTTTTTCAGGGCATTCTGTGGTTTCAACTTTTAGTGTGCTATGCACACTTGTATAAGAGGGTTTCTATTGATGCTGTAAGTATGTCTCTTTGTTGTTTGTTCAATTTGTTTAAAAATGGGGCAAGTCCTGCTTTGGGAGACCCAGTTATGCATGTTGAGGCTGAACGTGTGACAGAGGCTGCGGGACATCCCAGCAGCAGCCAAGAATTTTTAATCTTGGGGACTCTTCCTGCCCCCCCCCACACACACACACACACAGGGTGTTAGCCACCAAAAACTCTTAGCTAGTGAGATTTTTGTCTGTGTGTCTGTAATATATTGTTGGCTTTCTATCTTTTAGGGACTTTAGTTTTCTCTTCCTTGTTTTATGAATATGGGGAAATAAACTATACAGTCTGGGTTGGGCAAAAAAGTTAATGCTTCCATGATAATAGGACTGCATTCCAAGGTTGATTTTCAGGTCCCAGAGGCGTGGGACTCCCAGCCAGGTTGGTATGTCTTTTCTTTCAACAGAAAGGAAAATCATGGTTAGCAGCATAATTAATATTTCCCATAACCATAACTAGTCCTCAATGTTCCGTTTTTCCACATAACTGTAGAATTACCCTTGGGATTGGGCCTAAACGGGCAGTTGGACATCCCTGGAGGGGTTCCATATTGGAGAGGGTGCAGGCTGGGCTGAGGGACACCCTTACCCAGTTCACGAATTTCATGCACTGGGCCTCTAATGTTAATAATAAAATTCTAGTCACTCAAGAAATTGACTATGCTTTCTGTTGGAGGAAGGGGCAAGTCATCCTTCTCACTGTAAAGGCAGAAAAGCCTAAAAGAGAGCAAGGGTAGACAGAGAAATGTTTCCTTGTCTGGCATTCCCCTCCCTATTCGATCAGGGGACAATCTGAGGGAAGACCCAAGATGGCTATTTACAATCCCAGCCTCCCCTTCATGAGAAGGGCTGTCCTAATAAGTCTCCAACCAGCCCTGAGGCCTCTGCACTACCAGAAACCAATTTTTCTAGGTTGTGAAAGGAGTTGGAGTGATATAAAATATAAGAGTTAAAACTTCTGCTGGAAGACCCAGGTAGCTTAGCTAACCAGCTAGACCCATTTTGGGGCCCACAAGTGTACATGTAAACCTGAGTTAATGTACATTCTGAGAATACTATTCACAGGAGAAGAAGGGGGAATGATTCTAAGGTTGGCAATGGCTATCTGGGAAAGGGAGAACCTGGCTGGCCTGGTGTGCTTCTAGCAGATGTAATTTTTCTAAACCTGTGAGCCCCAGTGGAACCTTAACTACAAGGCCCATTGGGGACACATGAGAGCTCTCAGGGGATTAATAATTAAAGGGATTAAGGAAGCAGTTCTCTGGTCAAAGAACCTAAATAAAGCCTTTAATATTCAGCAAGGCAAAGAAGAAGGGCTTTCTGAATTTTACCAATACTAAAAGATCAAATGAAAAAGTACTCTGGGCCAGAACCTGAGGACCTGTTGGGTCACAGAATATTAAAATTACATTTGACACCAATAGTTGGCTTGATATCTCAAGAAAACTTCAAAAGGTAGAGAACTGAAAGGGTAGATGTGCAGAAGAGCTGTTAAAAGAGGCTCAGAAGGTCTGTGTACATAGAGATAATAGAGGCAGAAACAGAGAGCTAACATAATGTTCACAACTGTAGAACAAGTGGCCCAGTGTGGCCCTGAGGGCCAGAATCAGAGGCCACAACAATATGGACATCTCAAAAGTGAAGGAGCATATGGGTCACAGAGAAAAAGAAGGGGACCCCTCACTGAGCCTTTAAATCCCAAGGCCATGTTCTCATCCCCCTTCTCAAAGAACAACTTTCTTTACTGCAAAACTATGAATGTTTACTTAACAGTCTGGCTACTATCAGAAGCTGAATTCATTATCACACAAACCTTACCATGTTATCCATAAGGAAAAATGTATTAATTTTGAATCCAAGGAGCTAGAGGTCTGGGAACAGGCTGCTGGGCCTGTTCCCTTCCCCCTCCACCCCCCACCGTTTTTTCCAGCCTCATAGGCCTATGCATAATTTTCCAAAGTATTTTATAACTTAAAGGGTTTGGAGAATTGCTGGGTTAAATGATAAACATCTAAATATTTTGAAATAATAGAATAGTGAAACAATCTGAGTTTGCCTCCTCTGGAGAATCTAGAGACTAAAATTGAATCTGTTAATGAATAAGTCTTGTATTTTATTTGAAGTCTCTCTTAAAATATGAATGTATTGCTAATCTGAAGAATGTTAATTACTTGCATGTCACCTGAAAATTAAGGTTAGCCTAGCCTTGAAAAAGCTGCCTTACAGGGGGACACTAAACTATGCAAAACCCCCTCAAGGGTGGCCAGCTCCTGGCACCAGACAGAGTCTTGGTCAAAATCTAACTCCCCCCACCCCTTACAACTGTTACAGGGGCTGCAAAAGCCCATGGGAGACAAAATACTGGGGGAATAAAAGGGAAAGCCCTGCCATATTCAGCACTCAATTTTGGGAATTAATTCCCCTGAGCCATTCAACACCAGTGTTCCTGCAATAAAGTGTATTTCCTGATCTTCCTAGTGCTTGAATGTTTTGTTTTCTCACCACTTGGAAATTTTGCTGTAACACTACCAGTCTCTATGTAGTCTCCATGTCCCATCCTTGGTTATCAGGATTCTCTTCAGGTAGTCTTTAGTTCATTTTTCAGGATAGTTTTTTTCTGTATTTTAGGTCTATTTCCAGTTTGGTCCTGGGAGAGTGTCAGTGTAGCTTAAACTTACTCTACCACCACTTGTTTCTCTCCTTCCCTTATTAATATTTTGGGTGAAATGAAGAGTACTATAAGAAGGGGGGGATTACAATTCCATGTATGCACCCCTGTAAATCTCCTGCAATCCCAGTAAAAAAATCAAATGGAAAAGATGGAGGTTTGTACAAAATCCAGAGCTATAAATACGCTAGTAATATCCAGATATCCTGTGGTTCTAAATCTATATTCCTTATTATCAGCCATTCCTGTGACTGCTAATAATTTTCAATAATAGATTGTGTAGTGCCTTTTTCAGTATTTCCGTAGAAAAGGACAGTCAATTGCTCTTTGCTTTCACCTTGAGAATACAAGTTTACTTGGAAAGTGATGCCTCAGGAATATATGAAAAGTCCCACCTTTTGTTTTAGCTACTAAAAGTTAATTTAAATTATGTAAATTTCCTAGATATTCTAGTATAATCCAATATGTGGGTGACTTAGTTTTATGATGAAGAAAATTACTAGACTCCCAAAAGGACACTATATACCTATTACAACAGCTATGTGTAAAGGGACCTGGATATCAAAGGGCAAGTATTTTACCCCATAAAATACTTTAGTTATATATCTTATACTAGAGGCCTGGTGCACAAATTCATGTACCAGTGGGGTCCCTCAGCCTGGCTTGAGGGATTGGGCCGAAACCAGCTCTCCAACAACCCCCAAAGGGTGCTGGGTTGCGAGAGGGCACAGGTCAGGCTAAGGGACCCCACAGTTGCACAATCGGGGCTGGGAAGGAACATGGGATGTTGGTCAGCTGGAGAGAGACCACAAGAGAGCTCCAGAGTGTCCAGCCTATCTTGCTCAGTCCCAATTAGTCAGATTCCAGCAGCTAGCTAACCAACTGGTTAAAGCATCTGCCCCCTGGTGGTCAGTGCATGTCATAGTGAGCAGTTGAGCAGCCTTAGCATATCATTAGCATATTACACTGAAGGTTGAAGAGATGGCCAGATGACTGGATACTTAGCATATTAGCCTTTTATTATATAGGATAAGGATGACCTACTAATAAAGCCACAAAGACTTAGAGGAATCCTCTTTTCCATTTAAAAACAAATAAACAAGCAAAAATGAAAGCAACTTAAAGAATTCCTGGATTTAAATGAATATTGTCACAATTAAAAAAATATTATCACAATTAGATTCCCACCCTTTATATATACCTGACCCAATTGAGTGTAACCAAGAGAGGAAATAAGCTATAAAATATCATCTCTATATATCTATATTTGTGTCTATGTCTATGTCAATGTATATGTATATAATACAGTTATAGATATAGTTACAAATATAGATATACACTTAGTGGCCAGATTATTATGATCTCTGAACACATAATAATCTGGCCACTCAGTGTATATCCTATATAATAAAAGGCTAATATGCAAATTGAACCCTCAACCAAGAGTTTGACCAGCAGGTAGGTCAGCCAACTGCCCATGTCCCCTCACGCTGGCCAGGCTGGCCTGACCCCCACCCATGCACGAATTCATGCACCAGGCCTCTAACATATATATATATATCCTCCTTCCTCCTCCTATCTAATAAAAGAGTAATATGCAAATTAACCATCACTCTGCTATACCCAGTAGTCACACCCACCATCCAATCAGGAGCAAGTATACAAATTAACCCAACCAAGATGGCTGCGGCCACAGAGTGAACAGGAGGCTTGTGTTTCCCCGGCAATGGAGGAATCAAAGCTTTCCGCACACCCTGGCAGGACCAGGCCTCCACTCAAGGCTACAAAGTTTCAATTATAGAAGATAAATAAATCCCAACAAAAATGGCTGCAGCCACAGAGCAAACAGGAGGCTTGGCTCTGCTCAAGGCTACAAAGTTTTAATTATAGAAGATAAATAAATCCAAGATACCAAGGCCTCTGCTTGCATTGCCAGGGGGCGTGGCAGGCCTGAAAACCACCACAGGCCCCTTGCCCAGGCCACCCCACACCCCTAGGGAACCCCCACCCTGACCTGGGACACCCTTCAGGGCAAACCAGCAGTCCCTGACCTGTGCACCAGGCCTCTATCCTATCCAATAAAAGAGTAATATGCAAACTGACCACACACTTTATGCAAACTGCTGCTCCCACTTTGGTAGTGCACTGATGACCAGGGAGCAGCTCCTGTGTTTAGTGTCTGCCCCCTGATGGTCAGTATGCATCGTAGCGACTGGTTGACTAGTCATTCTGGTCATTCTGCAGTTTGTTTGCTGGGCTTTTATATATATAAAATTTAGTATAGATATTCACTAAATTCTCATCACTATAACACTCCTATCACTTGGCTAACTCTTGCCTTCTGTATCTAATGTCATTTAACTCAATGTAACAATTTAACCCAGCAATTTTGCAACTCTCTTTGTAGTATAAAGATATACATTATTATGTTTTGCTTCCTGACCACATTTTTAATTCCAGCAATGGTTCATAGGACACTTCTAAATAATACTTATTAGTTTTACAGATGGATCATTAAAATATAAGCAGGAATGTTACCACACTCGATATTCAATAACTCCCTTGGTAACTTAATTGAAGTATCCTATTTACCTGCACAAAATCTGCCCAACAAGCTTAATTGTTCTAACTTGGGTTTGTCACTTGGCCAAAGATCAAATAACCTATATTTACATGGATAGCACCTTTGCCTTTGGTGTAGCTCTCAACTTTAGAATGCTATAGACATAGTAAGGCTACCCAGAAAGAATGGAAAATAGGTTACAGAATTATGAGATGTCATATGGAAATTAAAAATTGATATTTATCAAACTTCCAGGAAATTCTAAATTTATCACCATGGAAGCAAAATGAAATTATTTAGATAATGCTGCAGCTATACCTATTTCACCATTCCTTATAGCTCTTATGGCTCTCAGAGGTGACTGTAAACTAGAAAAATATTCCCAGACGGATAGAACCATTCCAAAATGGGTGAATAGATTTTGCAGCTCATTGACAGCATTTGAGTGGCAACCCAATTGTTGAGGTATATAAATAAGTAAAAAAATACTGTCCTCGTTTTACAATGCAATCTTTACTGGGCCAGATGAATGGCCCCAGAACATCAAAATTCTACCAAATACTTTTACCTCCCCTAAACACCTCCTATTGGTTTCTTAAAAACAAAGTCTTAGGGCCTTTGAAATGCAAATAGCTGATTTTCTTTAAAAACTTTTATATGCACTCACCATCTGAGGTAAATCTTATCAAAAGGAAAAAAAAAAAAAAGACCTTATCCATCTAAGCAAAGCAGCTTAACTTACTTCAGCTATTCATTTCTAAAATTATTAACTTTGACATAAGTTATTGGTTATCTGTTTATTTTGAAACAATAGAAGGCTGATCATCAATGAATCCTTTAGATTGATTTATGACCATGAGGGAGATATGTGGATGAAAATGGGCACATGCCAACCTGATGAGCTTAAGGAAGGATTGTGTGGTGGCCTTGCAAACTCAGAGGCATAAAATAATCACATAGGATGGTCTGAAATGAAGTCTTTTAAAATAAAAGCAGTTTATGGCAGCTACTTATGTCTTAGGCTAGAATATTTACTGGCATATCTCAATATTTACCTTGACTGAGTCTATTTTATTTTTGCATCAATGATAACTTGTTATATTCAAAAGATGTCATAATTAAAGAGCCAAATTTCAAAAACTGGGGCTGTGAGAGGGCTCATGCCTCTCCAAACCTCACAGCCCCGAAATGAACTTAAGGGTAAGCTTACTGGCACCAACTCTGTCTGGGGGTTGTGTATTATTCATGGTTTATGGCCTTTCTAAAATGGGAGCAGTACTTAAGTAAACAGGTCTTGCAGGACCAGATAATTAAAGGGGCAGTGACTAGACTATAGACTAACAAGAATGTGCATCAGTTCACTGGCACAGATTCAGATTGCCAGGCTCCGCCCCCAGAAAAATGTCTTATTTTCCCCATTATTTGAGCAAGTATGCTTACGGAAGCTAGAAATAGCAGGTTTACTTATCTGGTTTAGTTGCTTCCTGGAATTAACAGAACAAAGGACCATCTGTGATTATAGGAAAACTTTAAATGGCAGTTCTTACAAAATGGAGGTTATGGGAACAAGATGGAGTGCCTATGGTTCAAATGGAGGGTGAGGGACAGGATGGAGTCAGTCCTTTCAAGGCTCATTGTTCACTCCCCACTGGTTTTATGTATACAAATCAAATAGTTGACTCTTGTGGGTCATTGTTGGGGAGGGGGTCATATTGACCCCCGAGGATCATGAGCTTGATAGAATTAATTCTTTGTTGAATAAAGTTAGTAAACCAGTTTATAAGACAGGGCCCCAGAATGAGGGCAAGGAGTAATAAGGTTACTATAGCATTGGATAGGAGGGTAGTTAGCCTGGGAGACCAATTGAACCAATTCTGGGAGTTTCTTATCTGCTGCTCTTGTTTCTCAATACTTTTTCTGACTAGGGCCAAGCTTTCCTGTATGACTCCTATATTATTGGCGTAGAAACAGCAGGTTTCTCCTAATGTAGACAAAATCCTCCTTGCTATAGGAGGAGGAGGTCTAATCCTCTCTAGTTTTGTAAAACTATCTCAGCAAGGGAGTCAACTTGTCTGTTTAGTTGGGAGATGGAGTCCTCAAGGTGGTCTAGATCTTGGTTTACTTGACTGGTTAGTTCTCCTATATTGAGATCCCCTTTGATTAAGGCTGTGGTTCCTATTTCTGTTGACCCCCACTATCCCCAATCCTATGAGAATGAGGATGAGAATTGGAGGTCTCTTCCATTGTGATAGAGATGGAGGTGGGTAAATCAGAGTTCTTCCTTCATTACCATTATATATATATATATTGGTAATGAAGGAAGAACTCTGATATACCCACCAATTTACATATCAATTTGCATATTACCAATTTATTATATATGGTAATATGCAAATTATAATTTGCATATTACCATGTATAATAAATTGGTAATATGCAAATTGACCGTCACTCCAACACACAAGATGTCCACCCTCATGTGGACACAAGATGGCTGCCACAAGATGGCCAGCAGGGGAGGGCAGTTGGGAGGGACCCAGGACTTTAGGGGAGGGCAGTTAGGGGTGACCAGGCCAGCAGAGGAGGGCAGTTAGGGGGGACTAGGCCTACAGGGGAGGGAGTTAGGGGCAATCAGGTTGGCAAGGAAGCAGTTAGGCATCAATCAGGCTGTCAGGGGCGTGATTAGGGGGTAATCAGGCTGGCAGGCAGAAGGGGTTAGGGGCAATCAGGCAGGCAGGCAGGCGCGCAGTTGGGAGCCAGCAGCCCTGGATTGTGAGAGGAATGTCCAACTGCCCTTTTAGTGGAGAGGGTGCAGGCTGGGTTGAGGGACACATACCCCTCCCTCCCTTGCATGAATTCCATGCACTGGGCCTCTAGTGTGTGTGTGTGTGTGTGTGTGTGTGTGTGTGTGTGTGTGTGTGTGTGTATATAAATCTGGGGAAGGACATATACATTAACACAGAGGATGGGTTCATATTGGTTCCAAAACCTGTCGGAGGAGGTACAGCGGATGAGGCCATCTGTACAGGCAAACCAGGTCTGATTTGGGGTATGATAGAAAGTTTCTGTGTCATCAGAACTTATTAGAATGGTGGTATTGCAGAGGTCAGGACATGTTCAGGGTTTATGGCCTGAACATGTTCAGGGAGGCCTGAAGGTTGTATGTGGAGGATATGAGGCAAGTACCCTTCCCTTGAAGGTCCCCCAGGGTTAGCTTTGGTCATCCCCAATCACAGCCCTCGTTATCTCTGGAGTAAATTAGGGGCTTGATGATGCCTATTCCCATATACAGGCAGTCCTTGTGTTACGTCAGACTCAATTTATGTCATTTTATGGTTACGTCGCCATCTCCCTTTTACAGTATTTATTAAAAAAATTTGTCATTTTGATGTATGTACATATGTGCTTTATGTTTTTTATTATTTATTTACCACAAATAAAGGTCAGAAATTGTTATCTTTCTTTTATTTATTTATTTATTTTTAGTTTTGCTTCAGTACTGCTGTGTATGTGGTCCATGTGAGTGATTTAGGTGTTTATCTAGGTGGGTTCTGACTTACAGCAAAAATTGCATTATGACACACCATAGGAACGGATCTTCTACGTAACCCAAGGACCTACTGGAGTAAGGTGGTTTGGAGTTAAGACATAACCAGCAGTCAGTCCCTAAGTCCGATTGGGAAGCATTAATGAACTGGTGCATAGTTGCTATCATGGTTAGGGGAGATGGTCCAGAGGAGGCAGTAGTTTGAGAAGGTGGTTTAGAGTGGAGGAGATAGCTAGTTGGTGTGAGAGGGAGGTGGTGTATAATGGGAGGTCTCATTGGGGCAGGTTGGACCAGTATGAGTAAAGCTAGTTCAGCTAGTGACCATATGGGTCTTTTGGGGAGGGCCGGGACCCGTCCTTAGATGGTGAATAGAGTACCTGGGTCCCAGCCTATTAAATATAATATAATTTCTCATGTTCTTCCTGTTTTCCAGGAAGAGTCCAGGGAGTATTTTATTGTAAATTCTACAACATTACAATTTCCTACAGTACTAGAGGTAAGCGTGGAGATAGTAGTCACCATCTTTATGGTAGCTATCTATAGTTGAGATGGTCTCACAGCCCTAGTAGGGACAGAAAAACTTTCCTATGTTTAGGCACTGAGTGCTGACTTTTCCACTTCTCTGGCATATATAAATGTCTATATTCTGTAAGAGTTTCTCTGTGGGGAGTATTCCACACCCCTAATTAGAGTCTAAAGCAAAGATATAGAAGGTGCTTTGGAAAAGACAGCAAAGATCTATAACGAATTGTACGCTTCCCCATCCCTTAGTTAAAATTGCAGGAGTTTCACCCATTGCTCCATTTCTGAGTTCCCATGTCTATTAAGGTGGAGGCCTTTGTACATAGAAGGAAGGTTGAGGTTGCAATACACATAAGAGTCTTAGCTTTAGAGGGTCTGATGAAAACTTCTGGATGTTCCATTCTTCTTTGGCCATCTTAAGTTGAGTGTGATGGAGCCACGTCGGGAGGCTTCACCGTGGTGGGGGTGGTTAGGATGACTGTGTACAGTCCTTTCTAGGTGGGAGTCAGTTCCTGGGTGGTGAATTTCTTTACCCACACAGAGTCTCCAGGTGGGAATGGATGGACTGGATCAGAGGTTGGCATAGGTAAGGCATCCCAGATGCATTTATGGGTGTCTTTCTGGGACAACTGTAAGGCTTATAAGAACTTGAGTAAAGATTGGTTATGGATTTCAGCTTTTATTTATTCCCAGAGTTTAGGGAGTATGGGAAGGGGTCTCCCAAACATAATTTCATATGGGGAGAACCCCACTTGGTATGGAGTGCACCTTGCCCAGACTAGGGCAAAGGGGAGTAAGGTGGCCCAATTTTTACCAGTTTCTAAGGTAAATTTGGTGAGGACCTCTTTCATGTATTCTACCTGTCCAGAACTTTGGGGCTGATAGACACAATGTAACTTACAGTTAATATTTAATGCTTTTGCTATACTGTGAAACCTTTTTTATGAAGGCTGGGCCATTGTTTGAACCTAAAGTTATAGGCAGGCCAAATTGGGGAGTAATTTCTTGCAGTAACTTTTTAGTTACAATGGTGGCAGTTTTTGTTCTAGTGCAGTAATCTTCAACCCATCCCGAGAAGGTGTCTATGAAGACTAAGAGGTACTTATACCATGCTGCTGCAGGCTTGATTTCTGTGAAATCAGCCTCCCAGTGTTCTCCTGGAGAGCCTCCCCACAACCGGATTCCTACTGGGGGTCTTTTGCCCTGTTTGGCATTTACTTGAGCACAAGTGATGCACCAAGAAAACGTTCTGTCTGCTATACTGTGCAGATTGGGTATATACTACTTATCTCTTAGAAGCTCTGTAAGTTTAGTGTGGCCTAAGTGAGTAGCCTGATGTAACTGGGTAACGATTGTCTGACCTAGAGCCCTAGGGACCAGAGGTCACCCATCCTGTAAGGTCCACCATCCTTCTAGGTTCTGGGAGGCGTGTTTTTGGGTAGCCAATTTTTTTTTTCCTCTTCTCTGTATTTTGGTGAGATGAGAACGTCAAGATCAGGTAAGGTTACTAAAATCTGTACGGGCTTCACTGGTTTTAGGATGGCTTCTCTGACGGCTTCATCTGCAGCTGGGTTTCCCCTTGTTTCTAAGGAGTCCCATTTCTGGTGTACTTTGCAGTGTACCAATGCTACCACCTTTGGTAGCCAGACAGCTTCAAGAAGGGTTAGAATTTCTTCCTTGTTTTTGATGTCCTTCTCTGTGGAGGTCAAGAGTCTTGCTTTGTAAATAGCTCTGTGTATATGAGCTGTTGAAAACGCATTCCTGCTATCAGTATAAATCATTACTGATTTTTCTCTTGCCCACCTGAGAGCCTGAATAAGGGCAATTAACTAGGCCCTCTGGACCAATGTTCTGCAAGTGAGTGCCTGAAACCAGATGGTTTGGTCTAAAGTAAACACCACTGTCCCTGCATACTTGATACTCCCATCCGTGAACAGCACTGTTATAATAATGTTATGGTCATAAGAAAACCCTTCTAATGTGTGAAATAATTATTGTGTGAAATGTTTGCTGTGTGGAAACCCCAATACTCTGTAACTTCCAAAATTAATGAACACCCCACTATCTTGATGTGAATGCCCTGAGCCCTTAAAGTGTAAACACCCTGCTCCCAGCATAAGGCACACCACCTGGCCCACACTGATAAGGACACAAATTGTTTACTTCGGTCTATATAAGCCTGGGACCTTCTTCAGTTGACATCTCCTGCCTGATAAGAGGAGGACTCCACGTCGCTGCATAAGACAATCCCCTGACTACTCTGCTGTGTGAGCCTGAACCAACTGTGGCCGCCTGTCTGTCTTCATCTTCGTCGTCCATCCTTCAGTGTGCATCGCCGGGTGGCCTTTGCTGGAGCCTAGGACCCCTTAGGAATAGGTAAATAAACCCTGTGTGATTGCATACTGATTCTGTCTGTGTGTCCCGTGTTCCGGTTTGGCTCAGCTGTCTAGACATTGAAGTACCAGGGGATAGGCCATTATTACTGACTCCTGGTCACCTGCGTTTGTCCCACTAAATCTAGACAGATAATCAATTAATTGGGGCATAATTGGGACAAGTACCTCATCCAGCGATGCCAGTGGGTGTCAGTGAGGTACAGGAGGGCTGTCTGTACTAAGTCGATGACCTCTAAACAGCCATGTAGAGGTTCTTTAGGGTCACTGTTTGGGAGGAGACTGGCAGGGTTGATGGCAAGAGTCGTGTGGAACCTGATGCAGTGTTGGTCGAGTAGAAGAGCCTGAAATTGGGTGATTTGGGCGCTTGACATCCAGTGCTCCAGCGTGCTCTGGAGTAGAGCCTAAACTGCAAGTGGGGTTTTTAGGATTAGCTCCTGCCCTAGGGTTAGTTTATTTGCTTCCTTGACAAGTATAGCAGTGGCTACTACTGCCTGGAAGTGAGCGGGCCACCCAGATGCAATGGGGTCAAATCTTTTGAACAAGTAGGCTACTGACCTTTTTCAGGAGCTGAGACTTTGGGCGAGAACCCCTTTAGCTAGGCCCCTTGTCTCACATACACAGAGGTGGAAATAATTAGTTACATATGGTAGCACCAGGAGAGGAGCGGAAGTGAGGACAGTCTTTAATTTTTCAAAGACTTGCTGCTCTGTCTCAGACCACTCTAATGGTTGTTTTCCTCCTGTGCTAGAGTATAAGGGTTTAGCAATCTCTGCAAACCCCAGGATTCATAGGCAGCAGTATCCAACTGTCTCTAGGAACTATCTTAACTGTCTCTTATTCTTGGGAGTGGGGATTCATAGGATTGCCTCAACCCGAGAGAAAGAGTTTGCTTGCCTTGATAGATGTACCCTAGGTACGTAACTTTTGGGGTGCAGAGTTGAGCCTTCTTGGCTGATACTCTGTATCCTAGAGTCTGTAATGTGTCTAGGAGACTTTTAGTAGCCTTCCGAGTCTCAACTTCAGTGTCTGTAGCAAGGACGAGGTCATCTACATACTGTAGTAAGGTATCCTTGGGGTTTGTATGCTGAAAGGTGAGCAGATCTGAGCTTAAGGCTTCATCAAATAAGATGGGGGAATTCTTGAACCTCTGCAATAGTCAGGTCCAGGTTAATTGGAAAATCCTGCCTCAGGGTTTGTCCATTCAAATGCAAAAATCAGTTGGCTTGCAGGGGGCTAAAGGGATGCTAAAAAAGGTGTTCTTTAGGTCTAGGACAGTGTTCTATTTAAGTTCTGGAGGGAGGAAGCTCAGGAGAGTGTAAGGCTTAGGGATTGTCAGGTGTATGGTCTCAACCCGCATATTTACTTCCCTTTAGTCCTGTAACAGCAGGTAGTCTTTTGTCCCTGCTTTTAGGACTGGGGGTAAGGGGATGTTCCAGGGGGACTGGCAAGGGACTAGAATACCTGCTTCTTGTAGTTTGTGTATTTGAGTGGCGATGCTCTGCTTAGGCTCTAAGCTCATAGGGTACTGTCTTACCCGTACTGGTGTCACGGTGGCCATCAATTGGACTACAATGGGGGTTAGGTGACTTGCCAGTCCCAGAGGGTTGCTTTCAGCCCATACTGCAGGAAAAAGTTGTTGGAGCTTTTCTAGGGACATGAAAGATTCTTGAGCAGGTGGGCTTTCTGGAGGCAATTCGTCCTATAAGAGATACTCCTCCGATAGGGGGCAATTGAGAAGGATTCTGATAGGAAAGGAATTTTGGTTAGGTGGATCCACTGTGAGATGTGCTTGGTCCCCTTCCAAGGAGATGGTATCCTGTAGAGTTTGAAGGAGGTCTCATCCTAAGAGGGGGTAAGGGAACTCTGGGATGACTAGAAATGAGTGAGTTACTGTATTCTTTCCAAGGTCTACTGTCCTTTGTGAAGTCCATGGGCAGAGAGTTGATTTTCCCATGGCCCCCTGAATGGAAGTTTTCTTGGTTACTGGTCCCATAGGCTCAATCAAGACAGAATAGTAGCACCAGTATCTACTAGGAAGCTAATAGGCTTACCTCCGATCTGTAATGTTACCCTGGGCTCCTGGGACCTGAACGGGATGGAGCCCCAGCACCATCAATCCTCCTCTAGATTCAGGACCCTTGGGGGCTATGGCTTTCTTTTTCTGTCCCTGTTGGGGCAGTCAGGGGAGTCTCTCTTCCAGTGTTCTTTTTTTTCAATAGGTACACTGGTTTTTCCCTAACCGGGATCTACTTCCCTGCTGTTGGTCTTTTAGTGAACCCTTTTTTCTTGGGGGGTTGTTTCTTTTAGAGCTGCTACAACTGCCCTTGCTAGTATCTTGTCCTGCCCCCCCCCCCCCACTGGGGAGTCTCTATTGTTGAATAATTTTCGGGCTATTTCAATTAATTGAGACCGGTTCATGCCCTGAAATCCCTCCAATGTTTGAAGCTGAAGCGGACTGAGTTACAAAGGCTAAATTGAGTGTGCCCTTTGGTTTTCTGGAGCATCTGGGTCAATGGGAATGTAAACTCTGTAAGCTTTGCAGAGGTGCTCCAGAAAAAACGTGGGCGATTCCTGGGGTCCCTGAATCGCTGGTGACTTTTGATAAATTTGTAAGCTTCTGGGATGCTGACTTTATGCCTGATAGGAGAATGTGGTGAAAAGTGTCCAAGGAAACACTCCCTCCTGCTGAGTTGGGGTTCCAGCGGGGTTTTCTTGGCCTCAAGCTGAATTCTGTCTCTCTCTTCTGAAGTGAAGAGAGTGATGAGATGCTGTTGGCAGTCATCCCAGGTTGGCTGGTGAGTATGAAAGACAGATTCCAGAAGGCCAATTAGGTCCTGAGGCTTTTCAGAAAATGGGGGGTTTTGGGTCTTCCAATTATAGAGGTTGCTCGTGGAGAAGGGGACATAGACTAAGAAAGGAGTCTTAGGGTGTTTGGGAGGGAGTCTCCCTAACATAAATTTATATGGGGAAAGGGTGAAGGGGAATAAGGTGGCCTGATTTTCACCAGTTTCTAAGGTAAATTTGGTGAGGACCTTTTTTAAGGTCCTATCCATGCACCCTACCTGTCCAGAACTTTGGGGCTGATAGACTCAATGTAACTTCCATTGTGGGTAGGAGAGATCCCTCAGATGGACTCCAGTGCTGCCCTCCCTTGCCTGGGTGTGACTCTGAGTAGCGGTGGGTGAGAATAAAGGAGAGTTCTAGCATTTGGTTCAGATGTAGGGCGAGGGACAGGATGGAGTCAGTCCTTTCAGTTTTGCTCAATGTGTAGAGCATCCCCCTCCCTCTGTGATCGGGGAAGTTGTGGCAAAGGTGGAGGAGGCGAGACCCTGGGATTATAAATTGGAGGAAGAACTGGGGGCTTGGATGGCATTCCCCCCTGGCACTTCTTTTGGGGCTGGCACTCCCCTTGGGGCTGGCTCCCCTTTCTGTGTTCCCTTTGGGGCCAGCAACTAATACTCTAGCCCCAGTCTGCAGAGGACAATTCTTTAACCATGTTGGGGGAGTCTGAACTAAGTCTAACCATTGTTCTAAGTAGGGAAATTGGTCTGGGTGTCCTGGATACCCCGTGACTACATTCCAGACAGCTTTGGTGATAAGAGGATCAAAAGATCCTGTGTCTGGTCAACCCACCCTGAATGTGGGCCACTCTAATTCACATAAAGTTCTCAACCTGCCTTTTGAGAACTTAATGCCATAAACATCGTCTGAAAAAAACCTCCTAGAAATGTCTTAATATACATCCCAAGGTGTCTTAGCCATTCTGCCCTCCCCCTATGCCCCTTGTAATTGAACTGTGACCCATCCAGTGAGTGCACATAAGGGCTGGTCACCCGGCACTCCAAGTTATGGCTATGTTAGATGCCTGGGAGAGAAACTGAAGCACATCAAAGAAAGAAGATGACCAGCATTTTCACTGCCTCTGGGAGTTCCCTCCACAAACAGCACACTTGTACCCACTACATACAGCTCAATGCTGGCCTTTTCCCTTGTTAGGATTTCTGTTGCCAGAGATCCACTCTAACTTTCCTGACTTTTTCCTCCTCTTGCCTGAGGTTGGGGATAGAGGGACCTAATTGGCCTTCTGGAATCTTTCTTTCATACTCACCAGCCAACCTGGGATGACTAAGTTAATCTGGCATCCTTTGCTTTTCATACCAGAGGTGGATCAAGTCCTGCATGAGCGGAGGATTCCATCATCCCCTAAATGCCTCTTTGGACCTTACCCTCAGAGGCCTGATTTCTTACAGCTCCTTGCAGTGACACGGGAGGGATCAGAGGGGATTTGGGTCAATAGAATGTTAGGAGAGTCAGGGAGGGAATGCGCTTGCTTGAGGGACACAACTGGCCCCTACTGTTCATACCACATCATGTGCTGGTGAGCATTTAAAGCATGATGGGGAGGTTGATCAGGGCATTTTCCATATATTAGGGCAGTAGATTACCAGACAGAATGGAGGAGGACTACAAGGTTCAGATTTACAACAGTGCTTGAGGCCCTTCAGTACTGTCTACAGTGCCCCCCTGCAGTTCCTAGACTTAGGTTCCTGAATGCCTTTTATTCGCCTGACCAAACAAGTCACTAATGGGCATAGAATCTTGGTCCTGGCCAAGAAAAGGTACCATCCATTTTACATTTGTACCTCCCGTGTGGTAGATATAAAAGGTTCAATGAGGGGGCCACAAGTCTATGATAAGTTTGGACCCAGGATGAGGGCTGCCACTATTGAGTCCTAGTTATGGGCACCAGGAAGGTGTTCATCCCTGCAGGAAATTTTCTGTTGGTCTCTTCTCTCTCTCCTGCTCAGGGAGGCTCAGTGTTACTTCAAAAACATTGGAACCATCTCAGATAAGAACATGGGTTAGTATAGGCTTTCCTACATCTGGAGGAGGGTGGGTGGCCTGGTCACAGGTAGGACCATACAAGTAAGTGTGCACAGTCCAGTAGGTCAATTATGTTAATGGGTGCACACTAACAGGTTTTCTTCACAGAACATGGTTTATGGGCACCCTAGGTCTCTCCAGTAAGTGAGACTTCCTGCAACCCTCTTTTGTGGTTGTACACAAAGAGGCACTCATCTCACACCCCTTACCTAGGAGGGAGATGCCCCAAAGAAGGGAAGATCACAGAGGATGTTGAACATCATATTGTGTGTTTTATTACAGATGGGAGCATCTTCATCCACAACCTATGCAGATAGCCCTTTGGGTTGTATTCTTAAACATTGGGTCAAATTAGACAATCAGACTCTTAAAAAGAAATGTCTGTTTTTCTTTTGTACCAAGGCCAGACCTTAATATAAACTAGCAAATGGAGAGACATGGCCCCAGAAGGCAGCTTAAAGTATAACATCATTTTACAACTAGACCTCTATGGCAGGGGCCAGATATGGCGGGGATCTCCATTTTCCATGTCCAGCACGGAAAGAGAAATGAACCGGTTCTGAGTGGAGGCGGCTAGGAATTGAGAAAGAAAGAAAGAAAGAAAGAAGAAAGAAAGAAAAGAAAGAAAGAAAGAAAGAAAGAAAGAAAGAAAGAAAGAAAGAAAGAAAGAAAGAGAAAGGTTTGCGATGCAGGAAATAAGACACAGAGTCCAGGCGATGGAAAGGGAGGGAGGTTTTAATCTTGTGCTCCCAGGGAAACTCACTGGTCCTAGAGTGGGCCAGGGAAGTTAGCGCCAAAACGGGGGCTTAGGTACTTCCTTTATACAGCTGTTTAGTGAGGGGAGGGTGGAGGGCATGAGAGGTGTGGAATTCCTGCCTCGGGCAGGGGACTGGGAAGACTGGCAAGGGTCTAGAAGGCGCCAGTTATCTTTGTCACCATCTAACTTGTGGATGCTTGCATGTCTGTGGTCTTTCCCCCCTGCCTCTACCTAACATCTTGGCCTTTTTGGTGATAGGGGGCACTGAAATCATCCTGGCTACTTCTTGCTGACCAGGGGCGAAGAGGGTGGGAGATGTTAAAGGCCAGGGTCAGGCAGAGGGGGATTGAGGGTGAGGGGCAGCCGAGTGTAGGGATGGAGCAGGAGCTGGTTTACAGTCACCCGAGACATTTCTGCGATCCGGGAGCGAATGAATTTGAGGAGGCAGGGAGCTAGGGAAAAAAAGACACAGATGAGAATTAGGGGCCCTACCAGGGATAAGATCCAGGTAGCTCTAAGAGAGTTGTCCTGGGAGTGCCTTGCACGTAATTCTTCACTCAGCTTAATCAGGGTCTGCACATTCTGTTCCACCACTCCGGACTTGTTGATGCAGTAGCAGCATTCTTCTTGAAGGAACATGCAGGTTCCTCCTCTTTCCGCAGTAAGAAGGTCTAGGGCCTTTCGGTTCTGCAGGGCTATTTGGGCTACCGATGTTACTTGCCGCTGCAGGGAGGCTAAGGAGGTAGTAGTAGACTCCAGGGCTATCTGGAGTCTGTCACTGAAATTCTGAGCAGAGATTATGCTGTTCCCGAGGGCCACCCACCCCCCCCCCCACCACCACCACCAGTGAGGCCTATCTAGGCAATGATACTTACCCCCAACATGACAGGGAGGAAGGCAGCCCTGCAGGCAGAGGGGTGGGATGAAGGGAGCAACCAGGTAAGCGACTCTCCATACAAGGTTAGCTGGGGAACTACTGTGACCCCGAAGCAAGGCCTGGGGTCAGAGGAGTTTATGCAGTTGCTAAAGGTGCTGTTGCACCAAAAGAAGGTGCCCGGGCTGGCCTTGGTGGGATTGGCTGCAGTGTGGTTTTGGGTACAACTCCAAGTGACCCGTCCCACAGTTACCAGGTTGCTGGTCTGGTAGCATATCCGTGGGGGCAAGGTGGGTTCTGGAGTTTCGGGTTCCCAGAGGGGAATGCCAGTCAGGGGAGGCTGACATTCACCATGTCCTTGGGTTCCTGGAGGAGTCATGAGTGGGATGGCAGCCAGCAAAGGTCTTTGGAGAGAGACACATAAAAAGCAGTGCGAGACATTGGGCAGAGTGCAGGTCTCCTTAAGGAATGGTAGAGTGTGTTGGATAAGTTGGAGCCAAGAAGAAAGGACTTCTACCCGGGGGGAATCAGGCAGCTTCCTCATTGTAGGCATCATGGATGACACAGCCTGACCAGCGGCAACCCCCATAGGTGTTGACGTCTCGATTACACCTGTCTGGGTTTTGCTGGTCGTAAGCAGAGTAGGCATATGGTTGGCCTCCGTTGGACACTGACCGGAGGTCAACAGCAATCAGGATCTCCATCTGGCATCCAACCAGAGGGCAGTCCTGAGATCCTACCTGCCGGGTGACTTGTGTGCTGTCCTGGTGGTAGGTTTCACGGACCTTGAATCTCCACACATAAGCAGGTGGGGGTGGGTGTAGGTTGCCCAGGGCTGGGAGGAGAAGGAGGAGGGGACAGGCAGCTAAGGCGCACCTTAGTGGGGCCCAATAACTTACATTTATAGAAGTCATGCTGCTCCGGGGTCCTCTTGAGTCTGGAGAGGTGATGCCACGATGGATCTCCAAGTAGTTTGGCCGCAGTGGGGGTTGTGAGGATTACTGTGTGCAGTCCCGTCCACCTGTCAGCCTGTTCCCGGAGCAGCTGCCTGCCAGTCCTGCCCTGGGAGGTGTCCCCTCATTTGATGGGTAGGAAAGTTGGGGCACATTCCTCCCTGGGGTGAGCAGGAGGAGCAAGCACTTGTGACTGCCTCTCGCAATGTGGGCGAGGTGAAGAGGGATGAAGGCATCTCCAGGGTCCGTTCGAGTGATACTATTGTGTAGGAGGCTTTCTGACATCCCTGGGGGTCTAGACACAAGCTTCCATCCACAAACAGAGTTAAGTCAGGATTAGAGAAAGGAATATCTGAGAGTCCCGCCCGAGGTTGAGTGAGGGCCTCTGAGGACCTCGGGGCAGGAGTGCTTTGCTGCAGGTTGGGTGGAGGCAGCAGAAAGGAGTGTGGCTGGGTTCAGGGCTGGGGACTGAGTTAGGGAGATGTCAGGACTCTCCAGGAGCAGGAGATGGAGTTCCTCCATTCGAGAGGGGGCAAGGAGAGATAAGGATCGGTGTGACAGAAGATCCTGGAGAAGACCTATAAGGGTTGCTGGAGGCAAATGTTCTGGGCCTCCTTGGTGAGAGCAGTAGCTGCAGCCAGAGCCCAAAGGCAGGGCTGCCATCTCCAAACCGTGGGATCAAGCTGTCTGGACAGGTAGGCTACGGGGTGAAGGCTGGAAGAATCCTACCAGTGGAGGCCAGCTGTATGCCTCTGAGACATGTCCAGGGAAGGGGCTGCAGAGAAGGAGATCATCTACATACTGGAGGAGAGTGCTGGGTTCTAATGAGCATTGTTGGAGGTCTCTGGCTAAGGCCTGGCCAAACAGATGAGGGCTGTCTCTGAACCCCTGGGGAAGGACTGTCCAGGTGAGTGGGTCCTTCTAAAATCCTTGTCAATAGTTAACTTTAAAACTTCTTAGAACAGGCCTCTAACTGCTTGAATTCAGAACTGAGTTTCTGATAAGCATGTGCCATCAAGAAGCTTGTTCTCTAGGGAGGGAGGAGAGGGGGAAAGGGCGGGGTGAGAAGGCGCTGAGGCCTGAGCATGTTTGCCGTCAGTACCCATGACCGAGATCATGGAAGGGGCAATGGCCTGGAAAAGGAGGGCAAGGACAGAGCCCCCGTATTGATCAGGAAGGAGATCTGCTTACCCACTACCTTGAGTGTTTACCTGGGGGCCTGGCGAGGGTGATGGGTCTTAGAGTCCTGGCATCTTCAGCCTTCAGCCAGTTCCAGCGTGGCCAGCAGCGGGTCATGACCTGGAAGGACGGCCCCTCTACGTTGAGACGCAGAGGGCCCGTCACTTTTCCAGGGGCAGTCACTTTTCCAGTGGCTGCTTTGACCGCAAGCCGGGCAAGGGCTTGGCTGGAGCCCGGGGTTGGGGGCACTGTGGCCTTCGTTTCTGCACTGGAAGCATTCTCTCATCGCACCCCCACCACGCACAGTCCCCCTTGGACCATGCGTGGCTGCCCACCGGCCCCAAAGGTAGCAAGGTTTGGGTTTGCAGATTCATCTCCTGTTGAAGGCAGGCGTACTCTGCCTGCTCCTCACGGGCAGTGAAAACCTTAAATGCCATATTCACCAGATCCCGGACAGGGGTCTGAGGACCATCCTCTGCCTTTTTTAATTTTTTTTCGGATATCTGGGGCTGACTGTGAAATGAAGTGAGTGGCTAGAACTGTTGCTCTGGCCGGGGACCCAGGGTCCAGATGAGTATATAAGGTCAGAGCCTCAGTCAGCCTTTTATGGAAGACCAGAGGGTTCTCATCTGGTCCCTGGGTAACTTCCCTCAGCTTGTCAAAATTAACTACCTTGTGGGAGACGGCCTGTAGGCCGGCTATTAGGCATTGGAGCATCTGGTCTCGATGTCAGCACCCCTCTCGCCCTTCCGGGGTACCTAGTTGGTACACCCAGCCTGGTTCCTGACGAGAAAAGGCCTGGGGAGGTCGGGGAGTGAGTATTGGGGAAGGGAGGGAGCGGGCAGCAGGGCAGAAGGAGGCAGGGCAAAAGAAGCCCTGTTGTAGGGAGGCGGGCTAGTTGGAGGGGAGGAGGAGGAGGAGGAGGAGGAGGAGGAGGAGGAGGAGGAGGAGGAGGAGGAGGAGCGGTGGCGGGTGATGCACGGCCATGGACCCAGGGGCTCCGGGGTCCAAGCCTGGTCGCTGTCCAGGCGTCCTGTGCCTGAGCCAGTGGCGCTGCCCGCCCTCCCCATGCCTGCTCCCTCGCCGCCTGGTTCCCCCACCCCGGAGCACACGGGAGCCAGCTGTTTGGAGCTGCTTGCGGGATGGCAGGCGGGGGCGGGTGGCTCTCGTGCTGTGCGGCAGTGATGGTTGCAGCCGCGGGGAAGAAAGCGCCGCGGGGCCGCGGGAGGGAGCGGCGGTCGTGGTGGTGTTACCCATGGCCACGGAAGTCGAGGACAGGCAGGTGAGGTGCTGCCAAGAAAGCAGCTACCACGGGGAAGAAAAGAAGCCCTGGCGAAATAGTAGGAGGAGGAGGGCGCCGAAAGCGTTCGGCAGGAGCAAGAGGGGTGGAAGTGAGAGAGCACCTGGGTCCAAAGAGTCAGAGAGAATAGAAGGAGCAGAGGAGGGCAGAGTCAGAGAGAACAGAAGGAGCAGAGGGAGGGACGGGAGCGCAAATTGAAAAAGGCCTGGACATATGGAACCGCCAGCCACTTCCCAGCTCGTTGGCAGGAATTGTTAAGGTCAGTCAGAATGTTAAAATCGAAAGTCCCATTTTCAGGCCATTTTGACCTGTTGTCCAATTGATACTGAGGCCATGCCACGGTACAGAAGTAAATGAGGCGTTTAGGATGCAGATCCTGGGACAGGCCCAGCTTAGCCAAATTGGTGAGCTGAATCAATTTTGGATTTCTGATTGCCCATTTTGAAACCTAGGGTCAGTAGCAGAGGCCCAAGGATCAGCGTCCCAATCATTGAACCAAGGCTAAGGACGGGGATCCGAGGGATGGTGGGAGATGTCTCTCCCCAACCCCCTGGGATCTGGAGTGAGACCAAAAGGCCAGGAGACCGAGGGGATAGGAACGTCTTCACTACCACCCCAGGGTCAGAACGTTTTCTGGAAAGGCCCGGAGGGCTATGCCCGGAAAGCAATCTCTGACGCGGGCCGCGATTTACGGACAGAGATGCTGGAAGGATGACCCTAGGAGTAAATAGGGACTGGGACTCACCAGCTGATGCTGCCGAGCTGGAAAGAAGCCTGAGTGCGGAGGGGTACCCCAAATGGGATACACACTCAATCCCTACCGGGGTTCGGCACCAGATGAAAGGTTTGCGATGCAGGAAACAAGACACAGAGTCCAGGTGATGGAAAGGGAGGGAGGTTTTAATCTTGCACCCCCGGGCGAAACTCACTGGTTGGAGAGTGGGCCAGGGAAGTTCGCGCCAAAACGGGGGCTTAGGTACTTCCTTTATACAGCTGTTTAGTGAGGGGAGGGTGGAGGGCATGAGAGGTGTGGAATTCCTGCCTTGGGCAGGGGTCTGGGAAGACTAGCAAGGGTCTGGAAGGTGCCAGTTATCTTTGTCACCATCTACCTTGTGGATGCTTGCATGGCTGTGGTCTTTCCCCCTGCCTGGACCTAACAGGAAGGAAGGAAGGAAGGAAGGAAGGAAGGAAGGAAGGAAGGAAGGAAGGAAGGAAGGAAGGAAGGAAGGAAGGAAGGAAGGAAGGAAGGAAGGAGAAAGAAAGAAAGAAAGAAAGAAAGAAAGAAAGAAAGAAAGAAAGAAAGAAAGAAAGAAAGAAAGAAAGAAGAAAGAAAGAAAGAGAAAGAAAGAAAGAAAGAAAGAAAGAAAGAAAGAAAGAAAGAAAGAAAGAAAGAAAGAAAGAAAGAAAGAAAGAAAGAAGCAGAGATAGAAAGATAAAGCTGGGAGCTGGGTGGGATGCTGCCCTCTTCTGATGGAGAGACAGGGACCCAGAGCCCACACAGCATGTTTATTTATATATCTCCAAATACCAGGAAGTATCACCAAAACTTAGAATCAAAGGAGCTTATTTGCATTCTTGAGTAGGCCAGAGCATTCCTGGTGCTTGACTGGATTTACATATCAAAGTCACACTCTCTGACACCTGGGCAAAGTTAAGAGTCAGTACTGATAACACGTCTGCCTTTTTGGTCAAACATGTTCCCAGGGCATGGCTCTGCCTGTCACCCTGAGTTCAGTTGACAATAATTTAAAAATGTCCGTGTGCCTTCCCAGGGGACCCTCTACAGACCTCTTTTGTAGAAGAAAAGGGAAGTGGTCAAAAATTCCTTATGTCCAGGACTTCTTTGCTTTAATGGGTAAACCAAATCAGTATAAAGGCTGTAAGACTGCCCCCTCTCTGCTGGCCATAATAACACAGGATCTGCCAGAGAAAAAGGCAGAGGTCACCTCATCTCTAGCACCTTTTTGTGAGCCCTTCTGCCCACAATATTTAGCATCTTCAGAGGAAGTATCTCCCATGTTCAGGGGGACCACATCAGTGGAAAGCCAAATCCGACCCATCCTAGGGTTTGTAACCTTTAGTTGAACAAGCTGATGGAGTTTGGCCCTGCCATAATATAGGTGCCCTTCTCATTACAAGATTTGAGACAAATCAAGTGTAATTTAGGGATATTTTCAGGTGACCCCAATAAATATATTGAGGTCTTCCAAAGCCTTACTCAAATGTTTGATCTATCCTATAGAGACATCATGTTACTTTTGGGTCAGATTCTGTCTCTTACTGAAAAATGGACTGTATTAGGAAAGGCAAGGGAATTTGGGGACCAGGTCTATATCACCATGACTTAAGGTTTTCTGGATTCTGAGGAAAGGAGGAAGAATTGCCTAACAGGAAGGAGGCAGTTCCCCAATGTATTCTAACTGGAATACTGACCTTGAAATTTGGAAAATAAGGCACTGTCAGGTCTGCATTATTGAGGGCCTTAGTCACAGCAAAACCAAACTTGTTAATTACTCTAAGCTGCCCATTATTACTCAAGGGGCTAATGAAAACCTCTTGGCCTTTTTGGAGAGGCTCAGGGAGGAACTGGGTAAGCATACCAATATTATTCCAAATACAACAGAGGAACAACTGATTTTAAAGGACAACTTTATCACCCAGTTGGCTCCAAACATCAGAAGAAAGTTACATAAATTGGCTATCAGTCCCAAAAGTATCTTAAAAAGTCTAAAAGTTGCCACCTCTGTATTTTACAACAGGGACCGTGAGGAAGAAGAGAAATGGAACAAAAAGGATCAGACTGAAAATGACGAAGGTCATAGTAGCTGTGCTCCAGGAGGCTAATAAGGTTGTCAAGCCAGAACTTGGAGGCAGGTGGTCAGTCCTGATCACTTGTTATAACTGTGGTCAAGCTGGTCATATGCAACAGACTTGCCCCAAGCCCTATCCTATCTGTAAATAGACCACTGGAAGTTGAACTACCCTCAGGGATGAAGATTCCAAGGAGCAGAGCCTATAACCCAGATGGCTCAGAGGGACTTATGGTCTCCTGGACCTTCCTTCCCATATCCACTTAGGACTATCATCTCCTCCCAGGAGCCCCAGATAACCCTGACTGTTGGGGGCAAGGAATTTAATTTCCTCCTTGATACTGGTGCCACCTTCTCTGTACTCCTTTCAAAGCCTGGCAAATCATCTTCAGAGACTATGACTATTATAATTATGTCTGGAAAGCTGATAGAGATATTTTTTCTCAGCGTTTACGGAGTAGTTGGGGTGAGCTGTTCTTTTCCCATGCCTTCCTGATTATGCCAGAGAGCCCTGTACCCCCTTCAGGGAGAGATATCTTAGCCTGCCTTGGAACGACTACTCTCATGAGTCCAGAGAAAGTACGGTGTCTTCCCCTGATGGAGACTGAAATTAACCCTAACATTTGGGCCACTCGAGGTAGGATACGGTAAGCCATCACCACATTCCCAACTCAGATACACCTCAAGGATTCAGCCTTATAACCACATCAAAGGCAACATCCCCTAAAGCCTGAGGCCCGTGAGGGACTTAGACTTATAATAAACAATTTAAAAGGTTAAAGCTTGCAGAGGGGGAAGCCTTGCCATCTTGCAAGGGAAGGAGGATTTTATCAGAGCCTGACTTTCCGCGACAACGGCAAACACTGAACAGCTGTGACAGGTACTCTGCTGTGAGCACCTGAGTACCTGTCCCCAAATGGTGCAAACACGCGAATTCAAAGGAACTCTTCACTGTGCCAAGGAAAGGTCAGGTTTTGCCTGGGATAAGGAGAGAGAGAACTATATAACCAGACATCCGTAGAAGAGAGACCATGGGGAGACAAAAAAACAGCCCACATAGGAAAGAAAAGCAGGCATCACCAGAAAAGGAAATAAACGAATTAGAGGCCAGCAACCTATCAGAGAAATAATTCAGAGAAATGGTCATAAGGTGGCTGAAAAGAACGGAAGTCAAATTCGACAATATTAGTAAGAACCAAGAGGAAATGAAAAAGAACCAAGAAGATATGAAAATTGATATCGCTGCTGTAAAGAACTCAATAGAAAGCATCAAGAGTAGACTAGAAGAAGCAGAGGACCGCATAAGTGAGCTAGAAGACAAGATGGAAAAAAATACCCAAATAGAACAGCTTCTAGAAAAAAAAAATTAGAAAGCATGAGGAGAGCATAAAGGAACTTCGGGACAACACAAAACAAAACAACATCCGAATAATAGGGGTACCAGAAGGAAAGAAAACTGAGCAAGGAATAGAAAACCTGTTTGAAGAAATAATAACAGAAAACTTCCCTGATATAGGGGGGGGGACCCACACAAATCCAAGAAGCTCACAGAGTCCCAAGCAAAATGAACCCCAAAAGACCGACGCCAAGGCACATTATAATTAAGTTGGCAAACACCAACGACAAAGTAAGAATCTTAAAAGCGGCCAGAGAGAGAGACAGACAGTTACATACAAAGGAACCCCCATCAGACTAGCAACTGATTACTCAACAGAAACTCATCAGGCCAGAAGGGAATGGAATGAAATATACAAAGTCATGCAAAGCAAGGGTCTCAATCCGAGAATACTGTACCCAGCAAGGCTTTCAATCAAAATTGAAGGTGAAATCAGGAGCTTCACAGACAAAAAAGGAATAAGGGAGTTTATCACCACCAAACCAGCAATGCAAGAAATGCTAATGGGTCTGCTGTAAAAAAAAAAAAAAAAAAAAAAAAAAAAAAAAAAAAAAAGAAAATAGGAAGCAAAGAAGGAACACAGGGGTATAGAATAAAAATGGTGACAAATAAGTACCTATCAACAATAACTTTAAATGTAAATGGATTGAATGCCCCAATCAAAAGACACAGGGAAACAGATTGGATAAGAAAACAAAACCCATATATCTGCTGTCTACAGGAAAACCACTTCAGAAAAAAAGACGCATACAGACTGAGAGTGAAGGGATGGAAAAAGGTTTTCCAGGCGAATGGAAATGAAAAAAAAGCTGGGGTAGCAATACTTATATCCGACAAATTAGATCTCAAAGTGAAGAACATAACAACAGATAATGAAGGCCACTTCATAATACTAATGGGAGCAATCCAACAAGAAGAAATAACTCTGGTAAACATATACACACCCAATACAGGAGCACCAAAATACATAAAAAAACTCCTGGAAGATATCAAAGGAGAGATTGACAGCAATACAATCATAGTAGGAGACTTTAATACCCCACTATCACCATTGGACAAATCCTCTAAACAAAATTTCAGCAAAGAAACATCATTCCTAAATGACTCACTAGACCAGATGGAATTAATCAACATCTTCAGAACATTTCATCCCAAAGCCACAGAATATACATTCTTCTCAAGTGCACACGGGTCATTTTCCAAGATAGACCATGTTAGGACATAGGCAAAATCTCTCCAAATTCAAGAAGATAGAAATCATATCAAGTATCTTCTCAGATCACAGTGGCATAAAACTGGAAATCAACTACAATAAAAGCAATACAAAGAAATCAAACACATGGAGACTAAACAGCATGCTATTAAACAATGATGGGTTACCAAAGACATCAAGGAAGAAATAAAAAAACATCATGGCAACAAATGACAATGAAAACACAACAATCCAAAATCTATGGGACACAGCGAAAGCAGTCCTGAGAGGGAAGTTCATAGCTCTACAAGCCTACTGCAAAAAACAAGATACCATGGTAATAAATTACCTAACTCAACAACTCAAAGAGTTAGAGAGAGAGCAATAAGAAAAGCCCAGTGTAAGCAGAAGGAAGGAAATAATAAAGATCAGAGTGGAGATAAACGACATAGAGACCAAAGAAACAATACAAAAGATCAACAAAACCAGAGCTGGTTCTTTGAAAGGATAAACAAGATTGATGAACCTCTAGCCAGGCTCACCAAGAAGCAAAGAGAGAGGACCCAAATAAACAAAATCAGAAATGAAAGTGGTGAAATAACAACAGACCCCGCCGAAATACACAGGATTGTTACAAAATACTACGGACAACTCTATTCCAACAAACTGGACAACTTAGAGGAAATGGACATATTCCTAGAAAAATATAACCTTCCAAAACTCAATTAGGAAGAATCTAAACAGCTCAACAGGCCAGTAACTATGGAAGAAATTGAAGCAGTCATCAAAAAGCTTCCGGCAAACAAAAGCCCGGGGCCAGACGACTTCACAGGGGAGTTTTACAAAACATTCAAGGAAGAGCTAAAATCTATCCTCCTCAGAATATTCCAAAAAATTTAAGAGGAAGGAACACTTCCAGGCTCCTTCTATGAAGCCAGCATCACCCTAATACCAAAACCAGATAAAGACAACACAATGAAAGAGAATTACAGACCAATATCCCTCATGAACATAGATGCCAAAATCCTCAACAAAATTCTAGCAAATCGGCTCCAGCAGTATATCGGAAAGATCATACACCATGACCAAATAGGATTTATCCCAGGAATGCAAGGATGGTACAATATCCGCAAATCAATAAACGTGATACATCACATAAACAAATTGAGTGGTAAAAATCACATAGTCATATCAATAGATGCAGAAAAAGCATTTCACAAAATCCAACACCCTTTCTTGATAAAAACTCTCAACAAGGTGAGAATAGAAGGATCATACCTCAACATAATAAAAGCTACATATGATAAACCCACAGCCAACATCATACTCAATGGACAAAAACTAAAACCATATCCCCTAAGAACAGGAACAAGACAGGGATGCCCACTCTCACCACTCCTGTTTGACATAGTACTGGAAGTATTAGCCACTGCAATTAGACAAGAAGAAGAAATAAAAGGCATCCAAATTGAAAAAGAACAAGTAAAGCTGTCCTTATTTGCAGATGACATGATATTGTACATAAAAAACCTGAAAGACTCCGTCAAAAAACTAATAGACTTAATAAATGAATTCGGCAATGTAGCAGGATACAAAATTAATGCCAAGAAATCTGTGGCATTTCTATACACCAATAGTGAACTTACAGAAAGAGAGACTAAAAAAGTAATCCCATTTACCATCACACCAAAAAAACTAAGATACCTAGGAATAAACTTAACTAAGGAGGTAAAAGACCTATACATGGAAAATTACAGGACACTGAAGAAAGAGATAGAGGAAGACGTAAACAGATGGAGGAACATACCATGTTCATGGATTGGTAGAATCAACATCGTTAAAATGTCCATACTACCCAAAGCAATCTACAGATTCAATGCACTCCCCATCAAAATACCAACAGCATATTTCACAGACCTAGAAAAAACTCTCCAAAAATTAATCTGGAATAAAAAAAGACCCCGAATAGCCACAGCAATCCTGAGAAAGAAGAATAAAGTAGGAGGCATCTCAATACTAGATTTCAAGCTGTATTACAAAGCCACTATTCTCAAAACAGCCTGGTACTGCCACAAGAACAGACATATAGATCAATGGAAGGAATAGAGACCCCAGAAATCGATCCAAATTACTATGCTCAATTAATATTTGACAAAGGAGGCATGAACATACATTGGAATAAAGACAGTCTTTTCAATAAATGGTGTTGGGAAAATTGGACAGATACATGCAAAAAATGAAACTAGATCACCAACTTATACCAACATACACAAAAATAAACTCAAAATGGATACAGGACTTAAACATAAGACGGGAAACCATAAAAATACCAGAGGAATCCACAGGCAACAAAATCTCAGACATATGCCAAAAGAACTTCTTCATTGACAATGCCCCTAGGGCAATGGAAGCTAAAGAGAAAATTAACAAATGGGACTACATCAAAATAAAAAGCTTTTTTACAGCAAAAGAAACCATCAACAAAACAACAAGAAAGCTCACTGCATGGGAGAACATATTTGCAAATGCTATCACTGATAAAGGTTTAATCTCCAACATCTACAGGCATCTTATGCAACTTAATAAAAGGAAGATAAATGATCCAATAAAAAAATGGTCAACGGACCTAAACAGAATATTTTCAAAAGAAGACAGAAGGAAGGCCAAGAGACACATGAAAACATGCTCAAAGTCACTTATTATCCGAGAGATGCAAATCAAAACAACAATGTGGTACTATCTCACACCTGTCAGAATGGCTATCATCAACAAATCAACAAACAACAAGTGTTGGCGAGGATGCGGAGAAAAAGGAACTCTCATGCACTGAATGCAGACTGGTGCAGCCACTGTGGAGAACAGTATGGAGTTTCCTCAAAAAACTGAAAATGGAACTCCCATTTGACCCAGTAATCCCACTCCTGGGAATATATCCGAAGAAACTAGAAACACCAATAAGAAAGGATATGTGCACCCCTATGTCTATAGTAGCACAATTCACCATAGCTAAGATTTGGAAACAGCCTAGGTGCCCGTCAGCTGATGACTGGATCCGAAAACTGTGGTACATCTACACAATGGAATACTATGCTGCCATATAAAAGAAGGAATTCTCATCATTTGCAGCAACCTGGATGGAATTGGAGAACATTATGTTAAGTGAAATAAGCCAGTCAATGAAAGAAAAATACCTCATGATCTCACTCATTTATGAATAATAAAGAACATTATAAACTGATGAACAAAAAGATACATACAGAGACAGTAAAGCATCAAACAGACTGTCAAATTACAGGGGGAATGTTAGGGAGAGGTGATGAGATAAGAGATCAAACGAAGGACTTGTATGCATGCACATAAGCATAACCAATGGACGCAAAACTCTGGGGGGTGAGGGCACGTATGAGTGTGGGTTGGGTGGGGGCAATGGTAAGATATGTACACATATACCTCAATAAAAAAAAAAAAAAAGAAGGCCAGCAAAAAAATAAATAAATAAATAAAATAAAAGCTTAAAGCTTATTGAAGCCATGTTATTGTTCCTATAGACACTATTGACTTCAAGGGTATAAAAGTCTAATGGGAAATGGAGACTAGTTCAAGACTTATGATTAGTAAATGATGCAGTGATTTCCATTCATCCTGTTGTTTCCAACCCTTAATGATTAATTCCTCATTGATCTTAGTTGAAACTTTATCTTTTATTAGAAGCCCAGTGCACGAATTCCTAAACCAGTGGGGTCCCTCAGCCTGGCCTGTGGGATTGGGCCGAAACGAGCTCTCTGACATCTCCTGAGGGGTCCCAGATTGTAAGAAGGCGCAGGCCAGGCTTAGGAACCCCACCAGTGCACAATCAGGACTGGGGTGGGACGCAGGAGGTTTCTAGGCCAGGGAGGGACCCCTGGAGGGCTCTAGGCTGTTTCCAGCTCATCTCACTCAGTCCCAATTGGCCGGATGCAAGAAGCAAGCTAATATATGAAGTATCTGCCCCCTGTTGGTCAGTGTATGTCATGGCGAGTGGTTGAGTGGCCTTAGCATATCATTAGCATATTACGCTTTGATTGGTTGAATGGCCAACCAGTTGACTGGATACTTAGCATATTAGGTTTTTATTATAGAGGATGAGAATAGGACGACAGGAGTATCCCAACTCAATCCTCAGGGGCTGCTCCAACCGCTTACAGGAATTTCCCTGATGAGGACCCTCTCTATGTTGTCAATGTCGGTGACATGGGCATATACTACACTCACTCTTGCTCTTTAGTGGATTTTTCACCTTGCCTAGAATATGTAGAGCTTCTCTTCCTTTGTGGAAGCAGGTCTTTGTCTCCTCACTAATTAGACAGGTATATGTACATTGGTCTTTCTTGCCGCTGACATTTGTATCGCCCTCAATAATCAATCCTTTAGGCTGCCCCTTAATGTGCCTGCTATGACATTGTGTGTCATAATGGTCTCTCTCCTCCTCTAACAGCAATTGCCGAGATTGTGGTGATGGCTACTGGGATGGGAGAACTTGTCACCTCCCTGACTTATTACCAAAGCTTATCCATGACCTGGCTGTAAGTTGAGAGGCTATAGGCAAAGGCCTGACAGCTGTGCAGAACCAATTAGATTCCCTTTCTAGGATTGTACTCCATAATCAAAAGGGATTAGACCTTTTCACTGCTGAGAATGTGGCCTATACCTATTTCTAAAGGAGGAGTGTTGTTTTTATATGAATCAATCTAGCATTGTCAAAGATGCCACAAGGAACCTTGCTAATAAAACATCAAACATGCAACAAAATTTTGCAGGTTCTTGGGTGAATTGGCTATTCAAAATAAATTGACTATCATGGCTCCTACCTTTAGCCAGATCCCTAATCATAGTAGTCCTGGCCTTGCCTATTAAACTTCATGACCTACTTTATTTCTTTTCTTATAGAGGCATTCAAAATACAGATGGTCCTCCAATTGCAGCCCCAGATTGAGATGACTGCCTTTTACTGTAGACTCCTAGACTTCCCTCTTCCTATGAGACCTGACTACAGCTCCCCCACAACACCCACTGTTTGCAAGAAGTAGACAGAGCAGTTGTTGCCCCTGTTTGCAACAACAATTATGGTATTCTAATCAGATGGGGAACTGAGAGAAGTTCACTTGAAATTCAGGCAGACAGGGCAGGGGTCCAGTGGGGAACAAAGGCAGGTGTATCATAGGCAGGGGCAGACACTGCAGTCTGAGCAGCCTAATCACAGAAACCAACCATACTCAAATAATAGAATGATTTTGGACACAGAGTGGGAGACATGGAACACCAAGGGAGGGGCTGCAACAACATGGTGTACTGATGCATAGAAACATAGAAAGTTCAGATTCATTGCTGGGCAAGAAAAATGAGGGAATCTATCAGGTAGCAACACAAATAGATAAAGAGCAGGTGGGTAGCACATATATACCCCTAGACTTCAAGGCTTCATGGGTAACCCATTACTGTCCCTTCCACCCTAACCACCCAAATCTTCTGGTCTGTGGAGCTCATTCTTTGGTGTTGCAAAACACAACCTGGGGGAGAAAACCTTGGCTCACTTTTCCAGTTATTTAGTAATTTTGTTGCTTTTGCTCTCAAAAACCAGTAGGCATATTAATTGGAATAGATTAAAATAGATAGGATTACATGTTCTAACAGTTAAAATTCTTTGTGATCCCATCAGGCTTCCTGGAGAAAATTGGGAACAATTGCTGGTTCCTCTCTGGCTGAGACCAGCTTTTCTCCAAAAAGAGCTGTTAGAATTCATATTATCGTTTTTCTTTAAGTTAGTAGAGAGTGGTGGTGGAACAGAAAAGGTAAGTCTCTATAAGAAAGATCAAAGAGCAAAGGATATAATGAAGTAGGTACAAAAGGGTGAAGAAAGGGGTTTATGAATTTATTAGTTTCAGGAGAGTTTAGAGACAGTCTCTAAATGTTATTAATTTATTTTCTTTAATCTTTACTATTGAAAGTGTTACAGATGACCTCTCTTGTCCCTCTGACCTCCTCCATCCTACACCTGCCCCTCCCAGGCCTTCATTACACTGTTGTCTCTGACCATGTGCTTTGCATATCTATATTTATAAAGATCCAGGGTTGTAACATCCACAATGACCAGAGGCTCAACTGTTCACCAGGCTGCACGTGCAGCAGGCAAGTGGGCTGAACTGCTGACCTCTTAGAGAGAGAGAAAGGCGGGACTGATCAGCAGTGGCAGCGGCTGCTGGAGAGGTCCAGATAGAGAAGCAGGGTGATCAGACCTTGCTTCTCTTTTCCTTGCCAGCAGCCAAGCCTCTCTCTCTCTCCCAGAGGTCAGCAGTCCAGCCGCTCGCCAGAAGCCTGGGGCGACTGCTGATCAGCCCCACCTCTTTGATCAGACCCAGAGATAGGCCCAGAGATGCTGACTTGCATAGAAACTGACCGATCAGAACCATTTTCTGGGTGAATTGCAAGGAGCCAATGGCTGCCTAGGAGGCGGTGCTTTTGATACTGACTGGCATAGAAACTGACCAATCAGAACCACATCTGAGTGAATTGTAAGGAGCCAATAGCTGCCTAGGAGATGAAGCTTTTCATGCTGACTGGCATAGAAACCGACCAATCAGAACAAAATCTGGGTGAACTACAAAGGCAGAACCTAAGGTGAGGGCTGAGGAGGGGTTTTAAGGGCAACAGCTGTTTGGTGTAAGGTGTAAGAAAGTGGTTCAATTTTTTAATGACCATTTGGCAGTTTAGTGCATATGGCTGGCTATCTGTCCAGATATAGGGATTATGTGTTTTTGTCTGCCAAGAGCATTTCCTCCTGATGAAAAAGGCTCCCCCCAATTTAAGCAATCCTATCCTATATAATCTATCTATACTAATAATAGGGCAATATGCTAATTAGACCAGGTCGACCGGCCATCTTCTAGACATCCCACTTCCTTCTGGACAAAGCCATGGTGGTGGGGAGGCAGAGGCAGTTAGGGGCAATCACGCCAGCAAGGGAGGGCAGTTGGGGGAGAGATCAGACCGGCAGGGAAGGGCAGTTGGGGGCGATCAGGCAGGCAGACAGAGAGGTTAGGGGTGATCAGGCCAGCAGGGGTCAAGGTAGGGGCAATCAGGCCAGCAGGGGGGCAAGGTTAGGGTGATCAGGCTGGCAGGGGTCAAGGTAGGGGTGATCAGGCAGGCAGGCAGGCAAGTGGTTAGGAGCCAGTCGTCCTGGATTGCAAGAGGGTTGTCTGACTGCTGGTTTAAACCTGATCCCTGCAGGCTTAAACTGGCAGTTGAACATCCCCCGATGGGTCCCAGATTGGAGAGGGTGCAGGCCAGGCTGAGGAAACACCCCCCCCCCTCGTGCACAAATTTCATGCATCAGGCCTCTAGTATCAATATAATATCTGGTTAATATCTCCCCACCTCCCCATCTTTTCTTTCCCTCTAAGATTTTTTAAAACAGGATTCATCTGTGCTTCCCCTAGAAGCTTCTAATGTCCAAATCAATATACACTTACCATTCATTCAATTCAGTTTAATTTTAGAGCTGACACTTTTTTTCTTATTTTTGTATGCTGCCGGAAACAAATCAGTTTCACTAAAAGAGAGATGTTGACAGGAAGCCAGGAAGGCTGGTCAACAACCTTAATTGCTCTAACCACTCACCCTTTAGTTGAGATATTGTTAGCTGAAGCAGCTTCCACCTTGGTTTGTCCCATTAAGTTTTTGTTATTTCCTGCCTAAGGGCTACATGTAAGTTTCTATTTATCTTGACTAAGATGTTTTCCCCAAAACCTCAATAAAAGGGATGGCAGGGCCAGAGCAGGGAGTAGTTCTCCCACTAGAGTTGGACTACCGCCTGGCCCCCCATTTCGCCAAATTGAATTTCTTCAAGTCTCCTTTCATTTGTGTGTGGCCCTTCTCCAGAACTCGAACCCTGAACCAGAACCCTGGACCACGCGGGACGTGGAAAGGGATTCCTACAGTATGCAAATAATAAATTTAGATACCCAAAGAAAACTGTATTTGGTCCATTTAAGTTACCGTATTTTCTGGCGTATAAGAGCCTGGGCGTATAGAAGATTTTCCTGGGTTAAAAAGTAGTCTTATACACCAGTAAATACAGTAATATTTTCTAGTTAAATCTTCCCATTTCTGTAAAGCACTTGCAAATAAAAGGTTTTTTGTCAGGAGTATTAATGAGGGCTGGCATCTTGGAGATACCTGTCTTGGAGGCACAATTTCCCATGTTAATTTTAGTGAGGTGTGTTTTGTTGTTGTTGTTGTTGTTTTATATCTGCAGAGTCTGTGCATATGTTAATGGAGTAGATCAAAGTGTGCTGCTTATGGGTTGAGTTGCACAAAGCTCTCACCCCTTATTTTGCATTCAATGGTTTTATGTGTCTTGGTTTTTTCCCCCAGCTATCTAGTACAGTTTTGTGGACTCAGAGTGCTAGCGGACCAACCTTTATAAGTGTGGCCTCAAAGTGAGAGACTTTAACTTTAAATTCAGGCAGACAGGGCAGGGGTCCAGTGGAAAACAAAGGCATGTGGAACATAGGTAAGGGCAGACACAGCAGTTTGAGCAGCCTAATTGCAGGAACCAACCATGCAGAAATAATGAAATGTTTCTGGACTCAAAGTGGGAGGCAGGGAAACCAAGGGAGGGCCTGCAACAATAACGTGTACTGACACATATAAACAGAGAAAGTTCAGCACAGGAACAGAGTAAGAACACAGAAACAGGGAAAGTTCAGGTCCATTACTGGGCAAGAACAATTGAGGGAATTGATCATGTGATGACACAATAGTTTTAGAAGCAGGCTTATAGCAAATATATATCCCTGGACTACAAGGCTTCACGGGGTAGCCCATTATTGGGTTCCCCTCTTCTTGCGGGGAGTCTGAATCTGCTTGCAATAAAATTTCCACACTTTTGCTTAAGTCTTCTGTTCCTTGGAGCTCATTCTTCAGAGTTGCAAGATATGACCCACGGGAACAAAAACCTTGGCTCACCATTCCAGTTATAAAGAGGAGTCAGTTGTTTAATTACACTTGAGTTGGGATTTCTTTATGGGGTTTCTGCTGTACATGAAGAAAGACTTCTGACATTTGCACAAATATTCCCAGTCATCTAAGAACACCTGAAATTTGGGCTGGAGGGGATATGTGCCCCTTTTGTTTGGAGCTGAACAAATTTGGCTCACATTTATACGTCAAACATTTTTGTTCAGACTTAGAAAGCAATTCCAATTGAAAAAAAAAACAAAGTTAAAAACCAGCCCCATTTTTTTTCCCCTCCTGTCTCACCTTATCCTGGGTTCTGTCTACCCTTAACCTGAGTTCCACCTACAGGATTTAAAAATACAGCTCAAATAGGAAAGTCCTCGATCCAAGAGAAAACTCACCCAAGTTCATCAAGTGTGGCTGGCTCAGTGGGTCCCTTGCTGGATCCAGGTGGTCTTGGTTGAACTTCTTTGGAATCCGATGCACTACCAAGTAAATATGAATGAAAGAAACATTCAAACCTATAATGTTTATTTGAGTCAAACTGTCACAATTGCCAAGAAGCAAAGTCTTAATGCACTTAAGTAATGAATCAGAGAATGGAAGTTTGCACCATATTTTATACATTACCTTACAATAAAAGAGAAAATATAAGTGGGTTAGATGAAAGTCATAAGAAATTAGGGAGACAGGAGAAAACAAAGATGGGAAATCTCTGAAACTGGATAAAAAGTAAAATGATACATCTTTCACATAGGTAGGTACAAGATAGTTAATATTTAACAATTACAGGATAACAATAGCAATGAGGGAATTTGTGTTCTGTGCCTTGATGTATTGATTGTGCCCTGAGGGGTCTGATAAAAGGGAAGTTTCAAAGTTATGTTATCATAGATTCAAAAGACAATAGACAGACTTACTGAGGATAAAGATTGACTTTTGTCAGGGAAGAGTCTAGCCTAAGATATGACTAACTGCCATAAACTTCTCTTACTTTAAACATTTAATTTCAGAACATCCTTTGTGGTTATTTTATATCTCTGAGTTTTCAAGGCCACACAATTCAGGCTTTCTCTGAGCATGTCAGGTTAGTATGTGTCCCTTTTTCTCCACACCATCGCTTGTGTTAAAATCTTCCTTTTAACTTGCTTTTGGTGATATGTAGTGCCTCTGACAAAAACTATGTATAGTGCAATGTAAGTATTTAAAATACCAGGGACCACTATGTAAAGTATCTAATCATGTAATTGCTTTACTGTATAACCCAATGGAAACAAAATAATACTTAATGTAAATTTTAATTAAAATTTGTTAAGTATATGCAATTTATATAACTCCTATAAAATATGAAAGATAATTAAAAGAAAATGGAAGATTTAATACTCAAATCTATATTTAGAAATTATGGGCACAGCTTATTTTATGTAATGGGAAGGGCTGTTTTGTAAATATTCAAGCCCCAAACAGAATTCTTCTAATGAGTAGGATGTATAAAACAGGAATTATTAGCCTGAAGGCAATAGGAACAATGCAGATTTCAAAATTCAGGAGTTAAAGACACCAGCCTTTACATTTTATACATGCTTTCTCCTTCATATGTTTTGTTTCAGTTATTTTGTGGTTTTGTAGGCAAACTGAACAGAAATCCATCTGCTTGATGCACAGCTAAGCCAAACAGTGGACACCAAAATTTGCAGTGGAAAAATAAAGTCACTTTATTTTCAGGGAAACAAACAAAGAGATCAGGAAGCTGTATTTAAAGCTGGCTCTTCAATGTTACCTGAACAACACTCACCAAATAATATCACATCTGTAGATAAAAAAAAAAAAAGCTGACTGTTTCTTACCACTGAGTAATACCACTTCACAGAGTGTGTAAATGTGAGAAGAGTAAGGTCAGAATTTTTGAGAATTGAAATCTTTGTTCAATTAACATCAATTTCCAATGCAGAAGATGAGAGGGACAGAGGGGCAAAGGGTGAGTTTATTTGGCTTAGGTAAAGATCACAGTATATCAGACCAGAATTGGTGAAACATGTAAAATATTTGCATTTTGAAGCAAAGTATTCAGAGTATGTGAGGGTGCAAACATCTGTTGTTGATCTTCTTTGAAGAGTTGATGGGTCTTCCTGGAAGTTTCTGCTGAGAACCAATTTCAGCATGTAATAATTACAAGAGTTCTGTCAAAAGGTTGATGGGACTTGGGTGGCTCAACAAGGGTGAGCCACACATGTAGTTTACCTGTTGGAATAAGGGAATAGCAAATATATATCCCTGGACTACAAGGCTAAACGGCACTTCCCCAAAATCTGAATAGTATAATAATTTGCTGCCAGACAGCTCAGGGCATTTTATTGCCTCCTGTTGGTCAAACACCTGAACAGCTGTAGGCTATTCCCCAAACTGACAATGCTTCTGTATATCCTTTGAAACCTTACCCTTTGAAGTGTATATTTCCACTTTGCCATAGGACAAATTGTGTTTAATAAAAGCATGGGGTCCTAGACAAAGAAAGAGTCTTTAGCTCCTGCAGCTGAAGCTCCTCTGACCCCAATGTCTTTCAAAATTATCTTTCATCTTTGGACTCCTTCTTGAATCTACACACAGCCCCTTTCTCCAGAATGTTGAACCCTTTGTAAGGCTGGAAAAAGAACCCTGGCAGTTTCATTAATGGGCAATCTAGCCATTTGCCTGGGCAGGGGACTCCTGGAAAAATAAAGTGATGCTAATAAAGACAGTGGACTAAGATAGTCATGTTAATGTGGGTAGTAGGTTGCGGTTTTAGTTCTCAGGATTCAGACTGAGCTTGGGATAAACGCTTTTATTTCTCACCTGAAATGATGGGAACCAAGTATTCTGTTCCATTGGTTCTCTCTCATTTGCTCACCAACTTATTTTGCATATAACTTTTGCTCAGTATTTGGGTAAATCTAATTTAATGTCTGCCCAAAATATATATTCTGGAAACCGGCAGCAATAAACATTAAATCATAGAGTCTAGAGTTATAAGTACAAAATGTTTAAATTGCTTTGGTCATCATGTAGCTTCTAGTCAAAGACTGAGAAAGTATGTTAGTCAAGTTCCAGAGGTCTGCCTATAAAGCAAGTTGCAGAGGAAGTGATTAAAGTTATAAATCCAAGTCTAGCTAAATTGCAGAGTTACATTTATGAATATAAAATAAATTAAAAAAGAATCAACATCAAGAAAAAGAGTATACTTTGCTTGAGATAATAGAAAAATGTAGCTAGTTAATGTAAGACCCCCAGAAGGAGACCCTTACTCTGTCCCATGAATCAACTGCAACCCCAATCAACCACAGGAGGCGTCACTGGATGCAAACAGCAAGAGGCTTTATTCCAGCATGCTGGGGCTCAACTCGTAACTCCCGCAGGAGCAGAGGAGTTCAGCAGCCCAGTAGAAAATCTTACAAGCTTATAAAGGCAAAAATTACACGTTGGGAGGGGTCACACACGGGAGGGAGGAAAAGGGGACCAAAAGCTGCCGGGGAATTCCAAAGGGGAGCTGGGCTCATTAATTACATGTTTTATGACAGGGCTTTTTCCTGGGACAGCCTTGATGGTCTGGTTCCTATCACCAGGAGGGAGACTTCGAGGAGTTGAGATAAGACACACAGCTTTACAACTTTAATGGTCCTGTTCCCATCACAGGAAGGGAGAGACCTTGGGGAGATAAGACACATAGCTTTAATGGTCTTGTTCTCATCATTGAGAGAGAGACCTTGGGGAGTTGAGATAAGACAGACAGCTTTCAAAAAATTCTTTATTCTTACATTCCCCCATTTGCTTTTTGGTAAGTTCTAATCATGGAACTTCTGTCTCTACATACCCTTCTCTGAGGCTGTCTCCTTGGCGGAGGGACTGGTAGTGCTGCCTGAGCATTAGGACCTGTACAGCACTTATTCTCTCCCTGATGAAGGTGACTAGGCGATTTAATATGCAGGGCCCAAAAGTGAGGATTAGAAGCAGTGCATGAGTCAAATCATGGACTCATCTTACTTCCTTTAAGGGCATTCTCTGTTCTGTTCCTGCTCTCCTGTCCCCTAGCACATCTAGCCTTACTTAGCCCTGGACTTTCTCACTGCCTAGCAAAAATGTTCTTACAGTTACCAAGGCCCCTTGTACCACAGTCCCCATCAGTACTGTCCTCACTGAAGTCCAGTTCCCCTCCTGCAGGTGTTGAGTCTCCTCCTGGCCTGCGTGGAGCCCAGGCTAGGGATCTCACGGGTGAGGCCGCTGGTTGCCAGGATCCAGGCCGTTTCCTGTGCAGGAGCTAGGAGTGGTGTAGCCAGATCTGGGTACCGTCCACTTCAACAGCCGTGGGCATGCTCAGGATAACAGTGTAGCATCCCTTTCAGGTTGGGGTGAGTCCTTGGGCAGTGAACTTCTTTACCCACACCGAGTCCCTGGGCTGGAAGGGATGTACAGGGTCCGCAGTGGGCACTGGCAGTGCATCTCGAACAAGCTTATGGGTGGCTCTCTGGGTATAGAGCCTGTAAGGACTTAAGGAAGGGAATGGTTATGAATTCTAGCTTTCAGTTTCTCCCTGACCCTGGGAAGGATGGGGGAAGGTCTACTATACATGATTACAAACGAAGGGGGAATCCCTTCTGGTAGGGGGTACACCTGGCCCATAAGATAGCGAAGGGCAGGAGGTTGGTCCAGTTTTCACCAGTTTCTAGGACAAATTTAGTTAAAGTACTTTTAGAGTCCTGCTTATGCCTGTCCAGATTCTGGGCCTAAGGCTTGAGCTATACTTTCAAATACTTTGGCTACAAAGGCGGGGCTGTTATCTGATCCTATGACTACTGGCAGCCCGAAGCTAGGTGTAATCTCCTGGAGTAATCTCTTGACAACTATAGAGGCAGTTTCTGTCCTAATGGGGTATGCTTCAACCCAACCTAAGAAGGTGTCTATGAGAGCTAGCAGATACTTATACCCTGACGCTGGTGGCTTAATCTCTGTGAAATCCACCTCCTAATGCTCGCCTGGGGAATTTCCGTGGGGCCCGAATTCTCAGGGGGACCCTCTTACCTTGCTTAGCATTTACCTGTGCACAGACACTACTTCTAGTGACTATACCTTTAATTACCTTATCTAAGCTTGGTAGTACCTGCCTCGCAGAAGTTCAGAAGTCTTGGTGATGCCAAGTGGGTAGCCTTGTGTAACTGGGCAACTCACGTCCGACCTAGAGCCTCTGGGACCAACAGTCTGTCATCTGGTAGGATCCACCAACCATCTGGTCCTTTGATGGCTTGCTTCTGTTCTGCCAATTCCTCCTCTTGTTTGGTGTAAGAGGGGGTCTGCGTAGGTCCAGGTACGGCAGGGTTACTAAAACTTGTAAAGGCCCCATTGGTTTTTGGGCGGCTTCCTTGGCAGTTTGGTCTGCGGCTCTATTTCCTCTGGCTGCAATTGTCTCTCCTTTCTGATGTCCTTTGCAGTGCACTATTGCAACTGCCCTTGGGAGCCAGATGACCTCTAATAAGGCTAAAATTTCTTCCTTATTTTTAATGTCCTTTCCCGCTGCAGTTGGTAACCCTCTTTCCCGGTGGATGGCACTGTGTCCCCATTGAAGGGCCTGGATTAAGGCCAAAAGTTCGACTTTTTGTGCCGTGGTTCCCCTATTCAAGGACTGCGCCCAAATGGTGCGGTCCAGGGCTACTACCGCTGCTCTGCATATCGGATGCCATCCTGAACATAACTGCTCCCAACCGTGAACAATGCCTTGTCTGGTGATGATAGCGGGACATCTGTCAGGTCTGGGCGAGCTGTTCGTACTGCGTCTGTTACCTCTGTGCAGTCCTGAATAGGTTCCTCTGGATTATCATCTGGAAGCAGGCTGGCAGGGTTGATGGCCAGTGTCTTATGGAACCGGACGCAGGGCTGGTCCAGGAGAAGAGCTTGGTACTGGGTGATCCTGGTGTTTGATATTTATCTCTCCAGAGCACCTCGAAGGAGGGCCTCCACACCATGGGGTGTTGTCAGGGCTAGTTCCTGGCCCAGAGTCTACTTATCTGCCTCCTTCACCAGCAATGCTGTGGTGGCCACTGCCCGGAGGCACACTGGCCACCCTGCTACCACGGGGTCTAGCCTCTTAGACAGATAGGCAACAGGTCTCTTCCAGGGACCTAGAGTGTGAAGGAGAACCCCTTTGGCAATGCCCCTTACCTCACTCACGTAGAGGTGGAAGGGCTTCGTGACGTCTGGCAAGGCTAGGGCAGGTGCTGAGACGAGAGCCTTCTTTAGCTTCTCAAAGGCCTGTTGTTCCACTTCGGTCCAGTTCAGTGGATGCATTCCCCTAGTACTTGAGTACAGAGGTTTAGCAATCTCCGCGAGCCCCGATATCCACAGGTTGTAGTATCCAACTGCCCGTAGGAATTTCCGCTCCGTCCCCCTCAAAGGATATGGTGGCACATCCCAATAGTTTCTGCAGGAGGTCACGTCTACACAGGGGGTACGGACATTCTGGCATGATCAGAAATGAATGCGTTACCATGTTCTTTCCAAGGTCCATAGTCCTTTTTGATGTCCAAGGAAAACAGGAAATTTGTCCGGTGGCTCCCTGGACTGATGTCTTCTTAGAGGTTACGGGTCCCATCGGCTCTGTCAAGACTGAATAGGCTGCCCCAGTGTCCACCAGGAAACTAACAGGTTTGCCCCCCACTTGTAAGGTTACCCTGGGCTCCTGGGGGCTCAATGGAAAGGAGCCCCAGTCCTGTCAGTTCTCTTCCTCTAAGTTAAAGACCCTTGGAGTCTGAGTCTCCCCCTTTGCTTCTCTAGGTAACCTGCCAGGACATTTTCTCTTGCAGTGCCCTCGCTTCTTACAATAAGCATACTAATTCTTTCCTATTTGCTGCTGGCCTTTTTTTTTTTTTTTCTACTTTTCTCTGTTCCATCTCATCACATGCACAAACCTTTACAAAAATCTTCACAATTTCAAATTAGCCTTCAAACCTTCCTTCTATGTCCTTCAAAAATGCATAACCATGCCTCAGACCTTCTATTAAGTATTTCTAAACATGTCTAGCAACCAATGTTTCAGTATTGTATGCTAGACAAGGCAGCGGGGGGAGGGAGCAGGCTCTGCAGCTGGTTCCCAGGCTAGCCAGGCCTCTAGCCGCTTGAGTCTCAAATGGCCACATTTTTTTTTATAGATAATGATTTCAGATTCTGATAAGCCTGAAAAGGGGAATTACTAGCTGTGCCTTCTTTAAGCCCCCTAACAGAACACGGTGAAAAGTGTCCAAGGAGTCGTCAGGGGTTCTTGGGTCTCATTGGGGCGCAGGGGGTCACAAGGGAATTTCCCTTTTCATTGCTGCCTCCAGCAGCTACTCAAAACAACCCCTGGAGGGGATGGACACCGGGTGGGCGGAGGCAGGGAGCGCTGCCAGGGTCCCAGGTGGTGAAGGAAGGCTCCCACCGAGGCGTTTTCATCTGGCAGTCCACTCTCTGTTCCCACTGGGAAAAGCGCTTGTCTCCTGCCAATGAAGGTGGCATGGGGGGGACCAGTGACCCTTACACTGCAATCAGACTCCCTGACCTTTCTGAAAAGCCCCTCTGCTTGAGTGTGTTTCCATTGAAATTACTGATTTTAAAACTATAACTTAAGAGTTGACACACGATAAGAGCTATGCTGGGGAAAAGATGGCGACCGGCAGGAAGGTAGGGAGAGAGAGAGTGTGAGTGAGGAACCCATAGAGGAGAGTGTAGATGTGTGTGGTGTGTGTGTGTGTATGAGATAGGGTCAGTTAGATTCTGCAGGTCTTCCAAGGGGCTCCCGAACAGGGCAGCCCTAGACGGCGGAGCCCCGCGCACAAAGCGGACACTTCTCGGTGGCTGGTGCGGACGCAGAGACCACGCCATCTTGAGAAACAGAGCTGCCTGAGACTCAGATCCTGGCTTCTGACACAAACCAGGACCCTGCAGCCACCGGGGACAGAGAACTGCTATCACAGCTTCAGACAAACAAACAACAAGAATCCAGACTTCCCGGCAGATTTCCGTGAGTCAAAGAGCCTATCCCCCTCCTCGCAGGCGCTGATAGCGCCATAGTAACTGATAGACCTGCCCCTCCCCCAAGCTGCTGAGCGCCCACAGCGCGCGGAAAGCGCCATAGTAACTGATAGACGCGCCCTTCGCCCTAGCTGCTCACAGGAGCGCGCACAGCGCGCACAGACAGCGCCATAGTAACTGATAGACCCGCCCCCGGCCCAAGCTGCCGAGCTTTGCGCAGGGACGCGCTCCCTCTTAGGGAATTTGGCGCGCGCTCGCGCACGGGACAGAAGCAGCTCCACGTCGGGAAAATCTGTCAGTGCGCACAGAGGGCTCCCCTTCGGGGAATTTGGGGGAATTAGGCTCGCGGGTCACAGCTCCCCCTTCGGAGATTCTTAAGAGCCTGCACAGAGGGGCTTCCCTTTGGGGAATTTGGCGCGCAGGACGGACTCCGCCCCCCTTCTGGGACTTTGGGAGAGTGCACTGAGCCGGCTCACCTTCAGGTTTTTAAGAAAGTGCGCTCTAGCCGGTTTGGCTCAGCAGAGAGAGCACACACAGGACGCAGCTCCACTTCAGGGAATTTGGCACGCCGGACACAGCTGCCTGGGATCCCTGACTCACAGCGCATTCACACTAAGAGCCAGCGACCCCAATTGTTGGTGCGTGCACACACAGGGACCCTGATTCTCAACGAGAAACCGCACAAGGCAACAGAGACTTTGACACTCGAGTCTTGGTGCAGACACAGGGAAACTCTGACTCCTGGCACATGCTAAGGATCTCATTCTCGGCACATACCAACAGTGTGGTGCAGACAGGGCCCCTGATTCTAAATGTGCACACGAGACCACACAGAACACTGGGGACACTGATCCTGGGCAAGTCTGGTTCCCACCAACCAAAGACAGCCACACATCCTAGTGTCAGAGCACTTCAGTGAAACTAGGGTGGAGCGAAGTCCCCACAGCACACGGCCCAGGTCCACGCAAACAGAAGCTTGAGCTTTCTGGTAATAGCCAGAATGGGGAAACGAAATAACTCACAGAGGAAAGAAAATGTGGAGTCGCCAAGAAAGGAAATTAGTGAAAATGAAGCTTGCAACATGACCGAAAAGGAATTCAGAGTAATGGTCATGGAATTTATACATCGGATGGATGAGAAAATCAACAACTTATGCAAGAATCAGGAAGAAATGAAAAGTGATATAGCTACAATCAAAAACACCATGGAAAGTTTCAACAGTAGACTACAAGAAGCAGAGGACCGAATTAGTGAGTTAGAAGATCAGGTACAGAAACAAGCTCAAGCTGAACAGCAATTAGAGAAAAAAATTAAAAAGCAGGAGGAAAGCCTAAGGGAACTTCGGGACAACATGAAACGAAGTAACATGCGTATAATAGGGCTGCCAGAAGGACAAGAAGAGCAGCAGGGATTAGAAAATCTATTTGAAGAAATAATGACAGAAAACTTCCCGGATATGGGAAAGATAAAAGTTACGCAAGTAAAGAGAGTCCCAAGCAGGATCAACCCCAAAAGACCCACGCCAAGACATGTCATAATTTCAATGGCAAATATAAATGATAAAGAGAGAATCCTAAAGGCGGCAAGAGAGAGACAGAGAGTTACCTACAAAGGAACACCCATCAGATTGTCAAATGATTACTCATCAGAAACACAACAAGCTAGAAGTGAATGGAAGGAGGTATACAAAGTGTTGCAAAGCAAAGGACTGAATCCAAGAATACTATATCCAGCAAGACTATCAATCAAAATTGAAGGGGAAATCAGGAGCTTTGCAGACAAAAAAAGCCTCAGGGAGTTTATCACCACCAAACCAGCAATGCAAGAATTGCTAAAGGGAATACTGTAAAAAGAAGAAATAAACAGGTAAGAAGGAATACAGACACAAAAATAGATATGACTGCAAACAAATACCTTTCAGTAATAACTTTAAATGTAAATGGACTAAATGCTCCAATCAAAAGACATCGAGTAGCTGAATGGATTAAAAAACACGACCCATATATATGCTGTCTACAAGAGACCCACCTCAGAACAAGAGACTCACACAGATTGAAAGTGAAGGGATGGAAAAATATCTTTCAGGCAAATGGAAATGAAAAAAAAGCTGGGGTAGCAATACTTATATCTGACAAAATAGACCTCAAAGTAAATGCCATAACAAGAGATAAGGAAGGCCACTTCATAATACTAAAGGGAGAAATCCAACAAGAAGAAATAATTCTGGTAAACATATACGCTCCCAATATAGGAGCACCCAAATACATAAAAAAACTCCTGGAGGATATCAAGGGAGAGATTAATAGCAACACAATCATAGTAGGAGACTTTAATACCCCACTATCACCACTGGACAAATCCTCTAAACAAAAAATCAGCAAAGAAACAGCAATCCTAAATGACTCACTAGACCAGATGGAATTAATTGACATCTTCAGAACATTTCACCCCAAAGCCACAGAATATACATTCTTCTCAAGTGCACATGGGTCATTTTCAAAGATAGACCATATGCTGGGTCACAGGCAAAGTCTCTTCAAATTCAAGAAGATAGAAATTATATCAAGCATCTTCTCAGATCACAGTGGCATAAAACTGGAAATCAACTACAATAAATACAATCCAAAGAAATCAAACACATGGAGACTAAACAGCATGCTATTAAACAAGGACTGGGTCACCAGAGAGATCAAGGAAGAAATAAAAAACATCATGGCAACAAATGACAATGAAAACACAACAATCCAAAATCTATGGGACACAGCGAAAGCAGTCTTGAGAGGGAAGTTCATAGCTCTACAGGCCTATTGCAAAAAACAAGAAACAATGGTAATAAATTACTTAACCCTACAACTCAAAGAGCTAGAAAAAGAGCAGCAAGAAAAGCCCAGTGTAACCAGAAGGAAGGAAATAACAAAGATCAGAGCGGAGATAAATGACATAGAGACCAAAGAAACAATACATAAGATCAACAAAACCAAGAGCTGGTTCTTTGAAAGGATAAACAAGATTGATGGACCTCTAGCCAGGCTCACCAAGAAGCAAAGAGAGAGGACCCAAATAAACAAAATCAGAAATGAAAGAGGTGAAATAACAACAGACCCCGCTGAGATACAAAGGATTGTTACAAAATACTACGAACAACTCTATTCCAACAAACTGGACAACCTGGAGGAAATGGACATATTCCTAGAAAAATATAACCTTCCAAAAATCAATCAAGAAGAATCTAAACAGCTCAATAGGCCAATAACTATGGACGAAATTGAAGCAGTCATCAAAAAGCTTCCGACAAACAAAAGCCCGGGGCCTGATGGCTTCACAGGAGAGTTTTACCAAACATTCAAGGAAGAACTAAAACCTATCCTCCTCAGACTATTCCAAAAAATTCAAGTGGAAGGAACACTTCCAAGCTCCTTCTATGAAGCCAGCATCACCCTAATACCAAAACCAGATAAAGACAACACAATGAAAGAGAATTACAGACCAATATCCCTCATGAACATAGATGCCAAAATCCTCAACAAAATTCTAGCAAATCGGCTCCAGCAGTACATCAGAAAGATCATACACCATGACCAAGTAGGATTTATCCCAGGAATGCAAGGATGGTACAATATCCGCAAATCAATAAACGTGATACATCACATAAACAAATTGAAAGATAAAAATCACATAGACATATCAATTGATGCAGAAAAAGCATTTGACAAAATCCAACACCCTTTCTTGATAAAAACTCTCAACAAGGTGGGAATAGATGGCTCATACCTCAACATAATAAAAGCTATATATGATAAACCCACAGCAAACATCATACTCAATGGACAAAAACTAAAAACATTTCCCCTAAGAACAGGAACAAGACAGGGATGCCCACTCTCACCACTCCTGTTTGACATAGTACTGGAAGTATTAGCCATTGCAATTAGACAAGAAGAAGAAATAAAAGGCATCCAAATTGGAAAAGAACAAGTAAAGCTGTCTTTATTTGCAGACGACATGATATTGTACATAAAAAATCCGAAAGACTCCGTCAAAAAACTAATAGACTTAATAAATGAATTCGGCAATGTAGCAGGATACAAAATTAACGCCAAGAAATCTATGGCCTTTCTATACACCAATAGTGAACTTACAGACAGAGAGACTAAAAAGGCAATCCCATTTACCATCGCACCAAAAAAATTAAGATACCTAGGAATAAACTTAACTAAGGAGGTAAAAGACCTATACACGGAAAACTACAGGACACTGAAAAAAGAGATAGAGGAAGACGTAAACAGATGGAAGAACATACCATGTTCATGGATTGGTAGAATCAACATCATTAAAATGTCCATACTACCCAAAGCAATCTATAGATTCAATGCACTCCCCATTAAAATACCAACGGCATATTTCACAGACCTTGAAAGAACTCTCCAAAAATTCACCTGGAATAAAAAAAGACCCCGAATAGCCACAGCAATCCTGAGAAAGAAGAATAAAGTAGGAGGGATCTTAATACCAGATTTCAAGCTGTATTACAAAGCCACTGTTCTCAAAACAGCCTGGTACTGGCACAAGAACAGACATATAGATCAATGGAACAGAATAGAGAATCCAGATATTGACCCAAACCACTATGCTCAATTAATATTTGACAAAGGAGGCATGAACATACAATGGAATAAAGACAGTCTCTTCAATAAATGGTGTTGGGAAAATTGGACAGATACATGCAAAAAAATGAAGCTTGATCACCAACTTACGCCATACACAAAAATAAACTCAAAATGGATACAGGACTTAAACATAAGACGGGAAACCATAAAAATACTAGAGCAATCCACAGGCAGCAAAATGTCAGACATATGCCAAAAGAAATTCTTCACTGACACTGCCCCTAGGGCAATGGAAGCTAAAGAGAAAATTAACAAATGGGACTACATCAAAATAAAAAGCTTTTTCACAGCAAAAGAAACCATCAACAAAACAACAAGAAGGCCCACTGCATGGGAGAACATATTTGCAAATGGCATCACTGATAAAGGTTTAATCTCCAACATCTACAGGCAGCTTATACAACTTAATAAAAGGAAGATAAATGATCCAATAAAAAAATGGGCAACAGACCTAAATAGAATCTTTTCAAAAGAAGACAGAAGGAAGGCCAAGAGACACATGAAAACATGCTCAACGTCACTAATTATCCGAGAGATGCAAATCAAAACAACAATGCGGTACCATCTCACACCTGTCAGAATGGCTATCATCAACAAATCAACAAACGACAAGTGTTGGCGAGGATGCGGAGAAAAAGGAACCCTCGTGCACTGCTGGTGGGATTGCAGACTGGTGCAGCCACTGTGGAGAACAGTATGGAGTTTCCTCAAAAAACTGAAAATGGAACTCCCATTTGACCCAGTAATCCCACTCCTGGGAATATATCCGAAGAAACTAGAAACACCAATTAGAAAGGATATATGCACCCCTATGTTCATAGCAGCACAATTCACCATAGCTAAGATTTGGAAACAGCCTAGGTGCCCGTCAGCAGATGACTGGATCAGAAAACTGTGGTACATCTACACAATGGAATACTATGCTGCCATAAAAAAGAAGGAATTCTCATCATTTGCAGCAACCTGGGAGGAATTGGAGAACATTATGTTAAGTGAAATAAGTCAGTCAATGAAAGAAAAATACCACATGATCTCACTCATTTATGGATAATAAAGAACATTATAATCTTGAACAAAAAGATAGATACAGAGACAGTAAAGCATCAAACAGACTGTCAAATTACAAGGGGAAGGTTAGGGAGAGGTGGGGGAGATAAGAGATCAATCAAAGGACTTGTATGCATGCATATAAGCATAACCAATGGATGCAAAACTCTGGGGGGTGGGGGCATATATGGGAGGGGGGTGTGGGGAGGGCAATGGTAAGATATGTACACATATAATACCTTAATAAAAAAATTGAAAAAAAAAAAAAAGAGTTGACACACACACACAAGGACCAAGTGGCCCACAAAATATTTTCCTTTTTTTTTTTTTTTCTAAAGATTTTACAATGTGCTGTAATCATTAATCACATCAAAGTTAAATGGCCAATTGAGACAAACACTTCTGAGACCGTTTCTCCACCACTGATTAAGACTGGGTGGCAGCAGGTGTCAGAAATAAGATTCATTTAGTTTTTGAGCTTGCTGGGCAGACTTGGTGACTTTGCCAGCTCAAGCTTTCTTCTTATAAATAGTTGACTTTAAAATATGGTCCCTGCTTTTAACCTCTTGGACCACAATTGTTACAACTTCATACCTTCAAATGAATAAACATAGACAGAAATGTTGTTAGGCGGGCCGATTCCCCCTCTGACAGAGAGCAAACACCCCTGGGAAAAAAGAATCCCAGTGTCCACTCAGGGGGGTTGCTACCCGTCAGAGCACTCAGCCTTAAACAAATTAAAGGTTTCTTTTTTTTTTTTTTACAGATTTCTATATATGAACAAATAATTATAACCAGGCAGACAACAAAATATCAAACAAACATCTGTCCTTATATCATTTCAGTAAATAAGTATTCTTACATTCTTGGGATCTAAGCAGATAACAGGAATACTGCCTCTAAGTCCCCTGATGGGGGCCTCCCTTTCCTACCGTCGCTTTTTCTGGCTTCTGCCATAGGCCAGTTGGCGGGACCAGTGTGTTGAAGGAAAAGTCATCCTGCAGTCCGGCTCGGGGAGGGACAGGTTACACATAGAGCGTTATTTCAGGAGAGGCAAAACCTTGATAAAAGCTCAGTAATCCAATTACACAGTCAAAGGTTACACAGGAAGGGAAGAACCACTCAATGTCCTCTGAGAGGATTTTAACAAACTGCTAACAAACTGACAAAACCTTGACAAATCAAAACTCAACAAATAATATATACATATAGGGCCCAATTATGACAGAAAATATAAGACAAAAAGACAAAACAAACAGTCCTGATACCAACATGACAAAACACAAAACAAACACCTGTTGAGAGGGAGAGCCTCCAGCCCCTTCTGGGGGGTCCCTCTCTCCTCTCGCAGGAGGAGATTTCTTGTGAGCTGAAAGCCTGGATGGCCTCCTGAAAGAAAAGATTTTTAATCCAGTTACAGATGCAATTAGAATCAGAATGAGAGAGGAAGGGAAAGATCAGGTTATGTCCTCTATGAGGATCCTAATAACTGAAAACAGTAAGTTAAACAAACGGTTAATGGGGTCTATAAAGAGTTAATAGTAACTTCAGCCTTAGTTTCACGTTGGACTATGATGTCACAGGCAGGGACAGGGCCTGTAAATCTCTCCGCCCTGTGAAGCTGTTAGCTGGGAGTCTCCCAGCACCAAAAGAGATAAGGAAGCTGTAAATAAAAGTTATTTTGTTCTTTGAAATGTTATAAATGGATACTTTTAAATCAACCTTAGGACTTTAAAATTCAATTTAATACAGTAAATTCACAAATCAGAGCAAACTGAAACTCCTATTTATATAAACAGAGAAATTTTTATCATCTAAATGGGCTGATTCCCTCTCTGACCGAGAACAAAGGACTCTGAGAAAAAGGTGTCTCAGCAGCTGCTAAAGACCCTTGTATTCCGCCACAGCAGGTCCGCCCCATCTTTAAATAAATTAAACAGCAGAAAGAGATAACAAATACTTTCACATTTATATTTATATACCAAACAATCTGAGTTTTTGACTCCTATTAGATATTTACCAGAGTTTAAACAGTCACCTGATTAATTTGCCTGAGGAAGCTCTATGGCCTCAGGGGGGGGGTGGGTTTAAGCTCCCCTTTCCACTCACTTGGAGTGGACTGAGTCTATCCCATAATGTTCGTCCAGTAAGTCCACAGAAGTCCACAGAAAGACACAGAAACCAAACAGACAAAGACACTGAAAAGCTGGACGATGGCCCTGTGCCAACCAGCGGGAGCGACCCGCTTCGTCCCAGAGTTTTGAGGGGAAGCCACTCCCCTTCAGACGGAGGTTTTTACGCCCCTCCAAACGGAGACTACCAGGCGTCCTTGGCTCTCCTCCACCCTTGGGGCGTCCCCCAGGGCTGCAACCTGTGGCCCTCCAGGCACGACTACCGGCCACTGTTCGGCCACTCTCACGAGTCACCGAACGGCTGCCAAACCGAAAGTGCGCACACAAGACCAGACCAACTGACAAAACACAGGACAAAGACAGACAACCTCGGGGTACCCCTTCTTACCTCCAAGGTCGACTCCGCGGATGAGGGGGGGCCGTCAATTCCCAGCCAATGCACCAAATGTAAGACCCCCAGAAGGAGACCCTTACTCTGTCCCATGAATCAACTGCAACCCCAATCAACCACAGGAGGCGTCACTGGATGCAAACAGCAAGAGGCTTTATTCCAGCATGCTGGGGCTCAACTCGTAACTCCCGCAGGAGCAGAGGAGTTCAGCAGCCCAGTAGAAAATCTTACAAGCTTATAAAGGCAAAAATTACACGTTGGGAGGGGTCACACACGGGAGGGAGGAAAAGGGGACCAAAAGCTGCCGGGGAATTCCAAAGGGGAGCTGGGCTCATTAATTACATGTTTTATGACAGGGCTTTTTCCTGGGACAGCCTTGATGGTCTGGTTCCTATCACCAGGAGGGAGACTTCGAGGAGTTGAGATAAGACACACAGCTTTACAACTTTAATGGTCCTGTTCCCATCACAGGAAGGGAGAGACCTTGGGGAGATAAGACACATAGCTTTAATGGTCTTGTTCTCATCATTGAGAGAGAGACCTTGGGGAGTTGAGATAAGACAGACAGCTTTCAAAAAATTCTTTATTCTTACATTAACACAAAACAATTAGGCCTTTGTTCATGTGCAAGGCTAAGCCCTCTTCCTGCCCCACTCTCTTTGTTCTCACTAAATTAGCTATGAGTTGCTGATGTGGTATCTCTTTGTCAAGCAAAACTAACTAAATAAATAGATAAATAAATAAATAAAATAACTTCAAAGTCACAAGAAGAATTTATGTGTTTGTTTTGCAGAAGAAAATAATATCTCCACCTGCTGATGCCTGAGAAGTCTGGTCAGTTAAAATGTTATGTTAACTAAAGAAACACAAACTTCCAACTTGCATTCTGTATTTGTTTTAAAATATTGATTAACCTCTGAAAACATTTAAGGAAGGGTCCTTAAGAAGATATAGTACACTTTCTGGTCACTGTTTGTAATGGTCTAATTATACTTATGCAAAAAAAAAATACATACAAAAATTTCTCAGTAGTGAGCTATTTGAATGAGAAACTGAGGTCTTTTAAAACCGAAATTTAGAGTGACACTAGAACGCCCCTAAAGAAGAATGACTAAGATAAGATATAAAATTAAATAGAAAGAAACCCTTCTAATGATGGCAGAAGATCACTCCAATAAAATATTACCCCAGTACATCATTGTTCAACAGAAGTGGTGAGAGCAGACCAAAAACAAAACAATGCATTTTTTTAAATTCTTCTCTTGGAAATGCAGCAGTGCACTTACTCTTCTATCCAGCAGCAAGTTCTTTAGCTGAGGTCCTTCAGAGGCCCATGTTGGCCACATTCTGTCAAAGGCAAAGACTGAATTTTTTATATACATAAACTAACAACAATGGGTAGCATCTTCTGAAAATATATGGAATGTGATATAGTCATATTTCTTTTTGCTAATAGAAAAATGTGTCACCCAGCCAGGAGGTCAGGGTTCAATTCCCGGTCAGGGCACATGCCCAGGTTTTGGGTTCCATCCCCAGTAGAGGGCATGCAGGAGGCAGTCCATCATTGATTCTCTGATGAGAGAGAATCTTTCTTCCTTTCTCCCTCTCCCTTCCTTTCTGAAATAAGTAAAAATATATTTTAAAAAATAAAATTGTAGAGTTCATTGATTCAATGTGTTACTAGGTTATAACATCAAGGATCTTACATGAAAGACTTTAACAGCTCTGATTTGTGTATGTTGGTTGATTTGGTTTGTTCCACAGGTCTCTTATGCTTTATATATATATATTTAATTATTTTCTCATGCTGTTCCTCACAATATGTGTCAATTAGCCAGTCTTTACACTTTCTTTTGCCCATTCAAATCTGCTATTAAACAACTCCAGGACTCTTGCATTTCAATTATGGTACTTTTCAACTCCAGAAGTTAGAGTGGATTTATTTTTGTTTATATTGTATATATATTAAGACATAATTGTAGTGATAGCTATTGTTAATATTTTGACATTTATACTAAAACTAAAAGTGATTTAAATGAAGCCATTATTATATTCTGTATTTGTGCATGCATTTATTCTGAGTGAGTTTATTATATTCACATTGTTTTGTGTTGCTCTTTAGTATTTTTTATTTTCAACTTAACTTTTGGGGAAAAAAGTATAAACTTCCAGTTGTAAGTTAAAATGCACAAAATGTGGTCACAGCATAGAGAAAATAGTCAATAATATAACTTTATGTGATGACAGATGGTTACTAGACTTAGCCTCATGAACACACCATAACGTATATAGAGGTAAAGTTGATGGGGCATAAATAGGCTATTGGGAACATGCTACAATTGTCAGAAATATCAGTCATGCTCTGTTAACTGTGATTGTTTTGTTCTAATTAAACAAGGTAAATTCTAATGTGGTTGGGAGTTGCACATGGGACTTAGGGTCTCACCTGGAAATGTGGCCCATCCTCCACATGTGGGAGCTACCTATTATCATGAAAAGATTAACAACCTTTTGGCAGAAACCAGAGGTGCCAGCCTTTTGAAACACCCCAGCTTTTTGCATACCCATAGGTCTTTGAAAATCTCAGCCCCCATTACCTGTAAACTGCCCATTTGGCATACATTTTGCCTTTATGTAATCTTTGTCCTTCTATCCAATATAAGCAGCTGGCCTATAGTGAAGTGCAGAGAAGATTTTTGTGGATGACCTGCTGCTATTCAATACTCGTGGCATTTTTGCTTGACAAAGAGATACCACATCAGCATCTTATAACTAATTTAGTGAGAACAAAGACAGTGGGGCAGGAAGAGGAGTTACCCTTGCACACAAAGGTCTGATTGCTCTGAACTTAACTTGCTACATTTTTCTATTATCTCAAGCACAGTGTACTCTTTTTCTTGATGTTTAGTTTTCTTTTTAATTTTATATTCATAAATGTAACTGCAATCTACCTAGACTTGAATTTATAGCCTAATCACTTCCTCTGCAACTTGCTTTACAGGCAGGCCTCCGGAACTTGACTAACACACTTTCTCAGTCTTTGACTACAAGCTACATGATGACCAAAGCAATTAAATTTTTTGTTAAAGCCTACACTTATATCTCTAGACTCTATTGTTACAGAATTTACCAGGCCACCAAGAAATACACAGGAGTAGCAAAGGTACAGGAAAAAAACATTTATTTTCAGGTGTTTCACATGTACCAGTACAGTGACTCAGGGGAGACGGTTTCTCTCCAAATCCTGAGCTAACCAATATGAAGAAAGCTCTCCCTTTATACCCTTTGGTTTCTTTGTCCCCCAAATATGGATGGGACTTTTGGATCTTTCTTAGGCTTTGCAAAAAGCCCCATGTGTTGGGATGGGGCTGTGAGACCAGACCTAAAGGCCTGGCATGGCGCCAGCACTGATAACCCCATTCACTGCCCCTTTCTCCACAATCTGTAAAATGGGAGTACTTAGGTAAACAGGTCTTGTGAGACCAGATTGTGGAGAAAGGGGCAGTGACTTAATTATAGGCTATTGAGAATGTACATTAGGTTACTGGCACAGATTCAAATTGCTAGGCCTTGATAGATCCTCCCTTCCCCCAACTGATGGATAGAGTATGACGTAAACTGCACCTGCGGCCTGGACATTCCTGAGCACCTAACCAGGCACCTTATATGGACTGTACATTGAACCACCAATCAGCACCTGCCAAATACCCTAAGCCCCCGATTCCTAAGTCCCTTAGTGCCTAATCATGTGCCTTATATGAAACCACCAATTAGCGCGTGTCGAGTACCCTAAGCCCCATCTCTTCCCATTCCTCCCCTTCAAAAGGCATGTTCACCTCTGCATGTGCTGCTACTCTCCCCTTGCAAGACAGCCCGGCAGGGGTCCTTCTCTAATAAAGCCTGTAGTCCTGGTTTTCAGCCCTCTGTCTCATCTTTCAGCCCTCCCCCCCAAAAAATGTCTTATTTTCCCCATCATTATGATTTAATGTTTATTGCTGCCAGTTTCCAGAGCATATAGTTTGGGCAGACATTAAATTAGATTTATCCAAACACTTAGCAAAGTCATATTGAAAATAAGTTGGTGAGCAAATGAGAGAGAACCAGTGGAACAGAATACTTGGTCCCCATCATTTTGTTAGGGGGGGTGGTTATAATGTGATAGATAGAGCACCTGAGTTCATCTAAAAGATAATCATATTAGTTTGAAATTCTAAAATACTTATATGTGTGGGAATAGAGGGTTAAGTCCTTTTCTAACTTTCATTTCTCAGACCAGTGCATCTGTCTACTCCCTTTGATCCTGAAAAATGTGATGGAGAAGGTGATTCAACTGTAGACAATATATACTGTACCCAACATGCAAGCAGAACTGCTAACTAAGCATGACCAGGCCGACCCCACCAGGAGCCAAGAGCCAAGCCATCATCTCATTGCCTGACAACCAAGAACAATGGTGATGTCTGCTGATGCCCAGGACTGTATGTGATTGCATTCTGTTCTCAACCGTACCCCAGCCCATTTTTCCTATATAATTCTGTCCCTTACACCTTATGGGTGTGAGAATAAACAAGTCATCTTTTCTGTCAAAGAACAATTTAGACACCTGCCATTTTGGACTGCTTGACTTGGCAGCTGCCCTGTTGGCCACATGGCTTGCAGTTCCTCTGGGGGCCGCCATATTGAAATGGCAAAGGCCAACCCCTCCCTTTGAATTAGCCAATCACAAAAGACTGTGTGCCTAAGCTCCAATCAAGAGTGAGGGGTAGGTCACATGTATCAGAGATTATAAAGCCTAGCAGACTGCCTGATCGGTGTGCATGTGCTTCCAGACCATGTGTGTGCTCCCTTCTACATAGAAGTAAAGATATTTGCCTTGCTGCCTGGCTCCCGAGTGTGAGACCCTCCCTCCCCCCAACTGGTGGGCGGAGTTATGATGTTACCGGCGTCTGCCGCCGAGACATCCCTAAGACATTGAACTACCAATTAGCGAGTGCAGAGTTCCCTGGGGCCCACCCCTTCCCATTTTGCCCTGGGTCCAACCCCTTCCTGTTCCCTTCCCTTAAAAGAATTCTCTACCCCTCAACATGGGCTGCTCTCCTCTCTCTCTCTCTCTATCTATCTCTCTCCATTTCTCCGTCTGCGGAGACAGCCCGGTTGGGTCCCTCCTCCTCTTCCTCCTACTCTAATCCTGGTTTCTACCTCCTCCATAATGAATCTTGCTCGTTACTGAGGAATAAACCTCCCTTTTAATATATCTTGGTTTCCGACTCCCATTTCCTGAGCCTCAAACCTTACATCTGGTGCCGAACCCAGGTGGGGGTGTACTTCCTGTTTGACCTTTCAAGGTCCGGGGTGCTCCCCCACTCCCCCCCTTCTTCTTTCCTCGTGGCTCAGGACACTCAGCCTTTTTCCCTTGGCTTGGCAACGTCTGTGGTGAGTCCCAACCCTTGCTAATTCCTGGTGGGGTTTTTTCCGGTGTCTCTCTCCGTAAACCGTGGCCCGCATGAGATTGCTTTCTGGGCATAGCCCTCCAGGCCTCTCCAGGAGAGGTTCCGAACCTGGGGAGGCAGCGAACATGTTCCTGTCCCCCTCGGTTCCCGGCCTTTTGGCCTCACTCCAGACGCCAGGGGGTAAGGGAGACATCCTCTACTGTTCCTCGGGTCACCTGTTGTAGCATTGGATCAAGGATTGGGATGCTGGTCCTTGTCCTTTTACTACCTGATCCCAGGAATTGGAATGGGCAATCAAAATCAAAATCTGATCCTAAGACACCTCTAGGGTGTCTCCTCACCAATCTGGCTACTTCTGTAACGTGGCATGGCCTCAGTGGCTCCTGATGACCCAAAAGTGAGAAGTAACATCCTCACCGACCTCAGTAATTTCTGCTGGAAAGCCAGGAAGTGGTCCGAGGTTCCATATGGCCAGGCTCCCCGCCCTCACTCTGCTCCTTCTGTTCCACAGCCTAGGCTCGCAAGAAACCTCCTCAAACCAGTCCACAGCCCCTCTGTCTCTGACTCTTTGGACCCAGCCACTCTCTCATTTCCACCCCTCTTGCTCCCGCCACCCACTTTCTGCTCCATCTCTTCCTCCTTCTTCCCCATGGCTGCTGCTTTCCTGGCTGCCCCTTCCCTGCGGCCACTGTGAATGCCCCCATTGCTGCCTCAGGTCACCTCGCAGAGCCACCCACCTGCCATCCCGCCAGCAGCTCCAAATACCTAAGTGAGATTTCTGTTTTGGGTTGCTCTTCCCTTGTGTATTGTGGGCAGCCAGCCACCATGTTGGCCGCATGGTCTGGAGTTCCCATGGGGGCCGCCGCCATCTTGAAATGACAAGCCCCACCCCCCTTTGGACGCATGGTCTGCCATGGGGGGCCGCCATTTTGAACCAGAAAGTCCCACCTCCGCAGACCCGGCTTGGTGTGGCCACCTGCCGCCGCACTCCTCCTCCTCCTCCTCCTCCTCCTCCTCCTCCTCCTCCTCCAGCCCACGGCCCGCCTACTGCTCTGCCAGCCCCCTCCCCTAACGCCTTCTCAGACCCAGGTCTGAGATCTGAACACAACATTTAAGGTTTTAATGCCCATGAGGAGCAGGCAAAGTAAGCCCGCCTTTGACAGGAGATGAGTCTGCAAACCCAAGCCTTGCTACCTTTGAGGTCGATCACAGCCATGCATGGTCCAGAGGGGACTGAGCATGGTGGGGGTGAAAAAAGAGGATGAACGCCACCTGGAAGATGCTTCAAATGTGGAAATGAAGGCCACTGGGCAAAGCAGTGCCCTGGCCCCTGGCTGCAACCAAGCCCTGCCTGGCATGCGGTCAAAATGGCCCCTGGAAAAGTGACTGCCCGTGGAAAAGTGACAGGCCGTCTGCGTCTCAGCGTAGAGGAACCGCCCTTCCAGGTCATGGCCCGCTGCTGGCCATGCTGTGACTGGCTGAAGACTGAAGATGCCAGGACTCCACGACCCCCATCACCCTCGCCAAGCCCAGTGTAATGCTCAAGGTAGCAGGTAAACAGATCTCCTTCCTGATCGATACGGGGGCTACCTTCTCTGTCCTGCCCTCCTTTTCTGGGCCATTGTCCCTTCCAGGATCTTGGTCATGGGTATTGATGGCAAAAATGCTCTGGCCTCAGCACCTTCTCTCCCGCCCTCTCTCCCTCTCCACCCTCCCTAGAGAACAACTTTCTTGCTGGAAAAGGCTTATCAGAAACTCAGTTTTGAATTCAAGCAGTTAGAGGCCTGTTCCCTCCTCCCCCTGCCTTTTCTAATATTTAAATAACGTACAATATTGAAACATTAATTGCTGGACATGTTCAGAAATATTTAATGGAAGAAAGAAAGAAAGAAGTTCTAAAGTTAACTGTTGACAAAATTTTAAAAGGACCCACTTACGTGAACGGTCCTGCCCCAGGGGTTTAGAGACAATCCTCATCTGTTTGGCCAGGCCTTACCCAGAGACTTCTGACAATGCTCGTTAGAACCCAGCACTCTTCTCCAGTATGTAGATGATCTCCTTCTCTGCAGCCCCTTCCTGGACATGTCTCAGAAGCATACAGCTGGCCTCCGCTGGTAGGATTCTTCCACCATTGGGTCCCAAATTTTACTCTCCTGGCTAAGTCCTTATACCAGCTGCTAAAGAAACACCAGTAGGCACCCCCTCTCCTCACCCTCGTTCGCCAAGCTTTTTCTAACTCCGGGATACCATTCTGGCATCTCTCTCTCTCTCTCTCTCTCTCTCTCTCTCTCTCTCTCTCTCTCTCTCTTCTGGACATCTCTAAGCCTTTCCAACTATTTACTGATGAGAAACAGGGAATAGCTATGAGGGTCCTCACCCAGCCCCTAGGGCCAGCTTTCACCCCCATAGCCTACCTGTCCAGACAGCTTGAATCCATGGTTTGAGGATGGCAGCCCTGCCTCCACGCTCTGGCTGCAGCCACTGCCCTCCCCAAGGAGGCCCAGAAGATCTGCCTCCAGCAACCCTTACAGGTCTCCACCCATAAGCTACAGGATCTTCTGTCACACCGATCCTTATCTCTCCTGGCCCCCTCTCACATGCAGGAACTCCATCTCCTCTTCCTCGAGAATCCTGACATCTCCCTAACTCAGTCCCCAGCCCTGAACCCTCCACTCTCCTTCCCGCTGCCTCCACCCAACCTGCGGCAACACACTCCTGCCCCAAGGTCATCAGAGGCCCTCACTCAACCTCAGGTGGGACCTCAGATAGTCCTCTCTCTAATCCTGACTTAACTCTGTTTGTGGATGGAAGCTCGTGCCTAGACCCCCAGGGACGTTGGAAAGCCTCCAATGCGGTAGTAACACTCGAGTGGATCCTGGAGGCAGCCTTCATCCCTTTTAACCTCACCCACACTACGAGAGGCAGTCACGAGTGCCTGCTCCATGTGTGCAGCTGTCTCACCCCAGGGAGGAATGTGCCCCAACTTTCCTACCCATCAAATGAGGAGACACCTCCCAGGGCAGGACTGGCAGGTAGACTTCACCCATATGCCTCCCCACAAGAAGACCAAATATCTGCTTACCATGGTAGACACCTTGACAGGGTGGGTAGAGGCCTTCCCTACCCGAAAGGAAACTGCTGAGGTTGTGGCTGATAACACACATAATCCCAAGGTTTGGCCTCCCCACCTCCAGAAAATCAGACAACGGCCTGGCTTTTATATCAAGGGTCGTTCAGCAGGTTAGCGCCTCACTTGGCATCTCCTGGAAACTGCACATACCCTACCACCCACAATCATTGGGTAAGGTCGAGAGGGCCAATGTCCTCCTTAAAGACCATCTAACAAAACTCTCTCTAGAAATTCACAGCTCCTGGCCGGATCTCCTGTCCATGGCCCTGACCAGAATCCGGGCTACACCAAGGAGCCCCACCTTCTTAAGCCCCTTTGAACTCTCATATGGGAGACACTTCTTCCTCAAACATCATATCTCTACTGACCCTCCTTTCCTGGCTACTTATCTTCCATACCTGCCCTTACTCAGGTATGCGACCATGGCTCTGGGAACACACTGACAGGTTTCTGCCCAGGCCAGGACCAGCCCTCCAGTCAGGGGACTCATTTCCTCCTCAAGAACCTTACCCGCCAGGTTATATTTCAGCTCCAGGCCCAGAAAAGCAGCAAAACCAGACAAGTGACGCTGTTGCAGCCTCAGGACCAGCCTTTACCGCCCAAGTGACTCAAAAGGATCACTCTTGAGACTTCACCAACCAGTCTCTTGGGAAAATTATGCTGCTGCATCCCTTGTCCAGCCTCCCATTATTAGGCCAACTGATGTCTATTCCTTTAATTTTGCTCTTTAGCCCCTTTCTCATGCACTGTTTCACTAGTCTTTTGCAGAATAGAATGCAAGCGTTCACCAACCAGAAGGTGGGAGAGATCTGGCCATGAATTCAGAACCTAGCATCAGAATCCTTGAGACTCTGGTTAGATGCCCTTAACGACGGCTCCTCTCAGCAGGAAATAGCTATGGAAAACGGACCTCCAGCCCCTGACCTTGCCCAGACTCTCAATTTTTTTATAATATCACAAAAAGCCTGGAATGTGAGATCCTCCCTCCCCCCAACTGGTGGGCGGAGTTATGATGTTACCGGTGTCTGTCAGGGAGACATCCCCAAGACATTGAACCACCAATCAGCGTGTGCCGAGTGCCCTGGGGCCCACACCTTCCTGTTCCCTTCCCTTAAAAGGATTCTCCACCCCTCCACGTGGGCTGCTCTCCTTTCTCTCTCCATCTCTCTCCGTTTCTTCATCTGCAGAGATGGCCCGGTTGGGTCCCTCCTCCTCTTCCTCCTACTCTAATTCTGGTTTCTACCTTCTCCATAATGAATCTTGCTCGTAACTGCAGAATAAACCTCCCTTTTTATATATCTTTGTTTCCGACTCCCATTTCCTGAGCCTCAAACCTTACACCGAGTAAGTTTTGTGTTCTACTAGGACCCCTGAATTTAGGGGCTCACCTTATTTCTAACAAAGGCAATACAAGTTTTGGATGCTTGTCAGCTTCCTGTCTTCTTGGTTGGCTGCCCTTTATGATTCAATGTTGCCTTTGTTATTGGACATTGCGACAGGCAGCCTGAGCCCAACTGAGGGTTTCCTGGTATCAATATCAGGTGAAAAATAAAACCATTTATCCCAAACTCAGACTGAATCCTGAGAACTAAAACCACACCTTACTGCCCACATTAACGTGACTGTCTTAACTGTCTTTATTAGCATCACTTTATTTTTCCAGGAGTCTCTTGCCCAGGCAAATGGTTAGGGCTACAAACTGGGAGAAGGTACATTTTCATAAGATAAGGAAGCAGCAACAGGTATATTTCCATAACACAGGTAAGCCTGGTGCAATTATATTTCAGTAGTACAAGGGAGAGGCAACAGTTACGTTTACACAAGATAAGGGAACTTGGAGTAGCCAATAGACCTATATTTACAAAATAAAGGAGGGAGAAAGCCCAGAAGGAATAGGAGGACAATGAGGGAGGAGGGCTTCAGGAGGTACTATAGTAATCAATTCTAAAGAGAATATTGACCAATCAGAGGGAATTTCAGGACACAAGAACTTCAGCCTTTATAAACCATGGAAACAGGAAATCAGTGGGACTCTTTTACCCTCCCCACTTGGAGCCTGTACTTGTTCTTCAATAAATCTCTACCTTTGCTATACCATCTTCTGTCTGTGGATTCTATCTTTGATTCTGGCAGACAAAGAATCTGGGATACAGCCCACAAAGTTCATGTAATTTTTACCTAGATTTACAAATAGAGTTTTTAATGTAATCTTCTAATTAAGTATATTTGACAATCTTTCCAAAGTTTAAATTTTATGACTTTTCAACTGAGAGATGACTTTGAATCATTCCAATGGTCTCTGGAGTACTTCAAGGATTTATTCTTTCTTAAAAGAAATATTTTAAAACTAAATTAGGCCTATTTAATATACTTGAAATCACATGGGAAGCTTTAACAAAATAATAACTATATTCTATGTGTATACATATATTTTGTTAAAAACTGATTTTATAGAAATTTCAGTCTGCTCCAAAGAACTTGCAACAATTCAGAGCCAAGTTCAAACAGAAATACTTTGGAGTAGCAGGTGTCCAGTTGGGGACAATCCCTGGGGGGCATCTGGCTGTGATATTCCAGATATTGGTGTTCCACATATTGGGAATTTATGAATTATTTCCAATGCTAAATACATCCTTCCCATAAGCCATGAACCACATTTAAAAAATCTTACATATTATTTGTTCTTTATATGCTCAAATTGACAGGGGTAATGTTAGGGAATTGTAAGAACTATTAATCATGCTCTGTCATGGTGATTGTTTTATTCTGATTAAAGAAGACACATTCTAATCTGTCTGGTAGTTGCACTTGGAACCTGAGAATTTTCCTGGAAGTGCAGCTCATCTTCCCCATTTGAAGTTGCCTATTATCATGGAAAGATTAACAACTTTGCTGCAGAAACCAGAATCACCAGCACTTTGAAGACCCCAGCCCTTTTTGCATATCACTACGCTCTTTGAAGATCTCCAGTCCTCTGCTTACCTGTTAACTACCCATTTGGCATACCCTTTGTTTTTTTCCTCATGTAATCTTCATTCTTTTTCCTCAATAAAAGCAGCTGGTTTATGGTGCAGAGCAGAATTTTGTGCTTGACCTGCTGCTCTCCCATGCTGCTGGCAGTATTGGAATAAATACTCATAGAGGATTCAATCCTGTCTCTGATTAACTGGCTCAAGTAGTGAGAGGCAGCACAGACCTATTTTATTGTCCAGTTACATATTCTGGCAACCACAAAGAAACATAAGCAAGAAACACCTGGGTGAGTACTGGGGATCCCACTTGCCACCTGGAGTGGGGGTTACTGGGGATGAGGAATTTGCAGTGTTTCCAGGAATTTTCCTGTTCTGAGTCCTAGCCACAGTATCAGCAATTCACAGCATGTCACCTAAAACCTAAGTTTAATCAAGCATTTTTAAAGGCAGAATCCAGTGGATGCTTTCTATCTGGGCTTCCTGTAAGGAAGCATGTACTGTGTGTACTGTGTATGGCAGAGAAGTCATTGTACTGCCTCTCATCTGGGCCAATCTGAATAGCTCCCTGTGGCAAGAGACCTCCAGTGGTCCTTGCCTGATCTCCCATCCCTTAGCATGATCCCCTCTGGGACCAGAGACATTGCTCTGCTTTGGTGTCTTTTTGTTTGTTTTTTGTTTTGTTTTGTTTTTATGCAGGGCATTCTGTGGTGTTTGTGGCTGGACAGACAAGGAGTGTTGCAGAAGATCAAAGAAAAACCAAGAGACACTTTTAAAGAAGAGCAGGGACACTGTTCAATACACCGGCGGACTCAGGGAACAGCCTTCCAAATCTGAATGAAGGAACATGCATGGGGCTTTCCTTTGTATCTCCCTGTGGTCTTTGTCCCACAAATATGGATTATGCTTCCGGTCCTTTTCGTGGGCCTTGCAAGAAGGCCCCAAGGTGTTGGGGGTCTCTAGGCCATATCTGGTGGTCTGGCCTGGTGCCAGCGTTAATAACCCTCCCTCCGGGGCAGTGCACTGTTCACAGTAACAGGTTCTGCAAGACCAGTATCTGGGAAGGAGAGAGGGACTTAATTATAGGTTATCAGGAATGTACACTGAGCTTGCTGGCATGGATTCAGATTAGTAGCCCTCAAATATCAGGGTCACATTGGAATTAGCCCTTTTTAGCCTCCTTCCCCCCACCCCCACCTTGTCCCACAAGCTTCTCTTAGCCTTGTGGTACAACAACTATGGGATGTTATGGTGAACATGGATGAGGACCGCTCTTAACTGCTTCCAGCTGAAAAGGAATGATGACAAAGAGGTTAGCATCCTGTGAGGGGTTTGTAGGGAATTCTGAAGTTTAAAGGCATTCCCGTCCAGTTTGCAGGCAGGTAGAGGTAAGCAGCGGTCCCACACACGTAGAATGTTCCTGCAGGGGGGCACCAGGTGTAGGTGGTGTTTTCAGCCTTGAGTATAGAATTGCATAGTTCATCTGGGAGGGGACTATTGGATGTTGGGCCTGGGTACTGCTGAAACAAATAGGAGCAACATCAATTAGCTGCACATTGGCCATAACAGGTCCTATCATTTTTTTCCATCCAATACAACTCCCTCTCCCCCAACGTGCATTTGGTAGTGGAGTCGTAACATGCTGCAGGCTAACAAAATCTGACTTGATGGGGCTTTCCTGAAGGCTACCCAGTCTAGCATATTTGGGTAGTGAATTTCTAAGCAAGGACACATGGCAGTGGTCCCTATGGGAGGCAAGTATGTGCTAGCTAATATTATTAGTGGGAACATGTTATTCCCTCTATTTCTGTTCAGTGGGGATGCACAACAGTGAACCACTAGGACAAAGAGCAGTATTATGGCTATTCTGGGAAGGCAGATGTAGCCAAGGATAGCATGACAAAGTGTAGTCTAACAATTCATGATGAGGCCTTTATTTCCTTATTGTGTGGGGAGCAGTAATTTTATGGTGCTTCTGTGTCCCAGCAAGATCAGATGAGTTCTCATCCTGGTACTAGCCTTAGGTTCTGGTGGCACTCATAAAAAGACAAAATGATAATTAGAAAGATAAAACCAATGATTATCCAGAAATACCAGAGCATATTACCTTTAGGAGGAGATAAGAAAAAAAGATTAGTGTTAGGGAGAATTCAGCAGGGCGTTTCTGAATTCCTTGGAGCAGGTTGATCAGCTAGGTCTGCTGTCTTCTTGAGGGTGATCCACAGGGGGTGTTTCTGGTCAGATGTCACCTTCCACTCAGGCTGGGCATCACTTGACTGGTGAGCTGCCTTCACCCGGGAATGGTGGATCCAGGTATTCAGTCCTGCAACCTGGAGAGCTGTGGGGGTGATTAATATGACTGGATAGGGTCCCTTCCAGGTAGGCATGAGGGGCTCCCTTTTCCAGTCCTTTACCCAAACTTGGTTTTCAGGTTTATTAGGATGTACAACTGTCCCTAGAGAGATGGGTAGTCAGTCAGTAACCCATCTGTGGATCTCAAAGACAGTTTTTTTCAAGTCCTTGTAGTTGCTTCTGGATTTCTAAGTTCCCTATTTCCTCCAAATCTCTCTTTGGCCGAATTAAGGGAGGGGGTCTACTATATAGAATTTCAAAGGGAGAGAAAACTGCCCTGGCCCTCGGGGCACAGTGTACCCACAGGAGTACAAGAGGTAAGATACCTGTCCAGGGTAAGGTTGTCTCTTGGCATAGTTTAGCCATAGTCTGCTTTAGAGTCCTATTCATGTGTTCTACTTTCCCTGAACTCTGAGGCCTGTAGGCTGTATGTAGCTTCATTTAATTCCTAAAGCCTTAGCTACCTGTTGTACTATTTCTGCTACAAAGGCTGGGCCATTATCGGACCCTATGGTCAAAGGCATCCCATACCATGGAATTATATCCTTCAGCAATGCCTTAGTGACATCTCTCGCCTTTTCCGTGTGAGTGGGATATGCCTTGACCCAGACTAAAAAGGTGCAAACAAAGACCAGCAGGTATTTATTCCCTCTGCTAGGCCCTATTTCTGTAAAATCTACTTCTAATTCCTCAAAAGGAGCTTGCCCACAGCGCTGAACTCCTATCGGTCCCACAGGATCCTGTTTGGCATTGTTCTGCGCACAGAGGAGGCAACGCTAAGAGACTGAGGCACACAAGGAGGAAAGACGGGCAATTAGGTAGTATCTGCCTAACAAAGCTTCTAGGGCAGTCTTCCCTAAATGAGTAAGTTCATGCTGCTGGAGGACTACCTTATGGGCTAACTGTCCTGAGACATAGACCCTATGATCTGGGAGTATCCACCAGCCTTCCTTCATTCTCTTGCCCCCTTCTTTCTGGGCTCATTCCTCTTCCTGAGGAGAGTATTTCAGAGGTTCAGGTAATTTGGGGGCCAACATGATCCATGACGGTGCCATTTGTTCTTTAGCAACCAGCTTGGCTGCAGCGTTAGCACGTTGGTTTCCTTCTGATACTGAGTCTTTCCCTTTCTGATGAACTTTGCAATAGATGACAGCTTTATCCTTGGGCTCCCAGACTGCTTCTAGTAACTTTAAAATCACATTCTGATTTTTGATTCCTTTTCCTCTGGCATAAAGAGCTCCCTTTCCTTATATATGATCCCATGGATATGCAGGGTAGCAAAGGCATAGCACGAGTCAGTGTAGATGTTGGCACACTTATCCTTACTGAGTTCTAGGGCTCTGATACACTGGGGCCACCCAGCAGCAACTGGGTCAATCTGCTTGGAGAGACAGGCTACTGGTCTCTGCCAAGGTCCAAACTCCTGGGTAAGAAATCCTAGGGCTACCCTGCTGTTCTCATGTACGAAGAGATTAAAGTCTCATGTCACATTTGGTAGCCCTAGTGCTGGGGCCTCAGTGAGCTTTGCCTTTATGGTGATGAAGGCTTTCTCCTGTTCAGGACCCCAGTCGATGGGTGCCTTCTCTTCTCCTTTTAAAGCTTCATTGAGAGGTTTAGACAGGTATGAAAACCCTTGGGATCCAAATTTGATAGAACCCTGCCACTCCCAGGAATTCCCTAATCTGACGCCGGGAGCCCTGCTGCATTCCCTCCCCAGATGACCAACCTCCAACATCCCTCCCCGGCCCCGTTTGTGCACCAGTGGGGTTCTGCAGCCTGGCCTGCACCTTCTCACAATGTGGGACCCCTTGGGGGATGTTGGATAGATGGTTTCAGCCTGATCCTGCAGGCCAGGCCAAGGGACCCCAATGGTGCATGAATTCATGCACCGGGACTCTAGTTCCTGTTATAAAAGTTGCCAAGAAAATGTCTTAGGTAATAATAATTTGCTTTAAAATCTCAAAATTGTTTAAAGAGATATAGTTAAAATGAAGGGTTTATGATAAAGCTTTTCAATAATAATTATAGTTATTAAACTAAACATAGTTTTCTGAAGTCTTTGGCAACTTAAAACTATGGAGTTTGTTGGTTAAATAATAAAAATTATTAAATATCTAGGTAATTTGAAATAACAGGATACTGAAATATTAATCTGAGTTTCCCTACTTTTGGATTTTTTAAATAGAGAGAATCTAGAAGACAGGTTTGAATTTATTAATGAATATGTGTTGTATAGAGTTTGAATTATATCTTTTGAAAATATGAATGTATTGCTAACCTGAGAAATACTAACTTGTCACCTAAAATTTAAGGTTTCTGAGAGTTAAAAATTCTAACTAATTGGGAAGAAACTAAATGGTTTTGCAATATAAAAGCATGAGGTATGGAGATGCATATTTGAAGGAAAATTAAATTAATTTGTTCTAAAGCTAAATGAATAAAAAAATTGTAAAAATGGTAGAAGGGTTGTGACTAGAAATCTTAAAAGAAAATTGTAGGTAATCTGAATCATTTAATTAGATAAATTAATTTAAAGTAAGCAAATACACATTTTGTTTAGTCCTTTTCTGGTCAGTTAAAAGAGAAAATGATTTCCTATATTTGCCTGGGATGCAAAAGTTCTATAAAATTATTGAAATAATTATATATTGTGTTATTTTAATCAGGTACTTACGTACTTTTTTTTAAAGGTGATCTTCTTAATATAACATGTTCATGGATTAGTAGAATCAACATCATTAAAATGTCTACACTACCCAAAGCAATCTACAAATTCAATGCAATCTCTATTAATATACCAATAGCATGGTTCACAGATCTAGAAAAAATACTCCAAAAATTTATAGGAATCAAAAAAGACCTTGAATAGCTGCAGAAATCTTAAGAAAAACAAAGTTGGACAGACACAATACCAGATATCAAATTATACTACAAAACCACCATACTCAAAACAGCCTGGTACTGGCATGAGAATAGGCATATAGATCAATGCAACAGAATAGAGACCCCAGAAATCAACCCATGCCACTATGCTCAATTAATATTTGACAAAAGAGGCAAGAACATACAATGGAGTCAAGACAGTTCCTTCAATAAATGGTGTTAGGAAAATTAGACACATGCAAAAAACAATGAAACTAGACCACCAACTTAAACCTTACACAAGAATAAACTCAAAATGGATAAAAGACTTAAATGTAAGTTATGAAACCATAAAAATCCTAGAACAAACCATAGCAGCAAAATCTTAGACATCTCTCATAGCAATATGATTACAGATACATCTCCTAAGGCAAAGAAAACTAGGAGAAAATAAACAAATGGGACTGCATCAAAATAAAAAGCTTCTGCAGAGAAAAAGAAACCATCAACAAAAAAACAAACAAAACAAGAACAACCACTACATGGGAGAACATATTTGCCAATTCAACTTAAAAAATGGGCAAAGGACCTAAATAGACATTTCTTCAAAGAGGACATACAGAAGGCCAAGAGACATATGAAAAAATGTTCAAAGTCACTGATCATTAGAGAGATTCAGGTATCACCTGCAAATGAGGTATCACCTAACACCTTTCAGAAATGCTACCATCAACAAATCTACAAATGACAACTGATGGCAAGGATGTGGAGAAAAAAGAACCCTAGTACACTGCTGATGGGAATGCAGACTGGTGCAGGCATTATAGAAAACAATATGTAGTTTCTTCAAAAATTTTAATATGGAACTGTTATCTGACCCAGTGATCCCATTTCTAGGAATATACCTTAGGAAACACAAAACACCAATCAGAAAGCATACATGCACCCCTGTGTTCATAGCAGCACAATTTACAATAGCTAAGCTCTGGAAACAGCTCAAGTGTCCATCAGTGGATTAAAAAGCTGTGGTACATTTATACCATCGAATACTATGCAACAGTAAAAAAGGAGACTCTCTTAACCTTTGAGACAGAATGGAAAGTATCATGCTAAGTGAAATAAGTCAGAGAAAGACAAGTATCACATGATCCCATTCATATGTGGAATCTAAGTAACAAAATAAACTGATGAACTGAGTGTGTCCAGAGACATGGAAGATGGAACAGAGTGTTGAATCTCAGAGGAAAGGTGAGGGAGGGTGGGTAAGTGGGAGGTAATCAACCAAAACCTTCTATGCATAAATGCATGGACCATAGATCCAGACAATGGGGAGGTGAGAGTCTGGGGTGGGACATGAAGGCAGGATGTGAGTACTGTATTTTCCGGCATATAAGACGACTGGGCGTATAGATTTTCCTGGGTTAAAAAGTCGTCTTATATGCCAGAAAATACGGAACCTTAATTGGGGGAGAGGGATGTTATGTAATACTTTCAACAATAAAGAATTATTTAAAAAATAAAGAAAGAAAAACTTAAATGTGATATTTTTAATTATAGGAACTAAGTTTGCTAGCCTGTGTTTGTGTTTAATACCCTTTTGTCACTTTGAATGAATAGTCTAGTGCCATTTAATAATATTCCTATCTAATAAAAGAGTAATTTGCAAGTTAACCATCACTCCGCCACACCCACAAGCCATGCCCAACAGCTAATCAGGAGCAATTATGCAAATTAACCCCAACCAAGTTGGCTTTGGTCACGGAGAGCAGGAGGGAGGCTTGGGTTTCCCCGGCAATGGAGGAAGCCAAGCTTTCCACACATCCTGACCAGCCAAGGCCTCCACTCCAGGCTACAAAGTTTCAATTATAGAAGATAGATAAATCCCAACAGAAATGGCGGCAGCCACAGAACTAGAGAGAGCAGGAGGCTAGGGTTGCCCCTGGCGATGGAGGAAGCCAAGCTTTCCACACACCCTGGCTGGCCCAGGCCTCTGCTTAAGGCTACAAAGTTTCAATTATAGAAGATAAATAAATCCCAACAAAAATGGCTGCCATCTCGGATCAAGCAGGAGGCTTGGCTTCGCTCCAGTCTACAACGTTTCAATTGTAGAAGATAAATAAACCCCAGATATCAGGGCCTCCGCTTGAGTCGCGGGGGGGCCGGCCTGCAAACAACCACAGGCCCCTCAGCCAGGTTGCCCCACGCCCCAAGGAAACCCCCACCCTGATCCAGGACACACTTCAGGGCAAACCAGCTGTCCCCCATCCATGCACCAGGCCACTAGTCCTATCTAATAAAAGAGTAATATGCAGATTGACCATCACTGCAACATACAAGATGGCTTCCCCCATGTAGTCAAAGATCCTGCCCCCATTTGGACACAAGATGTCCACCACAAGAAGGCCAGCAGGGAAGGGCAGTTGGGAGAAATCAGGCCTGCAAGGAAGGGCAGTTGTGGGCGATCAGGCCAGCAGGGGAGGGCTTTTGGGAGGGACCAGGACTGCAAGGGAGGGCAGTTGGGGGTGATCAAGCCTGCAGGGGAGAGCAGTTAGGGGTGACCAGGCCGGCAGAGAATGGAAGTTGGGGGCAACCGGGCCTGCAGGGAAGGGCAGTTGGGGAGGACCCAGGCCTGCAGGGGAGAGCAGTTGGGGGGACCAGGCCTGCAGGGGAGGGCAGTTAGGGGTGACCAGGCCTGCAGGGAAGGGCAGTTAGGGGTGACCAGACCTGCAGGGGAGGGCAGTTAGGGGCAAACAGGCTGGCAGTAGAGTAGTTAGGCATCAATCAGGCTGGCAGGGAGTGGTTAGGGGGTGATCAGGCTGGCAGGCAGAAGTGGTTAGGGGCAATCAGGAAAGCAGGCAGGTGAGCAGTTGGGAGCCAGCAGTCCTGGATTGTGAGAGGGATCGGGCCTAAACGGGCAGTCCGACATCCCTCGAGGGGTCCCACATTGGAGAGGGTGCAGGCTGGGCTGAGGGACACCCCTCCCCCCATGCATGAATTTCGTGCACTGGGCCTCTAGTAATAATAGTAATAATAATAATAAAAACTTCTGGTAAAATAAATTTAACAATATTCCTAGTGTTTGAATTTTAAGAAAAAAATTTAACCTAAAATTGACTTGAGGTCATTCCAATTAGCACTTGAATGCCTCAATGGTTTCTTTTAACTCTTTATGAGGGACAATTTTATACTTAAGGTACATGGGAAGCTTTGTCAATTAAAGAAATAATAACTGTTTTATTTATTTATGGATGTTATTAAAATATGTTCTGATATGCTTTAATTTATAACTGTTATTCATTATAGTATTGTAGAATAGTGTGTTTTTGCAGAAAAGACAACATTCTGTTTTAATCTAATCAATAACTTTATCATTTTAAATTTCCTCTTGTCATTTAGAGACAGTCAATGTTTTGTTATAATGCATTTGGAAAAATGTTACATCTTCTGAGGGATCCATGGAAAGGACTTTGACATTTTCAGATCATCCCCTTGGAAATAAATTCAAATTATTTGAACTCTATAGACTATTTGGATTTATAGAAGTACTATCAGGAAAAATCAGAAGAAACAAAATTTGATTATGGGACTGAATGTACCCAAAATCCTATATATAAAGAGCTAATATGCAAATGGTCATCACACCCTCATGCCTTTGAGTCAGAACTGCTCAGATACTCAACACTGGGGAGAGAGGAAGGGGGACCAAACAGGCACAAATGAGCTGGGGGAGACGGGAATGGGGACCAGCAAGGCTGTGGCCTGGGAGAGAGACAAGCTGCCTGCACCACGGTCCCCTGAGGCTGCAGCTGGCCTGGGCAAAGCTGGCCTGGGTCCGGGGTGCCTGCGACTGGCCGGAGGAGGGAATCCTGGGTCCCGGGTGTGGGGCAAGGCAGAGGCAGGCAGCGGTAGTTAGGGGCAATCAGGCAGGCAAGCAGAGGGGTTAGGGGTGATCAGGCCAGCAGGCAGGTGAGCAATTAGGAGCCAGTGGTCCCAGATTGTGAGAGGCAGTCTGACATCCCCCAAGAGATCTCAGATTGAAAAGGGTGCAGGCCGGGCTGAGGGACCTCCCCTTCCCCATGCACAAATTTCATGCACCTAGTAATTATATAATTGTTGTAACTTTTATTGAAAGTATTGCTATTCTTAAACTTTTGTTTCCAGATATAAGCATTTTTTATTTAAAATATATATATATATATATATATATATATATATATATATATATATATATATATATATATATATATATATATATATATTTTATTTCAGAGAGTAAGGAAGAGGAAGAGAGAGAGAAACATCAATGATGAGAGAGAATCATTGATTGGCTGCCTTCTGCATGTCTCACACTGGGGATCAAGCCTGCAACATGGGCATGTGCCCTTGATCAGAATCAAACCCGGGACCCTATAGTCCACAGGCCAACACTCTATCCACTGAGCCAAACCAGCTAGGGCAAGGTATAAGCATTTTTAAAGCAATTTGGTAAATTATATATTTTTCTTCCTAACTGATCCCTCCAGAATTTGGCAATTCTTAATGAATGAGTAAAGGCAATGCATTTCTTTGCATAAATTCAGTAACACTAGTTTCCAATGGTTTTATTAACAACTACTTTGGAGTATCATGTCTAACATCTCTGGACTCTAGTTGTCATCAGAAAGCTTTAAGTAATGAAGCTAAAAACAAGCTTCTTGGAGCAAGCCTGCTACCTTGCTTGGTCATATGGCTCATGGCAGTCTTTCCAGGTAAGGAACAAAGGTTACTTTTCTGGAAGGTGGCAAGAAAAGAACCTCAAGACATCACTGGGGGCCTCAAGAACTTGAGGAATTTACCCAAGTCTACAGGTATTATTGCAGGCAAGTCTGATGACAGTGAGGTGGCTCAGCTTCTTTGCCCTGCAGCTAATTAAAGCTTTATCATGAGATCCCTGGAAAGCATATATATATATATATTTTTTTAAAAAGCCTGTGGTTTTTGATAATTTTACCCTCCTTTTTAAAGCTGGTTCCAGGGCTATACATGGGATAAATCAAGTTCTGAGCCAGATCAGGGAAGCAATTCTAGAGAATCATGCAGCAATAGATTATTTCCTATTGGGGCATAACCATGCAGTGCTATTTTAATCTTTCTGACAATTCTCAATTAATAGAAAACAGCATTCAATAAATTAGGAAACCATCTCCAAGGTAAAGCAATGAGAAGGGTTTTTGGGATTTGACTTATCCAACCTAACTTCCTGGCTACCCAGCCTGTCTGGATTGTGGGAGTTCTTTATAATTTTTCTCCTATTTATTTTTTGTAGTCTGATAGCTTGCTGCTATATACAATGTCTTCCTATTTGAGATCCTGAAATTCTTGTATTCCATCCCCAAGAACTGCTTTTAAGGCAGACGCAAATGTAGTCCAACAAGATGAGATTTTTTTCATCTGAAACTAATCTCATAGATATGAGATGATATAAACAGCAGTGGGGAAATGACAGGGGGCAGCAATAGAATTTGGAGAACGAGCTAGTATTATCTAATCTAATAATAGACAAATATGCAAATTGACCGCACCTTCGCTACACCCAAGGCACGCCCACCAGCCAAGCCACGCCCACCAACCAATCAGGACGAATATGCAAATTATCCCAACAAAGATGGCGGCTAATTTGCATATCGCGACAGCATAGAAAGAAGCCAAGAGCTGCAGAAGGGAGCAAAGCTGCAGAGAAGCAAGCAAGCCGAGGGGAGGAGAAGGGAGGAGCGGAGGCGGGGCCGGGGGAGAAGGGGCGGGGCCGGGGGAGAAGGGAGGAGCGGAGGCGGGGCCAGGGGAGAAGGGAGGAGCGGAGGTGGGGCCGGGGGAGAAGGGAGGAGCGGAGGCGGGGCCGGGGGAGAAGGGAACAGCAGGCGGGTTGGCAGAGAAGGTGGGCCGGGGGAGAAGGGAGGAGCGGAGGCGGGGCCAGGGAAGAAGGAAGGAGAGCGGGCTGACGGAGAAGTTAGAAAAGCAAGGGGGCTGGCAGAGATCGCTGGGCGGGGGACAAGGGAGGAGAGCAGGCAGGGTGGGGTAGAGTGCAGCAGGAAACCCTACTGCAGGATTTTTCCTGCAACGGGAACGCTAGTAATAAATATTAATCATGCTCCGTTAACAGTGATTATTTTATTCTGATTAAAGATGGCCAACCTCCCATGCACCATCCATCCTCCCCATTTAGAGCTGCCTATTATAATGGAAAGATTAACAACTTTGCTCCAAAGCCAGAGCCAGAAATCAGAGCCATGAGCCCTTTGAAGATATCCTACCCTTTTGTACATCATTAAGGCCTTTAAAGACCCTTGCCTTTTTTTCAAATCACTAAGCTCTTTGAAGATCCCCAGCACTTTAGCATTGGTAAACTGACCATTTGGAATACCCTTTTGGCTATTTCCCTATGTAATCTTTGTTCTTTTACCCATTATAATCAGCTGGCTTACGGTGGGGTACAGAGCAGATTTTTGTGGATGACCTGTTGCTCTCCAATGCTGCTGGCAGTAGCGGAATAAATGCTCATTTATGATTCAACCCCATCTCTGCTTAATTGTCTCAAGTAATGACAGACAGCATGGGCCCCTTGATTGTCAAGTTATAAAAATTATATATTGAATCTAAATATATACAGATTTTATCATCTTTATGTCATGTTACGGTAATTAATATTTACCAAGAAAATGATGTCTTAGAATGTTATATCTTATAGAAAAGCATTTTTTTATATGTTGCATTACAATCAAATTGATAACCATGACTAAGTTTTGTCATTCGTGGACAGTCATTGCTTCACTCTGACTCACTTGCATTTATCTATATACAAGATGCCCAGTGCATGAATTCATGCATCATTGCGGTCTCTTGGCCTGGCCTGTGGGATCGGGCTCTCCAACATCTCCTGAGGAGTCCCAGATTACAATAGGGTGCAGGCTATGTTGAGGGATCCCTTCAGTTCACAATTGGGGCCAGGGAGGGATGTGGGAGGTTGGCCAGCTGGGGAGGGACCTCAGGAGGGCTCCAGGCATGTCTGGCCTGTCTCACTCAGTCCTGATTGGCTGGACCCCAGTAGCAAGCTAACCTACAGGTTGGAGCATTTGCCCCCTTGTGGTCAGTGCACATCATAGCAAGCGGTTGAGTGGACCTAGCATATCATTAGCATATTAGGCTTTGATTGGTTGAACAGCTGACCAGACAACCCAACACTTAGCATATTAGGCTGTTATTATCTACTAGTAGCCCATCATGCAATATTATATGCAGTAGGCCACCCACTGCCTCCAGAGGAGCTGGAAGAAACTGCAGCCCACTGCTGGGAGCCATGCTGCTTCATGGGAGCCGTGCAGCTTCTGCAGGAGCTGGAAGGCAGGCCTGCCATCTCCTTTCTGGGCCTAAACTCAACGTTAGAGGCTGTGGGCCAGCCCCCCTGTCCCTGTCAGTGTCTGCTCCGGCTCCGGGGGCTCGGCCCGAGCCGGGGCACGGCAGCTTGCTGGCCCCGCTGTCTCCGTCTCTGCTCTGAGCCTTACCTGTTCGCGCAACCTCCTCCTGTCCAGTCATGACCCGTTACTGTATCCCAGCCTAATTTGCATATTTCCTCTTTCTGTATATATAACAAAAGCGTAATGTGCTAATTAGACCAGACTTCCAGACAAAGCTCTGGCAGTGGGGGTAAGGCAGAGGCAGCTGCCATGGCGGGTGGGGGCTGAGGCAAAAGCAGTTAGGGGTATGAGCCAGGCAGGCAGAGTGGTTAGGGGCGATGAGGCAGGCAGGTGAGTGGTTAGGGATGATCAGGAAGGCAAGCGGCTAGGAGCCAGTGGTACTGCATTGCTAGAGGGATGTCCTGGATTGCAAGAGGCTGTAGGCTTGGCTAAGGGACCCCCCCCCCCATGCATGAATTTTGTTCACTGGGCCTCTAGTATAGGATATAAAAGCCTAAGGGACCATTATGACCAAACCACTGGAAAGACCAGTCACTATAATGTGCACTGACCACAGGGGTTAGACACTCAATGCAGGAGCTGCCCCCTGATGGTCAGTGCGCTCCCACAGCTAACCTCCTCAGGCTGGTCAACCTTCTATGGTCCCTCACCCTGCTGGGCAGGGATGGGGATCCAGAGGTGGGTAGCAGTGGATATGGCCCCTTTCCAAAGGAGGCCAAGGGCCAGCTCCCTCTTCAAGGCTAGTGGACAACCTCCCATGCCTCTCCCCGCCTCTTGACCTGCAGGCCCCAATGGGTGCCAAAGGAGGGGGAAGGCAGGGAACCATGATGGTGGGGGGATGGTGTCCATTCCTCCACACCTGGCCCAGCAACAGACTGTTGCTTCCTCACCCAACCCCACCAGGGCCTTCCAGCCCTGGACTGAGATGGGTAACTGGGGGTGGGTGGCTGTGCACATGGCCCCTTTCCCAGGAGGGCCAACTCCCTCCTTGGTGTCCAGTGGCCAACCTCTTATGCACCGGACCTTCCCCAGGCTGACAGGCCCCAATCAGCGCCCACCTGCTGTGATGGCATGGTGGTGAGGGGGGTGTAGGGGGAGAGGCGGAGAACTGCAATGGCAGTGGAGGCATCCAGTGTCTGGCGTCCTTTCCTTCTGCACCTGGCCTGGCAATAGTCACCTCCTCTCCCAACCCTGATGGGGCCTTTGGGCCCTGGGCTGGGATGGGGAACTGAGGTTGGGTGGCAGCAGATGTGGCCCCTTTCTCAGGGGGGCAAAGGCCAGCTCTCTCCTAGAGTTGATGGCCAACCTTCCATGATCCTTCCCCTTCTCCTTCCCCCGCAGCCAGCAGGCCCCAATTGACCTGGCCCCAATCAGCCTGGGCCCGTTTGGCCCTGATCACCAGCCAGGCCTAGGGACCCCACCCATGTATGAATTCGTGCACTGGACCTCTAGTATTATATCTTTAGAAATATCCATCAGAAGAACTCTGACTTACTCTAAATTGCAGGTTTCTAAGTAGGTCATATCTTTGAACTGGATGAAGATTTATATAACTTTTAGGCTGGGAAGCTTGTTCCCCTCAGACTCTTCCTTGTCTAGTATTAGACATTTTATGTTCCTAATTAGTGTTACATTTTATCCAGGCACAGAGATTTTCCTGCTTTCTTTATCCAGGCTCTCTAATCTATCAACAATCTAATAATACTGTTGCTTTTGTTCCTAGTATGTAAATGTTATACAGAGAAACAAAACTTAAGAAACAAGAAGACTTGGATCATGGTGGCTCCAAAATTAAAAATGATCCAAAATACATTTTAACGTGACATATAGGATCTGACTGCCTCTCATTTACCTGCCTTTTATTTTGAATAATAATAATTTGACCTTGAATGCCATCTAAAGTTATGGCCTTGCCTGATCCCCAGTGGTTCACACTATTCAGCAAGACAAATGCTGACAGTGACACTTTCTAGGTATGGGACTTTCTAGGTATGAGCCTTTCTAGCAGTTTGGGATCCCGTTATCCAACCAAAATGTAGGTCATTAATGTATCCTTTGGATTGATTTATGACCAAAAGGGGGATGTGTGTGTGTGGATGCTGTGGATGAAAGGGGCCACATGCTAACATGACTAACTCAGGGAAAGCCTGGTAACAGCCTTGCAAACTCAGAGACCTAACCACAAAGGATGGTCTGAAATTAAAAACCTTTAATTAAAAAGCAATTTACGGTGGGTAGTCCTGTCGTAGGCCAGTATCTTTGATCTTGACTGAGCCTACTGACTTTTTGCATCTAAGATAACATTACCTGTGGAATGTCAAGGTAACTTGTAACTTCCCTTTTTCTGGACCACTCAGGGCACAACCAAGTGTGCCTTGGTGTCAGGATCCAGGTCACAAATTTCTTCATTGTTATTTTTATCATGTTATTGTTGACTGTTAACTATCCTACATCTGTTACAGAATTTATCAGGCAGGTACACAAGGAGTACTTGGAGATTATGAAAAACCCTTTATTTAAAGAAGCTAAGCTATTAAATTCTTGGTTTGTGGCCATTGTAAACTGAGAGTATTTAGGAAAAAAAGATTATTGTCTAAGGAAGGGGCAGTGACTTAATTATAGGCTAATAAGAATGTGCACTAGAACACCAGTCACTGGCACAGATTCAGATTGCTAGTCCCCTTCCCCTCAAGTTGCCCTTTATATTCCTACTCACACCCACATAAGTAAAAGAAGCATGTGTTTATCATTTTACTTTTTATCTAGTCCCAGAGGTTTCCCCCGTTTGCTTTCTCCAGCCTCTCAAATCTATCACCAATAAATCACCACTTATGTCTAGTCCTTTTATTGTATAAAACAAGGTGAAAACCTGCCATTCTCTGGACAATTTTCCAATACATTGAGATTATGCTTCCTGGCAATTGTGGAGAGTTTTGGCTCAAATAAAATCACAAAAATTCTTTACAGGTTTGAATGTTTATATTAACACTGGGCCCCTGGAACACCTTAAAATGTTTTTTGTTTTTGTTTTTGTTTTATATTTTCTTCACAAAAGATAAATGTTAAACTGATTAGGCTTATTTTGGTATGTTGAAATTATGTAAAGAGATTTTCCAAATAAAAACTATTATGATATGTTTCTATGCATGTATTCTCATTACTGAGTGAATTTCCTAAAGATAATAATCTCCAAGAGTCTAAAATGTCTTGATATAATGTTTTTATTTGGTATCTTAAAATGTTATGTTACAGAGAAAAAGTTCTTTTTCAATTGCATTATAATCAGATTTATAACCATGTCATTTTGAGTTCTGTTGGAGAGAGAGGGATGTTCTTGTCAGTCTTGCAGGAATGAATTAAAATGAGCTACTCTAGATAATACTGTTCTAATATTTATTTATTTTTAATTAAATGAAGCAAATTTATTAAAGAAATGGGCATACAAATCTACTAAACTGAGCTGGAGCACAGATGGGCTTCACACCTAATTTGAGCAGCATTATATGGTAGGAATCTAAGGAGTTACATACCCTTTTGTCTATAGATTTTAAATTTTTTCTGCTTGATATCCTGGTACATGTTAACTCTGAAGGTCTCTCCTTTGTCCTTTGTTAGACTTTCCCAGAATTTATGAGAAGTACTTGTCAATCAAATCCTGAGACTGTTGCCTTGAAACAGTTGGATAAAATAAGATTCCTCTTTTCCTTCTCCCTCCTCTTTCCTCTCTGCTGTCTTTAGCAGTTCCAGTGTAATTTATGGTACCTGTTCTCTGGTTGCATTAAGATACCTCTTTCTCTTTCCCTTCCTTTCACCCCTGTCTCTTGCATTATTTAATAAGTGTTAAGTTTTAACCCTTTGTTCTCAAGATATGGTTTGGCCACAAATGGTCTGCAAAACTTTTTGGCTTAAATTTTCTTATCTCAGTTTCTGTGTTACTCCTGCCCTGTAAGTTTCTTATCTTCTATCTTTTCACAATGTGCTCTCTCTAATGCTGCATTACTTTATCTACAGCTGAGAATGTCTTATGTACCCATTTTCAACTTTCTTTTTCTGAATCTCTCATGCATGTGGGGTTCCTATGCATATGTGTAATCAAGTTTGGTTATTTTATCTTATTAACCTATTTCATGTTTATTCGATTACTAGAGGCCTGGTACATGAAAATTCATGCACTGAATGGGGGGTCCCTCAGACTGGCCTGCCTCCTCTCACAGTGCAGGAGCCCTCAGAGATGGGAGGCAGCCTGATGGTGATCAGGGGAAGTCAACACCCCCATCACACCTCTGCTGCTGCCACTACCAGCAATGCAAGCCATGGCTGGCCCTGGTTACTTGAGCCTTGGGAAGCCCTGGGTGGCAGAGCAGCCTCCATCTGAGGCTTGCCTGTGCCTTGGGCATTGGCTGGGCAGCCACCCTCTGAGGCTTGCCTGTGTCTCCGGCCGGCCCTGGGCACCTGGGGGGCTGAGGAGACTGGGTGCCACCATTTTGTGGCTGTGGGCACTGCCATCTTGGAGGACATGGCAGTAAATTAGCATATTCCCTCCTTATAGTCTGTGGGCACTGCCATATTTGTAAGGGCATGATGGTCAATTAGCATATTCCCTTTCTTAGATAGGATTAAAACAGTCAGAAGAACTTGAGGATAAAGAAAAGATACCCACACATAAAAACATCTGCATGAGGTTTGAATATTCAAAACTTTGCTAAAGCACTGGAAAAAGAAAAACAAATCTATACTAATAAAAGCCTAGGTGGTCCTCGCGCCCTCCTGTGATGCCCTCACATCATCACAATATGACCACCACAGGATGGCCACCACAAGATGGCTGGCAGGGGAGGACAGTTGTGGGCAATCAGGCCAGCAAGGGAGGGCATTTGGGGGTGAACAGGCCAGCAGGAGAGGACAATTGGGGTGACCAGGCCTGCAGGGGAGAGTAGTTGGGGGTGACCAGGCCTACAGGAGAGGGCCTAAACCGGCAGTCGGACATCTCCTATGGGGTCCCACATTAGAGAGGGTACAGGCCTGGCTGAGGTACACGCCCCCCCCCCACCATGCACAAATTTTGTGCACTGGGCCTCTAGTCCTATGTGACAAAAGCCTAATATGAAAATTGTCCCCTCTACCTAGCTAGCCACTAGGAACCCTACTGTGCATGAATTTCATGGACTGGACCTCTAGTACTTAATAAGTTTATAATATTAAATACCTTACTAGTAGTCTAAAATAAGAGGGGTTTTTGTTCATTTGTTTGTTTGTTTTGTTTTTGTCTATCCCTGGCCAGAGGCTTAGTTGGTTGAACATTCTCTTATGTACCAGTTTCATTCCCAGTCAGGGTTGTGGGATCAATCCTTGGTAAGGGGCAATGCAGGATTACGTACCTCATATACATGTACGAGTTTCTCTCTCACCAATTTTTCTTTCTCTCCTTTTCCATTCCTCTCTAAAAATAAAAAAATAAAAACTATAAAAATATTTAAAATATATACAATAAAATAAGATTTAATTAAAAAGTGATGTAAGAAGCAAGAAATTAGTTATAATTAAAAGGATAAGGGGCATTGAAAAAATAATCATAAAATATGTAATATTTATAATTGAGGTATTTAAAATTAAGTATTCTTTTCATAGCCATAAAATTAACTGCTAACCATTGTTAGGGTCACCAAAGGAGGAACACATGAGGCCAAAATGGTAAGGGATTATAATTTATTAGGTCATCTAGATACCAGATGGTTGAACCCCAAAATAGAGCCAGCCCCAAGGGATGGCGAGTCATAGATTTTAAAGGACTATAGGTGGGCTTTTTCTGGGCAGAGAATTCTCTGAGAGGGTCCTGAGGGGAAAGATAATGTCTTAGCAAGTGGAATGTGGTCTTAGCAAGTGGAATGTGATCTTAGCAAGTGAAATGTGGTCAAAGAAAAAGGGAATGTCCCTTGTGAAGTGGCCTAAAGGTCAGTTTCCAGGGGTTGGGGTGTTCAATTATTTGATCAGGCCCAAAAAAAAGTCATTGCAAAGATTAGGCACATAAAAATAATAATTTTTTATCTCTATACTCAAATGATTATTTTAGCTGAGTTCTAGTAACATTTCAAGCAAGATATACACTGAGTGGCCAGATTATTATGATCTCTGAATGCATAATAATCTGGCCACTCAATGTACTTCTGTTGAATACCTCATTTGATATCAAAGATACTATAAATTATTCACCTGATCAGTTTTCCCCTTTGCACTGGCTGATAGAAAGCTCAGGGCAAATAGTGGTTGATCTCCAGCAAAAGTCTAGAATACTTTTGGTATCCATTTGAGATATAAATACACTAAGTGGCCAGATTATTATGTGTTCAGAGATCATAATAATCTGGCCACTCAGTGTACACTGGATAATATAAAACTATGAAAAGCCTACAATTCCTCATTTAAAACATAAAATTGTAGTTATCACATACTTGCTGTAGTTTCACAAACAAGCACCACTTTTTAGCTAGTAAAATATTGAAACTATTTTATTCAAACAAGATAAAATCTGGGTGCACATTATGTTTATTGTTATTACATTACTATTTTGAAAGTAAAAATAATTAGTACTTGTCAGTGTAATAAATTTTCAAACCTGTCAGAATTTTAATTAGCTTATTTGAGCCAAACTGATGACAATTGCTAAGAAGCAAAACCTCCAAGAAAATGCTCCAGAGAATGGCAGTTCTGCACCCTGCTTTATATATTACAATCAAGGGAGATGTAAGTGGGTTACATGAAATCCACTGGTGATAGATTAGGGAGGCAAGAGAAAGCAAGGTGGGGTGGGAGGGGACATCTGGGATTGGGTAAAAAGTAAAATGATAGACATAATAAAGGATAGTTCATAATAAAAGGATAATATGCTAATTAGACCAGACATCCTTCCAGACAAAGTCACAGTGGTGAAGGCCAAGGCAGAGGCAGTTAGGGGCAATCAGGCTGGCAGGGGAGAGCAGTTAGGGGGATCAGGCCAACAGGGGAGATCACTTGGGCAGTTAGGGGTGATCAGGCAGGCTGGGGTCCTGGATTAGAGAGGGTGCAGGCTGGGCTGAAGAACCCTCCCCCACAATGCATGAATTTCATGCACTGGGCCTCCAGTCTATAATAATAAAAGTGTAATATGCTAATTAGACCGTATATCTTCCCAGACATCCTTTCGGACAAAGCCGGGGCAAGAGGGGAGCCAGCCCAGGTCCCAGGTGCCTGCAGCTGGCTAGAGGGAAGCCAGCTTGGGTCCTCAGTGCCAGAGGCAAGCTGGTGGTGGCAGCCGGGGAAGAAAGGGCTACTCTTGCATGAATTTCATGCATCAGGCCTCTAGTCTATATTCTATATATATATAAAAGCCTAATATGCAAATTATCCCCAGGGGAGATAGACTGAGAGACTGATCACTCACTATGATGTGTGCTGACCACCAGGGGGCAGTGCAGAACAAAGGAAGGCCCTGGCTGGCAGCTGGCAGCCAGTGAAGGGATGCCCCAGCCAGCAGCCAGAAGGCCCTGAACACCCTCAATCGCTGGCCAGGCTTAGGGACCTTATCTGAGCATGAATTTTGTGCATCTAGCCTCTAGTTAACTCAATAACAATGAGGGGATTTCTAGTGCATTGGTTGTGCTTTGAGGGGTCTCATGAAAATAAATTACTTTGTTATTGTTAAGACATTCTTATGAGGTATATTATCCTAGATGCAAAGACAACAACAGACACACTTACTTAAGGTGAATATTGATCTTTGTTAGGAAAAAATACTGCCCTAGAACTTATCTACCTGCTATAAACTAAAAAGTTTTAATTTTGGAGCATCCTTAGGCCCTAAAAAGTGTAAGGCCACTACGCAAGCCTTCTCTGAACTTGTCATGTTTAGTATATGGCCCTTTTTTGTCCACAAAAGCATAAGTAAAAATAGCCAAAATTAGTAAAGTATTTACGAAATGTATTTCAACTGAAGGATATCTCATATATAAATTACTAAAGAAAATAACAATCCTCACCATAAAACTGAGAAATATTTATAAAAGTTAACAGAGCATGGCTAGTAAACAAAATATTTCAAAAAATTATAAATTGAATCAAAACAGCCTCCAATTTTAATGCAATGAACTCAGGAAAATAATGTATACAAAGTATAATAAAATAATTCCAGGGACTATCAGTAACAGTATTTTCTTAAAGTGGTGTTTGTCAAACTATGGCTATTTCACTAGAGAAGGGAGAATATAGTTGACCTTGGATATAAACAGTGAAAAGATTTTAAAAAAGAGAAAGAGCAAATATTATCTTTATTTTTGTATAAAGAACAAGCTAAGACAGATAGTATCTTAGCTGAGTAGAGGACTTAAGTATATGAGCTCACAGTTGTGCATCACAAGTTAAAAGCATAGAGTGAGCCCCTGTATGTTTAAAGACAGAATAATTACATACAGCCATCTTTCTGTTTACATATTAGGGCTGTCTAGCAGAGATATAATTGTTAGTGTAATCAGTTATAATTTTTTTTTTATAACCATGACATTTATTGACTACTAATCATTGAAATGTAGTCACAGCTGCCCTTTTGGGTTTAGGTGTAGCTTCTTCATGGAATCCATGCCTAAATCTATGGTACACAATTTTTAAGTGCCTCATGTAACCAGTTTCAGTAGTATTTCCTTGTTTAGACTTTGCACTCCAGTTATACTTCCTCCTGTGCTTGGTGGGTTAGCCATACTGGCCACAGGTAGACTTGTGAAGGTGGTAGGCCTCTGAGCCATAGCAGAGGCACAGCATGTGCATCTTGTGGCACTTGCCCAATGATGTATAATTTTGGTCATCTTTGTTTTTAGAGGCATTCTCTGTTTTGGAAGATCAAAATGATAAGTTAAAAGAAACAATGCTATTGAGGGTTAGAGGAAAAACAAACAGCATTATTATAAAGTTTTAAAGTAAATATTTTTAAAGTGCATTTTTAGATCGTTTTTTTTTCTTTGATTTGTTTTTTTGTGTTTTTTTTTTTTTTTTTTAATTCTTATTAATTAGGAAACCCTTGGGAAGGAAATACCAATGACAGGAATCATGTTGAAGGGAATTAGATCTATATAATTTATTTGATTAAAATCTCAAAACAAGGAACCAACTCAGCATTGATTTATACCCAACATATTATATAATCTTTTATTTTAATTCTATGAGTTAAGTATGTTATACATGAGCAGAGCAAAGATAATAGACCAGGTACAAAAACTCACCAAAGTAGAAAGTTCCAGATGTTGTGAAAGTGAACCAGCGATCTTTTCTGTCAAAGAAAGGAGCTTGCCACCATCTTCGGTCCCGCCATTTTGATATGACCTTCAAATTCTTCCAGGGGGCTACAATCTTAGGTTCTGTGATCTTGATTTGACCTCAGGCTCTCAGGAGGCTGCCATCTTAGGTTCTGTCTTACCTTCCCCTTCCTCTGAATTAGCCAATGATGAAATAATGGGAATCCGAGCTCTGAACTCTGACCAATCAGTCAGGGTACAGAGTGAAGGGCATAGAATGGGTTATGTCCCATACCTGGCCAGGAAATAAAACCCAAATGGACTTCCCCTTAGGTGTGCTTTTGACCATGATTTCCAGCAGGTGCACCCTTCTGCACAGAAGTAAATTTGCCTTGCCGATTCAGTTTCAACTGTCTTATTCCTGAGACATTGTTGAGAGCATTTCTAATAATTCGGGGACTCATCCAGGATTTAGCTGTTTGAGAGGGTCATTTAGACTCCCCCTCCCTAGAGGAGACAAGCCCCACACTCTCCTTATGGTGGCCTCTGGGAGAGGGAGGCCTACCCCACTCTGAGCCGGCAACCGACTCCAGATGGGAGGTAAATCAGCAACACAGGGGAGGGGCCAGGAAACCTCGGTAACCAAACCATTCTGTGCACAGACCAAGGTACGAAAGTCTTCAGAGAGAAGTAAGTAGTGCCCTGGTGGTTGGGACATTCTGGAGGTTGTATGTGTGTGAGTGAGACATGTCCCAGATGTGAAGCAAATGTGGAGTCCCCATCCAAGGTTCACAGCCAGAGGCGGACAAAGCAACTCGGGAAAGGAGTGCAAGAAACATCTAAATTGGGGGGTTGAGCCTCTAGTAGACCTACAGCAAAGTGCGAGAAATCCCCAACTTAATAGGGGGGTTGAGCCTCTGGTATACACATAATTAAACCATAGGGATGGGCAACAAAAATTCCTCCAGAAGTAAGATCAGAGGACAGGGGAAGAAAGATAAGATTCCTCCATAGTCCATTGGGGCATATGCTCCAATTTGTTATAGTAATAGTGATAAGAATAATATAGAATAAGTATCAAAGTGTGGAATTACAGTGTGATATTAAAGTATGATGTTAAAAAGTATTGAATGTAATGTAAACAGGTTGATTAAACACCCCTGAGTGGTCTGTATGTAGAAAATAGATAAAGTGATCTGCTCCCCATATGTAAAACCAGATATGCAAGGCTCCTGGGACCCGCTGATAAGACACACTGAAGACGCCCATCTAGGCACATAAAAAGAGGAAGCACCAGAGGAAGATCAGAGAGGCCTGCTCTGCTCCTCCACAGACGGTCACTCTCCACCCCCCTTCCTGCATCTGCCCAAGCTCTGCCGTGGACTGTGAGTCCAAACAGTGAGCCGGAAACTGAGGCCTCAAACAAGATGCCGAGCTGCAGCTGCCACGTCCAACGTCCAGTGTGTGTGTCTGTCGGCACGGATCCCCAGGTGGCCTGCTGAGGTCTGGAAACCACCAGGACTCTGGTAAATAAACCGTGTGTGATTCGTGCATTGCATGTCTGTCTCCTGTGTAATTTATGCTCGGTCAATATTAAGTAAGTACGTGGGTAGTACGTGTCAGTTTAGAGACTGGCTGAGGCACACTTGGTCACCTGTGCTTACGTCCCTGAAGGAGAAATTGGGACACAATTCTGGGAAGATAACTCTAGAAATAAAGGGAAAAGTAGGCAACTAATGATAAAATATTGCCATTTTATCTGGACACAGGAACCCATTCTAAAACCATCTATATTTGGCCCAAATTCAGATCTGATGAGAATTGGGTTTGTCAACTTCTCCTAGAATATGTTAATGATAAAAGTCCAGTCACTCAAAAGGAGATTGACTATGCTCTATGCTGGAGTAAGGGATCCTTCGTCTTCCCCCCGGCAAAGGCAGAGAAGCCTAAAAGAGGACAAGGGTGGACAGACATATAGGATCCCTTGAATTGCCTTCTCCCGCCCTATGCAACCGGGAGACAATCTGAGGAAACACCCAAGATGGTCAATTTACAATCCCAACCTCCCCCTCTGGCGGAGGGCTATCTTGATAAGGCTCCAAGTGGTAGCCAGGAGGCTTGTATGCCGGAGAAACCTCCTTTTTCAGATTATGAAAATAATTAGAGCAATGCAAAAAGGATATTCAGAGCCTACCCCCACATCATCTCAACCTCCTCCCAACAGACTATACCCCTTGAGAGAGTTACCCTTGAGAGGAGGGGTAATAGGCTTTATAAATGTCCCACTCACCAGTTCAGAGGTGAGGGAGCTTAAGAAAAAGTTAAAACCTCTGCTGGAAGACCCACATAGTGTAGCTGCCAATTAGATTAATTTCTAGACCCACAAGTATATACGTGGATTGAATTAATATCCATTTTAGGAATCCTATTCTCAGGAGAAAAGAGAGCAATTATTCGAAGGTCAGCTATGGCAGTCTAGGAACTAGAGCACCCGACTGGCCCTGGGGCATGTCCAACAGAGGTAAAATTTCAAAACCAGGAGCCCCACTGGGACTATAACTGAAGCATAGTAATCCCTCCTTTGGAAAACTAATGTTTTAACCACTCTGTTATTCTTAGACAGTCTCTTATTCTGTAGGTCAACTCTGTTATTTTAGACTGTAAAATAACTGTTTTTTGCTTGAATAGAAAAGATAAATCTAATTGTTGGACCTTGCAAACTAGCCATCTAACTGATACACTGATATTGATGCTAGGTGCCTGTATAGATATGATACTCAAGGTTACAGGTGTTTGTTAGATATGATGTGTACTCAAGGTAACAAATTGTCTGTAAAAATAACTTACACAAGGACTTAAGAAATATAAAAAAAGGATGCTTCCTCTTTTGGGTGTTCAGAATTTGACAGAGGTAATCTGCTCTGAACCTATGAGCAATAATGACTCCTAACTAATTGGCTCATTAAAGCATCTTGTCCAGCTTGCTGATTTGCGATACAACATGGACCATAGTGGGCACATGAGAGACCTTAGGGAGCTAATCATTAAAGGAATTAGGGAATAAGTTCCCCAGTCTCAGAACCTAAATGAAGCCTTAATATTCAACAAGGCAGAGAAGAAGGGCCTTTTGAATTTTTATCAAGACTAAAAGATCAAATGAGAAAATACTCTGTGCCAGGCCCTGAGGACCCATTGGGCCAAGGATTGTTAAAATTATATTTTGTCATTAACAGTTGGCCCGACATTTCGAGAACATTACAGAAATTGGAAAATTGGAAAGACAAAGCTTGCTTAGAGGAACTATTAAGAGAAGCCCAAAAGGTGTATGCACATAGAGATGAGGAGAAACAGAAACAAAAGGCTAAAATAATGCTCACCACTATAGAACAAGTAACACAGGGAAGGACTGGCTCTAAGAGCCAAAAACAGAGACCACCACAATGGGTGCTCCCAAAGAGAAGAGGAGCACCAGGGCCACAGTGGGAAAAGGAAAGAATAAATGCTATAGATGTGGGAAGGAGGGTCACTTCAAGATGGAATGCCCCGAATTAAAGAGAGAGGAGAGAATAGTACCTCACATGACTTTTGATGAAGACTAGGGAAGTCAGGGGCTCTTTTATGTTGAAGGATACTACCAAGAGCCTTTGATAAATTTTAAGTAGGACCCAATAGAAAGGAAGTAATATTTCTGTTTGACTCAGGGGCAGCCCGTTCCTCTCTAGTATATAACCCCACATCCCTGAGCCTATCCAATGAAAGTTTACTAGTTTCAGGAGTGAAGGGTGAAGGCTTTAATGAAACACAAGTCATGTACAAAACCCAGCAGGCCCAGACAGAATTTATTTTTGTACTTGAGGCCGGGACCAATTTTTTAGGTCAGGATTTAATGACAAAATTAGGAATTGGACTATCAACCCGGTACAAGAAAATTCAGGTCTCCCTTAACCTTTTGTCTACCAAAGAGGAGGAAAAGATCCTCCCTGAAGTCTGGACCAGGGAAGGAAACTTGGGAGGGTTAGATATTCCCCCAATTCAGGTTGAGTTAAAGAACAAAGGGGAGCCAGTCAGGAGGAGAAGATACCCAATCCCATTAGAAAGGAGAATGGGGTTGCAACCAATTATAGAAGGCTTGTTACAGGATGTCCTCCTTAAACCCTATATGTCCCCTTTCAATACCCCTATTCTGCCAGTAAAGAAACCAGATGGATCTTACAGAGTAGTCCAAGATTTAAGGGCAATCAATCAGATTGTTCAGAGTAGACACCCTATAGTTCCAAACCCATATACTCACTCTTCTCAGCAAAATACCTCATGATCATGCTTTGTTCAGTGTAATTGATTTTAAAGACGCCTTCTGGGCTTGTCCTCTGGCAAAGGAGAGTAGAGATATTTTTGCTTTTGAATTGGAAAATCCTATTACTGGGAGAAAACAACAGTATTGCTGGACGGTTTTGCCTCAGGGGTTTATAGACTCATCCAATCTGGGCAGATTCTTGAGCAAGTCCTGGAGAAATTCAAGACTACCCTCTCAGTTAGACTAATCCAATATGTAGATGATCTATTGCTCTCTGGAATTAACAAAGGAGAAGTTACTGATACTACTATAGGTTTACTTAACTTCCTAGGTCAGTGATGGGCAACCTTTTGAGCTTGGTGTGTCAAACTTTGCCAAAAAACTGAGCATAACTTGGGTAGTGTGTCACTTTGAGGAAAAAACATTATTTCACAATATTTATAGTTTAAATAACATAAATGTATAATCCTACCTTATAATAGAGAATCATGCAAATTGACCGCACCTCCGCTACGCCCACAGCCAATCAGAGCGAACAAGATGGCGGTTAATTTGCATATGTGGGCGCTGAGCGGCCTGGGTCCAGGAAACATCCTCCAGACCCAGGCAGCTCCTAGCCTGTAGGCCCGTGCTTAGGTCCTGAGTGGCAGGGGTCCAAGAACGTCCCCTGGCCACTCAGAGCCTATGGGTGTAGGCGCCAAGCAACCTGGCCGGTGGAAACATCAGGGCGACGCAGGGATGTTCCGCTATAGCGACATGGGGATGTTCTGCCCCGCCCGCAGCAGCTTGCAAAGGCTTCTGCACAAAGTGGCGGTTTGGGGCCACGCCCCCAGACAGGCGCCCAGGACCAGGGGCTGGCCCCTGGCCTCTGGGGTGTGCCGAGACCCTGGCGGCCACTGCTGCGTGCTGCCCGGGGTCCCTGCAAGCCCCGAGCCTGAGGCCCATGGTCAGGCTGGCTGCTGGCCTCCCCAAGCCGCTTGCAAAGGCTCCTGCATAAAGCAGTGGTTTGGGGCCATGCCCCAGCCAGGCGCCCAGGACCGGGGGATGGCTGCTGGCCTCTGGAGTGTGCCAAGACACTGGCAGCCACCTCTGTGTGCTGCCCAGGGTCCCTGCAAGCCTCGAGCCTGGGGCCCATGGTGGGGCTGGCTGCTGGCCTTGGGGCGTTTGGAGACGGGGATGTTCCCACCCCGCCCCAGAGGCTTTTCAAGCTCCAGCACCAAGTGGCGGTTCGTGTCCATGCCCCCAGCCTAGCGCCCTCCACAGGGGGATGGCTGCTGGCCTCTGGGGTGTGCGGAGACCCCGGCAGCCACCACCCAGATAGCAGGGACATGCCCCTAGGCCAGTGGACACAACCCAGGGGCTGCATGAGCTGCAGAGGATATGCCTTTTTTTAAAAAAAATTTTTATTGATTTTTTTTTTTTTTTTTACAGAGAAGAGGGGAGAGGGATAGACAGTCGGAAATATCAATGAGAGAGAAACATCCATTAGCTGCCTCCTGCACACTCCCCACTGGGGATATGCCTCCAACCAAGGTACATGCCCTTAGCAGGAATCAAACCTGGGACCCTACAGTCTGCAGGCCAACGGTCTATACACTGAGCCAAACCATTTTGAGAGTAAATACCTTTTCTGACAACTCATTGGCTAAGCTCCCTGTAGGCCACCAATTGCAATGTTCTTGGTAATTTGGGTTATAAGAATCTAAGAAGGTAATCTAGGGTTTTTCCACCACACTCTTTTTTTTTATTTAATTTCTTTATTGATTAAGGTATCACATATTTGTCCTCATCCCCCCATTCCCATCCCACACCCCTCCCCACACATGCCCCCACCCCCCTGTTGTCCTTAACCACTGGTTAGGCTCCTTTGCTTGCACACAAGTCCTTTGGTTGATCTCCCTCTTTACCCCCACCTTCCCCTACCCTCCCCCTGTGGCCCGACAGTATGATCCATGCCTCCTTGTTTCTGGGTCTGTTCTTGTTCATCAGTCTATGTTGTTCATTATTTCCCCTAGATGAGTGAGATCATGTGCTATTAGAAATACACTTATAAGAACCGAAAATGAGGCAAGCAATAATGGTTATGGTGACAGGCAAATGAATCAGTGTGTAGTGAGTTTCTTTCTGGGCCAACAGTTCTTTTGAGACCCAATTTCAATGTCCAACAGTTCCTTATGTGTACATGTCAGCACTGACATTTCAGTTCTGGATGGTGGACAAATGGTAGTAATGCAGGTCCGACTCTGTCTGGTTTGGTCCTGGGCAATCTGCAGTGATGCACAGCTGCTAACTGCTAGTATGGGAAGGCCACATCAGCGTCTTCCATCTCTGGACTGCTTCTCTTCTGTCTTCATGGCTGGAGTAGTCCTGTCGATTCCTCTGTTGCTGGAATCCACATGGTCTCAGAGTTGTTTTCTGAAAATATACAAACATATTCTCGACCAAAAGTTAATAAAGGAATATTTTCTATAAATTTGACTGGGGATGCTTTTTCATTTTTTGCCCAAATGATTTTCCTCTGGCTTGTTTTGTCACCTTGTGTGTTTTTCATGGATGTCTTGCTTTTAGCCTTACAATTAATTTTCTAAAGTATTAATTTTCTAGATGTAATTTACTTACAGGATATTTTTCCTTACATGATATTCCTCTACTATCCCCTCCTTTTTTGATTTAAATGTTAGGAGGCTTTTGAAAATTTTATAATGTAGTCTTGATGGCTTTTAAATTTTAATTTTTTGCACTATAATATTACTGTTTTAGGTTCATTATATGGTGCACAATTTTATCATGCGATGAAGTACCAATAAAAATTTTAGTTAAAATTTAGGAACACCTTTTTCTCCAGTACAATTAATTTTTCTAGAATATTCGCTTGTTTCAACTAGCCAATTTAAATTTGCCTGAAAACTTGACTACTATTTTACTGTCAAATTTATTACTCTAACAACAATCTTATTTTACCCTGTAAATATTGGTGGAAGGGATTATTTGCCTTCTTGAGTAGGTCCTGAGCATTCCTGGTGGTAGGCTGGATTTAGATATCGTAAAACCCCTTCCCCACACCATGGGTACAAGACAACTCAAACAATTCTTGTTGGAGTGAGAGTGCAGCTGCTGTCGACCAAGTCTCTGTCGGTCACCTGGGTCCTGATCTGAGCTGGGCATGGGAAGCACGAAGCAGCCATGGGGGCAGGAGACCTCCCTCAGAAGGGGCTAGGATTCAGGCCCCTGCAATGTTGGGGGGGTGAGGGTCTGTGCCCCACCTCTGTTAATCCCCTAAATTCTCTCCTGATGGGCCCTCTGCGACTGTGCCTGTCTTAGGAATCTTACCCGTCTCTGGCTAACAAGCCATCCGCCGGGGCCAAGCAGGGTGAAGTGAGGTTCAGTTTTGTCTCCTTGGTAGCCTATGCCCCCGTGGCCTCCATGCCCAGCACCTGCCTTGGGATCCCCTCACCTGCTGGCGGGGCCCCAGGACTGATCACATATCTTTTGGAACCCGGGTTTCTTCTCCAGGGAGGGCTTAGTTCACCCCAGTGGGTGAGAGACAGATCCATGGCACCAGTCATCACGAGACTTCAACCTCGACATGAACAGAGAGCTCATGCAACAGCTGTGAGCAATTGAATTGTGAGAAGAGGGTCTCTCTTGGCCTAAAGGGTAAGAGGGACCAATATAGAATGTTCAGGTGCCCTCCCAGGAGGCCCTCTACACAATGAAAAGGATTAAATCCTTACATGTACTTTTTAAATTGCTGCCAGACATTCAAAGAATTAGTTTGTACGTTTGCTTGGGATAATTATATATTATGCTGTAGTAATTCTAAAGAATCTAGAGATGTGTTAAGTTTGTCTCCAAGCACCAAACAGATGACTTTTTTTTTTTTTATCCCCAAGGGTGCGAGGAACTATTATAAGTACTGGGGTGATCCAAATCTGGGGAAAAATATTTAATGATAGTGTAGAATAATATCATGTAAGGATATTCTTGTTCTAGTCCATGGGAATTCCCTTTCAAACAGGCTGTCCATTTCTTTTCATATAGAGAAGGTCTTAGTTACATTTTCTGCTCCTTTACTGGGGGCACGTAGTGATAGTAGTGACACCTTTCTTTGGTGTCCACACAAGCCAGAAAATTCTCTTTAATTGTACACATAAAAGGGCATTGTTTTGATTTTGTGTCATACAAAAGATAAGCTGGGTGGAGACCCCTGTGTATTTATACTTTCTTGCCCCACCCATGGACCTTCTGGATGTCCAGGGTGTTTGGTATTATTGGTAACTACATTAGTCAGGGGATCAGCCCACGTAAGGGGTCTTACCCATGAAGGGTCAGTGCATAAGACCAAAATACTTACCCTCTTGTCCCAGGTAAAATTACCGTACATCTGATGATTGCTAGCGTGGCTAGAAAGGTGTTCTCAGGCATTCTTGGGTTTCTGGTTACCTCACAATTACTTCCCTGAGGTTTGATGTTCTGATTGATGTTTCTCTGTTTCTGGATCTATTTTTCCCCCCATCAGTTTATGTTGTTCATTATATTCCACAAATGAGTGAGATCATGTGATATTTATCTTTCTCTGCCTGGCTTATTTCACTAAGCATAATGTTCTCCATCTCCATCCATATTGTTGCAAATGGTAAGAGCTCCTTCTTTTTTACCGCAGCGTAGTATTCCATTGTGTAGATGTACCACAGTTTTTTAATCCACCCACCTGCTGATGGGCACTTAGGCTGTTTCCAAATCTTAGCTATGGTGAATTGTGCTGCTATGAACATAGGGGTGCATATATCCTTTCTGATTGATGTTTCCAGTTTCTTGGGATATATTTCTAGAAGTGGGATCACTCTGTCAAATGGGAGTTCCCTTTTTAGTTTTTTAAGGAAACTCCATACTGTTCTCCACAGTGGCTGCACCAGTCTGCATTCCCACCAGCAGTGAACGAGGGTTCCTTTTTCTCCACATCCTCGCCAGCACTTGTCATTTGTTGACTTGTTGATAATGGCCATTTTGACAGGTGTGAGATGGTACCGCATTGTTGTTTTGATTTTCATCTCTCTAATGATTAGTGATTTAGAGCAGGTTTTCATATGTCTCTTAGCCTTCCTTCTGTCTTCTTTCAAAAAGTGTCTATTTAGATCAGTTGCCCATTTTTTGATTGGGTTGTTTATCTTCTTTTTGTTAAGCTGCATGAGTTCCCTGTAAATGTTGGAAATTAAACCCTTATCGTTGACATCATTGGCAAATATGTTCTCCCATGTAGTGGGCTTTCTTGTTGTTTTATTGATGGTTTCCTTTGCTTTGCAAAAGCTTTTTATTTTGATGTAGTCCCATTTGTTTATTTTCTCTTTAGCTTCCATTGCCCTAGGAGCAGTATCAGCAAAGAAGTTCTTTTGGCATATGTCAGAGATTTTTCTGCCTGTAGATTCCTCTAGTATTTTTACGGTTTCCTGTCTTATGTTTAAGTCCTTGATCCATTTTGAGTTTATATTTGTGTATGGTGTAAGTTGGTGGTCTAGTTTCATTTTTTTTGCATGTATCTGTCCAATTTTCCCAACATCATTTGTTGAAGAGACTGTCTTGACTCCATTGTATGTTCATGCCTCCTTTGTCAAATATTAATTGAGCATAGTGATTTGGATCGATTTCTGGGTTCTCTATTCTATTCCATTGATCTATATGTCTGTTCTTGTGCCAATACCAGGCAGTTTGAGAACAGTGGCTTTGTAATACAGCATGAAATCTGGTATGGAGATCCCACCTACTTTGTTCTTCTTTCTCAGGATTGCTATGGCTATTCGGGGTCTTTTTTTATTCCAGATGAATTTTTGGAAATTTCGTTCTAGGTCTGTGAAATATGCCGTTGGTATTTTAATGCGAAGTGCATTGAAATTATAGATTCCTTTGGGTAGTATGGATATTTGATGATGTTGATTCTACCAATCCATGAATATCATATGTTCTTCCATCTGTTTATGTCTTCCTCTATCTCTTTTTTCAGTGTTGTGTAGTTTTCCGTAGATAGGTCTTTTACCTTCTTAGTTAAGTTTATTCCTAGGTATCTTAATTTTTTTGGTGTGATGGTAAATGGGATTGCTTTTTTAGTCTCTCTTTCTGTAAGTTCATTATTGGTGTATAGAAATGCCATAGATTTATTAGCATTTATTTTGTATCCTGCTACTCTGCCGAATTCATTTATTAAGTCTAGAAGTTTTTGATGGAGTCTTTAGGGTTTTCTATGTACAGTATCATGTCATCGGCAAATAAGGAGAGTTTTACTTCTTCTTTTCCAATTTGGATGCCTTTTATTTCTTCTTCTTGTCTGATTGCAATGGCTAGTATTTCCAACACTATGTTGAACAGGAGTGGTGAGAGTGAGCATCCCTGTCTTGTTCCTGTTCTTAGGGGAAATGGTTTTAGTTTTTGCCCATTGAGTATGATGTTGGCTGTAGGTTTGTCATATATGGCTTTTATTATGTTGAGGTATGATCCTTCTATTCCCAGCTTGCTGAGAATTTTTATCAAGAAAGGGTGTTGGATTTTGTCAAATGCTTTTTCTGCATCAATTGATATGACTATATGGTTTTTATCTCTCAATTTGTTTATGTGATGTATCACATTTATTGATTTGCGAATATTGTACCATCCTTGCATCCCAGGGATAAATCCTACTTGGTCGTGGTGTATGATCTTTCTGATGTATTGCTGGATTCGATTTGCTAGAATTTTGTTGAGGATTTTGGCATCTATGTTCATGAGGGATATTGGCTTGTAATTCTACTTCATTGTGTTATCTTTATCTGGTTTTGGTATTAGGGTGATGCTGGCTTCGGAGAAGGAGCTTGGAAGTGTTCCTTCTTCTTGAATTTTCTGGAATGGTCTGAGGAGGATAGGTTTTAGCTCTTCCTTGAATGTTTTATAAAACTCGCCTGTGAAGCCGTCTGGCCCGGGCTTTTGTTTGCTGGAAGCTTTTTGATAATTGCTTCAATTTCTTCCATAGTTATCAGCCTATTGAGATTTTTAGTCTATTCATGAGTAAGTTTTGGAAGGTTGTGTTTTTCTAGGAATGTGTCCATTTCCTCCAGGTTGTCAAGTTTGTTGGAGTAGAGTTGTACATAGTATTTTTTGACAATCCTTTGTATTTCTATGGGGTCTGTTGTTATTTCACCTCTTTCATTTCTGATTTTGTTTATTTGGGTCCTCTCTCTTTGTTACTTTGTGAGCCTGGTTAGAAGTTCATCAATTTGTTTATCCTTTCAAAGAACCAGCTCTTGGTTTTGTTGATCTTGTGTATTGTTTTTTTTTTTTTTTTTGGTCTCTATGTCATTAATTTCTGCTCTGATCTTTATTATTTCGTTTCTTCTGCTCTCTGTGGGCTTTTCTTGTTGCTCCCTTTCTAATTCTTTGAGTTGTTGAGATAGATGATCTATTACCATTTCTTCTTCTTTTTTGAGGTAGGCCTATAGAGCTATACACTTCCCTCTCAGGACTGCTTTCATTGTGTCCCATAGGATTTGCAATGTTGTGTTTTTATTGTCATTAGTCTCCAGTATGTTTTTAATTTCTTCTTTGATCTCATTGATAACCCAATCATTGTTTAGTAGCATGTTATTCAGTTCCCATGAGTTTGAATTTTTTGGAATGTTTTTATTGTAGTTTATTTCTAATATTATGCAATTGTGGTCTGCGAAAATGCTTGATATGATTTCAATCTTTTTGAATTTGTGGAGACTTTGCTTGTTACCCAATATATGGTCTATTTTTGAGAATGTCCCATGTGCACTTGAGAGGAACATATATTCCATGGCTTTGGGGTGAAATACTCTGAAGATGTCAATTAGGTCCATCTGATCTAGTGTGTCATTTAGAATTGCTGTTTCTTTGCTGATTTTTTGTCCAGAGGATTTATCCATTGATGTCAGTGGTGTATTAAAGTCCCCTACTATGATTGTATTGATGTCAATCTCTCTCTTGATATCTTCCAGCAGATTTTTTATGTATTTGGGCACTCCTGCGTTGGGTGCATATACGTTTACCAGAGTTATATCTTCTTGCTGGATTGCTCCCTTTAGTATTATGTAGTGGCCTTTCTTATCTCTTATTATGGCCTTTACTTTGAGGTCTATTTTATCTGATATAAGTATCGCAACCCCAGTTTTTTCCTCATTTTCATTTGCCTGAAAAATGTTTTTCCATCCCTTCACTCTCAGTCTGTGTGAGTCTTTTGCTCTAAGGTGGGTCTCTTGAAGACAGCAAATATATGGGTCATGTTTTCTTATCCATTCAGCTACCCTATGTCTTTTGATTGGTGCATTTAATCCATTTACGTTTAATGTTATTATTGATAAGTACCTGTTTGTTGACATATTTTTCCTTAGTATTTGTGTTTCTTCTTGCCTTTCTCTTTCTTCTTTTTACAGCAGCCCCTTTCGCATTTCTTGCATTGCTGGTTTGGTAGTGATGAACTCTCTTAGCCCTTTTTTGTCTGTGAAGCTTCTGATTCCACCTTCAATTTTAAATGATAGCCTTGCTGGGTATAGTATTCTTGGATTCAGTCCCTTGTTTTGCATCACTTTGTATATTTCATTCCATTCCCTCCTGGCCTGGTGTGTTTCTGTTGAGAAATCAGTTGGTATTCTGATAGGAGATCCCTTGTAGGTAACTTTCTGTTTCTCTCTGGCAGCCTTTAAGATTCTTGCTTTGTCGTTGGTGTTCGTCAATTTAATTATGATGTGTCTTGGTGTCGGTCTTTTGGAGTTCAACTTGTTTGGGACTCTGTGTACTTCTTGGACTTGGATAGTTTTTTTCTTGCCAATATCAGGGAAGTTTTCTGTCATTATTTCTTCTAACAGGTTTTCTATTCCTTGCTTCTCTTCCTCTCCTTCTTTTATCCCTATTATTCGAAGGTTGTTTCGTTTTGTGTTGTCCCGAAGCTCCGTTAGGCTCTCCTCTTGCTTTTTAAGTCTTCTTTCCAGTTGCTGCTGTGTTTGTGTGTTTTTTCCTACCTTGTCTTCTCATTCGCTGATGCGGTCCTCAGCATCTTCTACTCTACTCTTTAAGCCTTCCATTGTGTTCTTTATTGTAGCTATGTCGTTCTTCATCTCCTCTTGGTTTCTTTTCATGTTGGTGACATTTTCATTCAGCTCCTTATAGTTCTCATTGAGTTGTGTGTATTTGTCATCCATCCGTTTAAACATCCTTCTAACGCATACTCTGAATTCTTTCTCTGTTAAGCTGCTAGCCTCAAGTTCATTTAATTCCCTTTCTGGTGATTCCTCTTTATCCTCCCTTTGGGAATTTCCTTTTTTTCTCCCCATGTTTTCCTGTAATGTTTTAATTGTATATCCGCTTGCTTTGCTACCCAGGTTCTTTTGGGGATGGTGCTACTGGTGTAATCTCTCAGTTCTCCTGGGCTTGGTAATCTAGTGTAGCTCCCTACTTGAGCTACTTGGGTTCTCTTGATGTAGGCCTGGAAGCTTGAGAGGCACAACTGTGGTGTCTAAAAGTCAGCAGCTATGGAGTGGAGTGTCCCAGTTTTTGCTGTCTTGCACCCTTAGTTGAAATCGCGCATGTCCAGTGGGAACTCAGAGTGGCACCCAGGAACCATCTGTTGGGAGAGCTTCCAGTGGCTCCCACTAGCACCCTGTGTGTAGATGGGCTCAGGGTGCCTGCCTGTTGTAAATTCGCTTCTGTGGAGGTGTGTTTGCAGGCGCACAGCTCTCACGCACTTTGAGGGACTCTGGCACTGAAGTTAAACAGCTAGGGTGTATATGGGAAGTTATTCAGGAGAAAGGAGTTCAGAGTTTCTGCTGTGGGGCAGCGCGTCCTGGGCTGTACAGAATCACACCCAGCAGGGGCTCAAAGCAGCTCCCCAGAAGACCCTGTGGATATATGGGCTCAGGGTGCCTTCCCTTGCTGTGGCCATGAGTTTGCCAGCCCTTGAGTGTGCTCGAACTGGTGGCGCGCCCGCCGGCGCAAAGCTCTGAAGCCCCCTGGCACTGAAGTTGCACCGCAGGGGTGTCCCTGGGCAGTTATTTAGGAAGAGGCAGTTCAGATATTCTACTGTAGGGCCGCGCACCCTTGACTGTGCAGAATCACTCCCTCAGGGGCTCTCAGTGGTTCCCAAACACTGCGTGGGTAGTGGAGTGCCAGGGTGTCTATGGGCTGGGGATGCAGCGAGTCCTGAGTTCTGGTGCTGGGGAGGGGGAGGTTGTACTTACTGCTTTCAGCGGCGCACTTTTGGAGATGGAGGTCTCAGGGTTCGCGCATCTGCAGCTGGGGTGGCAGGTCTTCTACCAGAGTGGCTGTAGTGTCCAGGTTTGCTTCCGAGACCAGACTAGGTGGTGGTAAGTTTAGGATTCTAGTCTCTAGCAGTTCCGTTCTTAAAGATGGCGGGGTCTCTGTGCCACTGGTGTCCTCCCTGGAGTGTTTGCAGAGGCCGCAGGTTTTTGCCAACCAAAACTGCCTGGATTGGATGCCCCCTGGAAGAACTGCAGGGTCTAACTGTCCCTATTTCACTCAGACACACACCCACACAGGTCCACACACACCTCTGTCACTCCTTCACTCGATCACACACTCTCCCTCCCTACCTGCCGGTCGCCATCTTCTACCTCCACCACACTCTTGAAGGAAAAAATGAATGTCCCTTGAGGGGTCCCAGATTGGAGAGACTGCAGGCTGGGCTGAGGGACAACAGCCCCCCTACCCGCCGTGCAGGAATTTCGTGCACCGGGCCTGTAGTTGTTATATATAATTGTATTTAATAAACCAAAAACTAAATATTTAACTTACCTGCTTAGTGACTTCTTTGTTCATCCGTCAGTCGGTTTCTTTTGTTGGTCTTGATATTATTTAGCTTGTGTGGGGTGCCGTGAACTAAGATAAGTGAGGGAGAGGGGGAATTCTTTAACTAACCTGCCTATTAGTGACTTTTTTGTTGCTGAATTTCATTGGCTAAATCTTCAATTGAAGGTTGGTATTTTGTACACTTCAGGCCCAAGCAAGCGCTACTAACTTCATCTGTCAATCTGTTTCTTTTGTTGGTTGAGATATTATTTAACGCTGAGAATAAGGCCTCACAAAAGTATGTAGAGGGAAAAATTGTGAGTAAAGCCATTGCTATATTTTTCAGGGTGCTAAAAGTGTCTGGTAATCGGTTCCAGGCACTCCAAATTTCCTGTTCGTAGTGGCACTCCTCTTGATTCTCCAAGCGGCACCTTTCCAGATTCTCAAGCTTTGACCTCAAGTCAACAAACACCTGAGTCCAGATACTGTCTTGAAATTCTGCAAGTTGCATCTCCAAATCATCAATTTGCATCCATTGGAAACCATTTAATTCCAAACTACTGTATACTACTACATCAGGATACTTAATTATTTTCATCGTCTGTTCTAGACTTCTAAATTGACTAAATCTATCACCAAACTGGTCAAGTAACGAGTCTAAAACATGCTAGTACTTCATATGCAAGAGTTCCATTTCATTTTGTACAGCTGCACTGGCCTTCTCAACATACTCTGTTACTCAAGAAAAATATTTATAAGTTTTAGTTTCTACATCTCGCTTGAAATTTTTAACTTTACTTTCAAAAGCTTTTATGTATCCAAACATAACGTCAATACTTTTACCAAAACCTTGTAACTTTAAGTTCAGTTTGTGAACGAAAGAAGCCACCTGCTAACCTGACAAGCTCAGGGGAGGCCTGTATGGCAGTCTTGAAAACTCAGAGACCTAAAATAACCACAAAAGATGGTCTGAAAATTAAATATTTAACTACAAACAGGTTATAGTGGGCAGTTATTCGTAGGCTGATATTTTCCCTGAGAAAGATCAACTTAGATTTTTACTGAGCCCATTTGCCTTTTTTTGCCTCTAAGATAACATATCTGTGAGATGTCTAGGTAACTTGTAACTTCCTCTTTTGCTGGAGCCCCTGGGGCACAACCAAATGTGGTAGGCACCAGGACAGATGCCTCAAATTCCTTCATTATCATGTTAATTGTTCCTGTACCCACCTAAGTATGTGTCCATCATTTTACTTTTTATCCAATCCCAGGGGTTTCCCACCATTTGACTTTATCCCACCTTCTTAATTCGTCACCAATGAATTTCATGTAACCCACCTATGTCCCTCCTTTGATGGCAATGTATAAATACAGATGTAACCCGCCATTCTTTGGAGCATTATCTCAAGTCATTGAGGTTCTGCTTCCCGGCATATGTCGACAGTTTGGCTCAAATAAACTCACTAAAATTCTTTATAGGTTTCAATGTATTTTTTTCATTAACAAGTTCATTAATATGAACAGAGAGATCTGTAAAAAACATCAGGGTGTTGACCCACTTATCATCATTAAGCTGAGGAAAGTTTCCCAGATCCTTATCGTCAAGAAATACCTTAATTTCTTCAAAGCACTCCACAAAGCGCTCAAGAACTTTGCCTCGACTCAGCTATCTTACATTATTGTACATCAGCAGTCCACTGTAGGTGGAATTAACCTCCAGTAAAACTGCCAAAAATTCTCTCTTGTGAAGGGGGTGAGCAGCTATTAAGTTAACTATTTTTGTAACAACTGACATTAAGTCGTTTAAGTCGGTGAATCCTGCCTTGGCACATAAAGCCTCCTGATGGATAATACAATGAAAAGGCACTATCGGATGTCCAATAGCTTCTGTAAACAATTTGACAAATCCGACTTTTCCCCCCCACTATATTTGGTGCCCCATCTGTCGTCACTGACACAACTTTAGAGATATCAATGCTTAGGTCACGAAATGTTTGTATAACAACTTTACATATTTCGCTTCCTGATTTACTTGTTGACAGTGATACTTACTTTATCAACTCTTCTCTCATTGTGAGACCATCATAATATCGACCAATAATGGCCAACTGAGCATATGATGTGACATCAGTAGTTTCATCAAGAGAGATTGAAAAATATTTACATTTCCTTATGTCTCTCTTTAATTGATGTTGTACGTTTGTGTTCAGTCTCATTATTTGGTCTTTTATGATATTTCTACTGAGTGGTAACTCAGATATTCTCTTAATAATTGCATCTTTATTCTGCATATCGTGAAATAAGAACTGGTGCACATCTTAGGAGAGTTTCTTTAATAAATTCTCCCTCACTGAGCGCTTTTCCATGCTGAGCTATAGAGTGAGCAATGCTCAAACTTGCAGATGTTAAATTTGTAGAGTCTTTCATAAATTTAAGGATGGAATTAGATTGGCTCTTATAAAGGTGTAGCTGCCTGGAAATGTATTCCTTTCTTTCATCCTCACTTTTTTCCAAGTGCTGGGAATGATTAGTTTCAAAATGTCTATTTATATTCCACGTTCTGCTTACTACCATTTCAGTACTTAGAACGCAAAATGATCTGCCATTTTTTTCTATAAAGCCATACATCTTGGTCCATGTCTCTTGAAAGGGTCGGCCACTGCTACTACCACTTCCTTTACTTAAACTTAGTTTTTTTTTTATTTTTTGGGTTCTCCATTAGGGGGGCAGTGACAGAAGATAGAATTATAGATAGTTTGTTAGGCCTGCAGGCAATTAGGGGTTAACTAGCCTAACTAACCACAAAATGGTGCATATAAGTGTCTTTTAGGAAAGGGCAGGGTTAATAAGCAGAAATAGGGGTTAATAAGGATGCACAACAGTAATAGTAGTGAAATGGAGTCTGCACTATGGAGCAAGATGGTGTTCCTTATGTGAATTAAAATGGCTGCCGCTATTTCTAATGGTGGGAAATGGCACCCATAGCACGCCACAAACCCTCGCCTCTCCCAGCCTCCCCCTCACTTATCTCAGTAATAATGGATTAGAAATCCATGACACCCCAGAACAGTAGATAATGGTTGCTGTGGTTAACTGTTATTTGGTTACTGGTAATGGCAGGGCCCCCAGAGATGCGTCCCCCACTGTGTTCCGCTGCTCCCTGCTCTGCCGGTGGAAGTGAGGGCAAAGATCCCGGCTTAACTGGAAGTCCCAGAACTAGACGCTCTGTGCCGGACTTCTGTTGTTTTAGTCTACAGACCTCCGGCACAGAGTGTCTAATAGGGGAGGATGAAACATTTGCAACTAGAGTCTTGGTTGCAAATGTTTCATCCTCAGGAGCAGCAAATGTTTTATCCTTGGCATGCGGCCGCTTCAGCGGCCGTGTGTCATCAGAAATGGCTACATGTGTCAGTGCTGACAGTGTGATAGGTTCGCCATCACTGTCCTAGGTCAACATGGTTTAAGGGTCTCAAAAACAAAGCTACAATTTGTATGGAAAAAAGTAAAATATTTGGGACATTTAATAAGTGAAGAGACTATTAAGTCCAGAAAGGATCTCGGGGATTACTATCATGCCACTCCCAAATACTAAAAAGAAACTTAGAAAATTCTTAGAACTAGAAGGATACTGTAGGTTATGGATTGATTCTTATGCATCTAAAACTAAGGGACTGTACCTCAAACTTTTGGATTAGGAACTGGATCCCCTTCTTTTGAAACCTGAGGAGCTGCAGTTAATAGAAGCTCTCAAAAAGGCTTTAATTACTGCCCTAGTGCTGGTGTTACCCTCATTGGATAATCATTTCATTTATATGTTAATGTGGATAAAGGAACCGCCCTAGGAGTTCTAACCCAAGAGCATGGGGGGGGGGGGGGGGAGAGGGAGAACAACCTGTTGTATACTGGTGTAAACTACTGGATCCAGTTACTATAGGATGGCCTCAGTGCATTCAGTCTATAGCAGCAACCTACCTATTAACTGATGAAAGCAAAAAGTGGACCTTTGGGGGAGCATAAATTGTCAGCACTCCACATCAAGTTAGAACCATTCTCAATCAAAAAGTAGGCAGGTGGATAACTGATTCCCGAATATTAAAATACTAGAGGCCCAGTGCATGATTTAATCATGCACCTGGTGCACCAGCTGGCTGTCTGTCCGCTGGTGCCCCAGGCCTTCCGAAAGCCTCCAGCGCGGCGGAGGCTTTCGAAAGGCCTTGCGCTGGCGCAGACAGACAGACAGCTCCCCCGCTTTGGCTTTTGATCGCGGGGGAGCCGGCTGTCTGTCTGTCCGCCGGTGCCCCAGGCCTTCTGAAAGCCTCCAGCGCGGCGGAGGCTTTCGAAAGGCCTTGCGCCGGCGCAGACAGACAGACAGCTCCCCCGCTTTGGCTTTTGATCGCGGGGGAGCCGGCTGGCTGTCTGTCCGCCGGTGCACCAGGCCTTCCGAAAGCCTCTGGGGCAGCCATGACACAGACGCTGAGCTCGCGGTGCCAGTGGCGCCGCGAGCTCACCGTCCTGCTGGCCCAATCAGCTACCCCGGCCACCCTGAGTCCCGCCCCCTGCGCCTCCTGCTGGCCCAATCGTGGGCGTAGCGGAGTGATGGTAATTTACATATTACCATTTTATTATGTAGGATGAGGCAATTTTATTAGAAAAAGATGATCTAGTCCTTACTACTGACAGTTGTCTAAATCTCACTGAATTTCTAACTGAAGGAGGGGCACTGGGTCCTGTTGAACACTATTGCATGGATCTCACAGACTACCAAACCAAAGTCAGATCCGACCACAGGGAAATCCCTTTCTCTACAGGGCTTAAACTTTTTGTAGATGGTTCCTCCCAAGTACTTGAGGGGAAAAGGCACAATGGATACTCTGGATATTCTGTTGTAGATGGGGAGCAATCCATGGTTGTGGAATTGGGGAGACTGCCCAATGGGTGGTCTACCCAGACATATGAATTGTTTGCCCTCAATCAGGCTTTAAAATTTTTAAAGGGAAAGGATGGGACTATGTACACAGATTCAAAGTATGCCTTTGGAGTAGTGCACACTTTGGGAAAAATTTGGACTGGGAGGGGCCTTATTGATAGCAAGCGAAGAGATCTAGTACACAAGGAATTAATCTCCCAGGTATTAAAGAGCCTAATGTTACCTGAAGAAATAGCAATAGTACATGTGCCTGGGCATCAACAAGGCTATTCCATAGAAGCCCAAGGAAACAGATTAGCAGATTAGGCTGCTAAGGAAGCAGCCCGCCAGCCTGTAGCCTCGATTTTTCATCTCACTCCTGTCTTTTCTCCACTTGCTACCCTGGTTTTCACCCCACCGGAGGAAGAGCAGCTAGCCAAGATAGGAGCCTCCAAAACAACTGAAATAAAGTTGCTATTAGCTGACAGAAGGGAAATGATTTCTAAGCCCATTATGAGGGAATTACTAATCCAACTATAAAGGAAGTCATTGGGGCCCACAGGCTATGTGTACTGTCGCAAAGCAAGTTAATGAGAGATGTATTACCTGCGGGAAAGTGAACAAGTTAATGAGAGATGTATTACCTGCTGGACACTGAGGAAACAACTATCAGGAGGGAGGAACCCAGCTTAAGACCATTTCAGAGCATCCAGGTGGATTATACAGAGATGCCTAAAATAGGCTGCCCCAAATACCTCCTAGTAATAGTAAATCATTTGACTAATTGGGTTGAAGCCATTCTACTACTAAGTGCTACAGCCAGGAACGTAACTAAGGCACTCTTAGAAAATATAATTCCTCACTTTGTATTGGTTGAGAACATAGATTCAGATAATGGGAGCCATTTTACAGCCACCATTATCAAGGAACTAATGAAAATCTTGGGAATAAAATGGGAATATCAAACACCCTGGCACCCACCCTCCTCAGGCAAAGTAGAAAGAATGAACCAAACTCTGAAAAGACACATCACCAAATTAATCCTAGAAATCAAGCTTCTCTGGACAAAATGTCTCCCAATTGCTATTCTCAGAATTAGAACAGCCCCCCTTATAAGATGCTTTATGGATTATCTTATAGCTCATAATTCGGACCTGCCAACCATGAAAACCAAGGATCAATTTCTTAAAAACTATATATTGGGCCTCTCCTCTACTTTACCCTCCCTCAGGTTACAGAGACTACTTGCCCAAACTCTACCTCTTGAATTCCTGGTACATCCTTACCTACCTGGTGATCATGTCCTGATCAAGACCTGGAAGGAGGACAAACTTGAGCCAGCCTGGGAAGAATCTTATCAGATGCTCTTCACAAATGAGACTGCTGTTCACACTGCAGAGAAAGGTTGGACCAACTACACTTGGATTAAGGGAACTCAGTCCTTGGATCAGGAGAAGCTATGGGCTGTCACCCAACAGCCAGATCCTCTCAGGCTAATTCTTTTAAGCCTAAGGGTACAAACTAATGTAGCTCAACTTGTTATTAATGTAACTATGGGTACAGGTCCTCTGACCATATAATTTGATGCTTGTCAGGTCATATCATGTGGTAGTCTTGCCAGCCAAAGACAACTTTCCGCCAAACATAAGTACCTTTGCCCTTCTTGAGAGAGCGACCCCCCTTGCCCTTCCTGGAGTCTGGTCTGGTGGACTACTCAGTACAATGGGTGGACAGCTCCAACATACAAATATGGTCAGTGAGGAGCCCTCTCGGTGGCTCCTTGGCAGGCATCACAAAGGAATCTAATATCTCTAGTACAGGGGACTCCACCCCACAACTGACAGAACTTACAATGTAATCCACTTCTTCTGACCCTTAAACCAGGAAGTAAATTAACCTTTCCACAGTGGTTTGGTCTTGGTGCAGACATGTCATGCAGAGACCCCGTAGGAATGTTAGGCATCCAATTGGTTACCCAGCTATAGCCCTTTCTGAGTCATAGCTCCCCAGTCTGAGTCCTAACTCAGTTGAACCAACAAATCATAACCAATTCCTCAACTCTAGTAATGACCCTACCAAAGTCACCATAGTAGAGGTTAGAGACATTCACCAAACTATAATGATTGAGGTTGGATATGGGGAGACAAATGCCTGGCTGGAATGAATTGAATATTCTATCTATGCTCTAAACAAAAGGGACTGTTACGCTTGCACGGCAGGGAGGCCAGAAGCTCAAGTAGTGCCATTTCCACTTGGATGGACCTCAGACACTGTGGATGTGGGTTACATGATAGCCCTCTTTCAGGACAGCCAGGCCTGGGGCAATGAATCTTGTAGGACCTTATCACTGCTACTCCCACTGCAAAAGGTCCAAGGCAAGAGCCTTTAAAACGGTCAAGCTCCCAGCCCTGAATATTAACTACACCTCGTGCCTCTCCAGGTGAGGGGAGCAGTCAGTATTTCTGGGCAATGGACCAGATGCAGTGAAGGCAGATCCTCTGAGGAGCTAAGTAATCTGTGTACACTGACTGTAGCCAGAGCAGACATCTGGTGGTATTGAGGGCCATTGCTTGAGACTTTACCAGCCGATTGGCATGGAACTTGCACCCTAGCTCAATTGGCCATCCCTTTCACCTTGGCATTTCAACTCCCCAATCCTTCCCCTAAGGGGATCATACATAGAGTCATAAGGTTATATCCTTATTCCCCCAGGGGTTCATTTGACCCACATATATACATTGATTCCATTGGGGCCCCTAGGGGTGTCCCTGATGAGTTTAAAGCTAGGAATCAAATAGCAGCAGGATTTGAGCCTTATTATTCTGGTGATCAATTATTAACAAAAATGTAGTTTGGATAAACTATATTTATTACAATCAGCAGAGGTTTGTCAAGGGAATAGCTGAGCAGTTAGATGAAACCAGCAGAATGACCTTGGAGAACCAGCTAGCTTTAGATATGGTTCTAGCGGAGAAAGGTGGGGGGGGGGGGTAATGTGTAATGACAGGAAGCCAATGCTGTACATTTATCACTAACAGCACAGCTCCGGATGGGACCATCACTAAGGCCTTGCAGGGATTGGCAACTTTGGCTAATGAGTTAGCTGAGAATTCTGGAATTGAGGATCCTTTCTCTGATCTACTAGAGCAATGGTTCCGGAAGTGGAAAAGAATAATGACCTCTATACTTACATCCTTAATAATTGTGTTAAGTGTTATAACAGTAATAGGATGTTGCATTATTCCATGTATGAGAGACCTTATCCAAAGGTTATGTGAGACAGCATTAACCAAACAAATCCCAGTAGCATATCAGCAGAATAATCTCCTTCTCTTAGATACTGCAGAACATGAAAGTCGAAGACTGCTATCGGAATTTGAAGAAAAGAGTCAAATAAAAAAAGGGGGATTGTGAGAGTGAACCAGCGATCTTTTCTGTCAAAGAAAGGAGCTTGCCACTATCTTAGTTCCCACCTTTTTGGTATGACTTTCAGATTCTTTCAGGTGGCCACCATCTTATGGTCTGCGATCTTGGTATGGCCTTCAGGCTCTCAGGGGGGATGCCATCTTAGGTTTTGCCTTACCTTCCCCTCCCTTTGAATTAGCCAATCCTGCAATAATGGGAATCCGAGCTCTGAACCCTGACCAATCAGGTCAAAGTTCAGAGTGAGGGGTAGGGCAGACCCTGCCAGGATATAAAACCTGTGCTTTTGCCAATGATTTCCATCTGGCAGGAGCACCATTGTGCACAGAAGTAAATTTGCCTTGCGGAACCAGTTTCAAGTATTTGTCTCATTCCTGCAACATTGTTGAAAGCATTTCTAACAATGCCTATTAAGGAGCAAAACTGGGAAAACAAGAACCTTGTCCCCACAGTAACCTTTCCTCCCCTAGCATATCACTGGTCAGGCAGTTTAGATTGTCTAACCTTTTTCTCCCTAAACATAACATCTAGGCCTCAGTTGTATTTCAGCTCCTGGTCCAGAAAAGCAGCAGAACAAGACAAATGATGCCAAGGATTCCTCACAACCAACTACATTGACAAATGACCCCCTGCTCTGACACTTCAATCAGTGGAGAACTAGACCCTGAAAGAACACATCTGGAAAGTTGATGAATACTCTTTAAGACCCTTCCCTAGATCTCTTCTAAGATTTCCACCTTCAAGAGAGAGAATTATGCTCAGGATTAAGGGCTCAGTGCATACTCTCCCTCCATGGAGCATGTCAGTCTGGTTTTGCTGCTTTTCCCACAGGCACATACCTCCTAAATTCCAAGGGATCTCAGGAGACATGCAAGGAGACTTGCAACAAGGGTAGCAATGGGCAGTAGCAGCTCATAGCAGGCTAACCCCCTAAACCTGTCTCAAAGGCTCCCTTTCCTCTGACTTCTCAGTGAGCTAAGCAACCTCATCTCAATTAATTTATTTCCTATAATATTTTTAAAGAACCAAAGCAGCCCTGCCCAGCTCTCCTGTTGCTTCTTCTATGTTAAGCCCTTCCTTTTTTATTGTCCTCAGCTTTAATAAATGTACTCTCATATTCACCTAGACCAGCGGTTGGCAAATTCATTAGTCAATAGAGCCAAATATCAACAGTACAACGACTGAAATTTCTTTTGAGAGCCAAAAACTGACTTCTGTGCATGGGCCACGAAGTTTTAATCGCACTATACGTGCATGCCCGCATGTGGTATTTTGTGGAAGAGCCACATTCAAGGGGCTAAAGAGCCACATGTGGCTCGCAAGCCACAGTTTGCTGACCACTGACCTAGACTCATGAAGCTTTTCCTGCATGAAGTCAAGAACTCATAATACTGGCTTGCTCTAGTCAAACTTGCTCAGGGCCAGGTACCCTTTCTAGTAATATTTTGAATGAAATGTCCTGATAAAATTGGAGGGAACAAATGGAGTAATATTCATATAACTTTTATTGTTATCCATTACTTAATTTGAGAAGGTACTGATTTGCTTTATTTTTTTTTTTTGGAGGAGAAAAAATATATGAATTATTAATGTAAAATTTTGTGGGGTTTATTGTGTAAATGGTGTTGAGCTATGCTTCTATTCATTATAGAAATTAAAATTAGTCCTAGTAGGGGCTATTAAACCAATGAGAATACAGTATGTAGGTATGCCCCAAATGCAATTGATTTTACTGGAATGTTGAAAGTATTATTTTTCAGGTCCTATTCACTTTAGTTCTAATTTGAAAAAGATCAGAGTGAGTCTGTATGTAGTTACTCAAATCTAATGTCTTTTAAACATTTTTCTAATTTACTGAAGTAATTTCCTTCAAAGATATAATGAGTTTATTAGTTTGGCAACCTTTGTTTTTACTTAATCCCAGATGAAATTAACATTCACAGGATAATATCACTTTCTACCATTTAAGGTTGCTTGTGAGTCTGATATTCAACAACATTTGAGACGTAATCATTAATAAATTTTTAAAAAGTGTAGTCATATAATACAATAGGATCTTAACATATTATTTACTAAATGTGAGAGATGGGAATGTTGTATTTGTTACCCAGGAGCTAGGATATAGAGGAGTGTATGGGGGGAAGGGGAGAGGGATAAGGTATATTTTTATCTTCTGGTATAAGATCAATATTTTAAGAAGTGTTAACTCTTATTCCTGGGCATAGTGACTAAGAATCAGCCTGGTTCTGAGATTAAAATGTGTTGAAACATCAAATGCACTCAACGAAACATTAGGTAGTTTATTGATAGCATATTACAGAGGTATAGGATGCTTCCCTCTCCTCCTCTACTTTTGCATGAAACATTGTTAATCTAAATATTCATGTCCTTTTTTTTTTTTTTTATAAAAAGTGAAATACCAGTTATGTCTCCCCTAAAGGTAAGGCTATTTTCACCTCTTTTGTTAATTAAAGCATTGGAAAGAGATTCAAATAACCTGCTATATGCCAAGCACTATACCCAGAGCTGTGGATTAAAAACCATATCTTTCTTTTTTATTTTTAATTTAACTTTATTGACTGTCCTCCCCCACAAGATATAGATAACTGTGAAGTCCTATTTGCTTCCTGTTTTGTTATTGTTATATTTGTTTGTTTTCAAATAATATATATGTTATATACCAGAATGTTGTGCCAGATTGAAAAACTGCCTTAGCAAGCCCTGTTCCCCTAATTCAGCCTTTGAACCCCACTTATCTGGTTCCTGTATCTATCTATGTATATTTGCCTCTTGTGGATATTTCATATAAATGGAATATAAACCAGTTAGTTTGTTTTCTCCTGTGTCTGACTCCTTTCACTCAAGATGATGTTTTCAAGATTTATCTACTTTTTTTTCCTTTTAAATACAATTTTGTGGTGGTATATTATTTTGTTATATAATAAACAATTTCCAGATTTACAAAATTTGCTTTTGTGTTTGAGTGTAATTTAAACATAGGGATCTGTATTAAGATACTTGTAAATTTGGGTCAAGAATATAGTCCCATTTTATCTGGATCTTGAAAACTGTATTAGAGAAGAGAATACTAATTATGAGATTCATACTCATTTTTGGCTGAATAAAGTGATACTTGTGTGGAGTTTCTAATATTAATTCATCATAACATTTATTGCATGAATTGCACTTGGTTATGTGTAGATCATTTGCATGTAATGCAGGAATCACTTCAACTTTATTTTCTTAGAAATTTGGTCATTTAATGTATTCAGTCTTGGTGAGAATTTCAATCAATTGTCTTCAGTGCAATCAATGGTTGTTACTCCCATTTTGCAAATGGTATGGGAAAAATTTCTTCTGATTTCATTACATCAAAGTATTTTATTATAATCTTCAAGTCTATGTTCAGGATTTAAAGCCTTCAGTGCTGTGGATTGGGTGTGGAGTGCATACACAGTGGCAGTGTGTGAATAAGAAATTTTGCTTGAGAATGACTGGATGGGTGGGTTTGTCTGTCAGCCACTGGGTGTTTCTGGGGAGATTTTGGGGGCGGAGAAATAAATATTTTATCATAAAAGTTAATGAAGTCTCAGCTATAAATGAGGTTTGAATAGTAAAACAAACAAACAGAAAAACAACTCAGAACAGTTACATCTAATTTTGCTACCTTTACCTTTATTAATGGTATAATCTATCAGATGCTTCTGCCATGTTCAGAGTAATAAGCAGCGATGATGATTACAGTTCAGCGATACAGCAACAAAGTATTCTGGACTTTGGGGAAACCTCTTCCCTACTTTGGATGGGCAATCCTAACTCAAGTTATTGGTGTGAAACAGGAGGAAATGATAGAGACAAGGGCCAGGACCGCGTCAAACGACCTATGAATGCATTCATGCTGTGGTCTCAAGAGGAAAGACGCAGGGTGGCTCTAGAAAATCCTAAAATGCAAAATTCTGAGATCAGCAAGAGGCTGGGAAACCAGTGGAAAAAGCTTACAGAAACCGAAAAATGGCCATTTTTCGAGGAGGCACAGAGACTACGTGAGGAGCACCGAGAGAAATACCCGGACTATAAATACAGACCTCGTCGGAAGGCCAAGGTACCACCGAAAAATAACATATCGCACCCCGCAGATTCCCTTTCAATACCACGCAGCCAGGTGCATGTGGACAGGCGGTTGAACCGCATCACATTCAGGGACGTCTCTACTAAAATTACGCACTTAAGAATGCAGGACCAGCTAAGCAGCTCACAACCCGCGATTAGGGCCAGCTCGGTGCTGGGACAGGAGCAGGGCAGTAGCTCCGAGGAACTGGATGAAAATCGGGTAAGTGGCTACACATGGTTCCCTTTTTACCGTAGTTTACAGTTCAGGTCTTCACTTCTTTATTTTCCATATCGATTTTCTTGCTCTCAGTAACAAAGCTCCTATTCATCTCAAATGTACTATTATTTTACCTGTAATTTAATTTAAAAATAAGGCACGCAAACATTCTTAAGTAATTCAACCTGTGTGTGTGGCTGCTTGAAAGTACTTACTTGATGAGAAGTATGTTAACACTACTAACCCAAAGTGATCTGTTTTTCTATTAGTGAACAATTTTTATATCTAATTTTAGTTATTCTAGAGATTGGCCACTATCTATTTGTGTATAGTCACTAGTTTAAATGCTGTAACTAAAAAATAAATATAGGGTGAGAAACATGCACATAATTGTTCTACAGGAAAAAAAATCATGCACTTCAGTGAAAAACCTCTAGCTTCAGTTTATTCATTGGTCTCTGGGCTACTTTGTGCATATTTGTAAAGTGAAGATTATTTACACATAGATAAGTAAATTCTGTCTTCAGTAGTTTATATTACATTTCCTCCCTATTGTGGAAAAACCAGTTTTACTCCATTTGCAATTCAATTTGTTAACTCCTCACAAATCTACATACTTTGATGTTACTTTGAATCTATTATAACAGCTATCTGGTAAAATACAATCTTAATTTAACTCATGCTCACTTATTTTACATATATCTGTATGAGATGCATGCTTTTGCCTCTTTTCCTGAAAAATTACATTTGATAATGTCAATGTACTTGTTCCCATTGCCACCTAACTTTTTAAAACTTGCAGTTTGCAAAGAGAAGCATTACTTTTAGAATAAAAATAAGTCATTAGTCAAAATAAATAGCACATATCAAAATCAACTTTTCAATGCATATATTCCAAAACTTTTTAAAACAACACCTCAAAAACTGAAACACCAAAATAGTATATATTTTGAACTAAATGTCATATTTTTAGAGCTAATTTATCTTTATTGTTTAAACTATTATCAGATGACACCTTCCTTTTTTTCCTCCATTGACCCCCTCCACTCTGTTCAGGGTAAAATAGGAGTTAACTTTGCAGAATAATTTGTTCCAAAACAATTTTGTTTAATCTGAAATGTGTTATATATAAATGAGAAATATATATTGCCATAATCTTTAAAAAGTCTAAATAATTTGTTAGAGTGTGCTTAAAATGATTTATATATGTTTTTATTTTTTTAAATGTAGTTTTTATTGATTTTAAAGAGGAAGGGAGAGGAAGAGATAGAAGCATCAGTGATGAGAGAGAATCATTGATCAGCTGCCTCCTGTACATCCCCTACTGGGGATCTAGCCAGCAACCCCAGCATGTGCCTTTGACCTGGATCAACCAGGGACCCTTCAGTACACAGTCCAGTGCTGTACCCACTGAGTGAAACCATCTAGGGCTATATCTATTCTATATATTAGTGTTCTATACTTAAAACCTCCCCTTTTTAATGAATGCTCTTTTTTATTAAGCTATAATTCACATACCATAATAAATTCACATACCATAAAATGCACTACTTTACAGTGTTACAAATTCAGATTTTTTAGTATATTCACAAGTATATTGTGCAACTGTCACTACTCTCTTATTCTAGAACATTTTAATCACCTCAAAAAGAAACATACCACCTATTAGCAGTCACTTCCCATTCTCAGGCAACTTTTGATCTATTTTCTTTTTCTATGGATTTACCTTTTCTGGACATTTTCATATCAATAGTCATACTGCATTTGATCCTCTGTGTCTGGCTTCTTTTACTAGGCATAGTATTTATGTACCTAGGTTATAGCATGTGTCAGTATTTCATTCCTTATTATAGCTGAATGGTATCTCTTTGTATGATTATACCACATTCGATTATCCAATCATCAGATGGTAGTAGACATTTAAGTTGTTTGCAGCTTTTGGCTATTACGTATAATGCTGCTACATTATACATAATAATGCCTTTCTACATTAGACTTCCACTAAGGTATTTTCTAAATGGAGCAATTACTTTCATTTTACTAGTAACTAATGGTTCTTTACCATTGCCAACCTGAAATTATTTGCTCTTCACAGCATCCCAATGAGGCAATTTGGTTATTGCTGTTATTTATTATTTTTATTTCTTATTATTATTTAAATGTGAGAAAATTGAGGATCAGACAGATGTTTAGGCCTAGAAGGTGGCATGGAAGGGATTCAAATTCAAATTGCATCTAGAGGCCATGCTCTTGGTTTTGTCCTTCTGCCCTTTTAAATATATTTTTAACATTGTCCATGAACTTTCATAAACAGGTATATATTTGATACCTGTTTTAAGTTCTTGTAGGTGTATGCTTAGGAGTGGAATTATTGGGTAATTCTATGTCTTTTTGAGGAATACCAAACTGTTTTCCACCAGGGGCATATTAGTGTTTCAATTTCTCCATAATCTGCAAACATTTGTTATTTCCCACTCCCTTTTTAAAAATTATCATCATCTGGTAAATTGGTATCTCGTGGTTTTAAATGCATTTTCCTAATGACTACTTTTTGGCCATTTTTGTATCTTATTTAGAGAAACATTTATTTCAGCCCTTATTTTTTAATTGGGTAGTTTGCCTTTCTTGTTGAGTTACAAGTATTCTTTATATAGTCTGTATATAAAATTTTTATCAGCTATATGAAGTATATTCTCCCAATCTGCTGGTTGTATTTTCACATTTTTTTAAACTTCTTTTAAATTATTTTTTATTTTTCAATTACAGTTGACATACAACATTATATTAGGTTCAGTTGTACAACCCAGTGATTAGACATTATATAACTTACTAAGTCTTTATCCTGATAAATATGGTACCCACCCATCTGACACCATAGGTAGTTTAAAACCTCACTTTAAATATGTCCCAGAATAACCTTTGGTCTGACTTTCATCACCATAATTCAATTTCCTTTTCTTGGACTTCAAGTAAGCAAGAATACAAAATATTTCTAGCTTTTTTTTTTTAGCTTAGTATAATTTCAATGACATTCAGGTTTTTGGTTTTCAAAATTGCCATGTGTAATTTGTTACATTTTTGATGGACACATAAATGAAAACTTTCTGAGTTTAGTTATAATAATGCTGCCCTTTGTACATTTATATACATATCACTGGAAGAACATTTGCATGCATGTATTATAAGCCAAAAAAAAAATTGCTTCACATAAACACATAAAATCTAATTTAGCAAGTTTTTTTAAGCAAGTATATTTTTAAAGCAAGTATAAAGAGCAACCTTTTATTTGTATTCAGCAAGTATTAATAGCAAATGCTATTATGTTTTCTAACACATATTTACTATATTTTAAAATAACAATGTTAAAAATATATTTAAAAGAGCAGAAGGACAAAACCAAGAGCATGGCCTCTAGATGCAATTTGACTCTCTTCCATGCCACTTACTAGACCTGAACATCTGTCTGATCCTCAATTTTCTCACATTTAAATAATAATAAAAAATAAAAATAATAAATAACAGCTATAACCAAATTGCCTCATTGGGATGCTGTGAAGAGCAAATAATTTCAGGTTGGCAATAATAAAGAACCATTAATTTTTAGTAACATGAAAGTAATTGCTCCATTTAGAAAATATCTTAGTGGAAAGCCATTATTAATATATTTAATTAGATATTCATTCATTAACTATTGAATCAGGTAATATAAGATTCCCTCCCATATAAATTTCTGTTATTTTCTATATGTGCACCTCTGATACATTGCTTAACTTGAGAGACTATTCTAATATTTTAGCTAATTTAATAAATACTTGATTTCATGTTAGGTAACTTAAAAATAAAAAAAGTCAAGTATGATCTATAAGAGTTATCATAAACCAACCTTAAATTCCCAGATGAATGTCTGACAAATTGATATTATTAATCATCATTCAAATTTAGAATACTTAGATAATTTATTCAACCCTTAAAATTTCATGTACCCCTTTCCAGTCAATTTCCGTTATTAATGGTACAAGAGGCCCAGTGCATGCACTGGAGGGGCGGGGGGGTGTCCCTCAGCCTAGCCTGAACTCTCTCCAATCAGGGTCCCACAGGGATTGGGCCTAAACCGCCAGTCAGACATCCCTCTCACAATCTGGGACTGCTGGCTCCCAACCACTTGCCTGCCTGCCTGTCTGCCTGCCTGCCTGCCTGATTGTTCCTAACCATGTCTGACTGCCAGTCTGATCACCTTCTAACCACTCCCCTGCCAGCCTGATCGATGCCTCACTGCTCCCCTGCCGACCCAATTGCACCCAACTGTGCTCCCCTGCTAGCCTGATTGCCCCAAAACAACTGCTCTCCCCTGCCAGCCCAGTTGCCCATAACTGCTTCCCCTGCTGGCCTGGTCCCGCCCAACTGCCCTCCCCTGTAGGCCTGGTCACCCTGGTCTCCCCCAACTGCCCTCCCCTGCTGACTTGGTTGCCCTGGTCACCCCTAACTACCCTCCCCTGCAGACCTGGTTTCCCCCAACTGCCCTCCACTGCTGGACTGATTACCCACAACTATCCTCCTTGCCAGCCATCTTGCAGTGGCCATCTTTGACCACATGGGGCAGCCATCTTTGACCACAGGGGGTGGCCATATTGTGTGAGGGCATGAGGGTCAATTTGCATATTACTTCTTTATTATATGGGATAATTTCTGCCAGGAGAGTTTAGTTTTGCCTGAGCTTATACTCAGAACTGATTGAGTCACCAAAGGAGGAACTCATGAGGTCAAAAAGGGGAAAACAGTTACAAATTTATTGTTATATCAGCCAGCAGAAGGGCTGAGGCCAAAACAGCATCAGCAGGGCTATATAGGGGGAGCAGGATATTTATGTCCCTTGTAAAGGTCAGTCAGAGTAACCAGTGGGAATAGGTGCAGGTGGTGGCTAGGTGTAGGCGGTCACTGGAAACTGGGTGAGGTGGTTTACTGGGCACTGAAGGCCATCAATCATGAGACCTGTAATGAGAATAACAGGAAAATCACTGAGAGGGGCAAGAGCCCCAAGCAGGGCATAATAGAATGTGCCAAACAAGAACCGTAAGTACAAATTCTGGTATGTCTTCATTCACCCAGCTTAGGTTGTATAAATAATGTTTATTTATATCTGATGCACTCTTCTTTAATGTATGTTTGGGTTGTTTGGGGTTTGATGAATTTATTAATAAAGGTGCTATGAATAGTCAAGTTCAAGTCTTTTAGTGGACATATGTTCTTGGTACTTTGGCCCAATAATAATTGGGAGTATAATTTCTGAGTGATAGAATTGCTGTATGGATAAATCTGTCAAACTTTACCAAAAATTTCTAGAGTTTTTGTATTATTTCATGATTCTACCAGTGATGAGGTTTTCACACATACTTACCTAAATTTGGAATTATTTTCCTTGAATTTTACCATAAAAGAGTGTCTGTAGTGACAATTAAAATAGTTGTAAACCTATACTTTATTTTCTGCTGGAACAAGTGTTCCCTCATTACTATTTCTCCACAAAATTCCTAGGTTATACACAGTTTTATTTGGTTTTAATATCTTTGGTGTTCTTTAAAATCTCTGCTAATTCACAAAAGAGAGGAGACCTAACTGGAAGATTAAACTAGGAAGATTAATATAAGATTGTGTTGGAAAACACCATTCTAGACTTGTGTTTGGTAGCATTTAAATGTGTTCATGATGGTAGGAGAAGAAATAGAATATTGGGAACCAGCTATAATTGTAAGAAATATTAATCATGCTCTGTTAACCATGATTGTTTTGTTTTGATTAAAGAAAGCACATTCTAACCTGGCTGAGAATTGCACATGGGACCTGGGAGCTCAAAAATGTGGCCCATCCTCTACTTCTGGGAGCTGCCTATGATGGAAAGATGAACAACCTTGTTGCAGAAACCAGAGGTGTCAGCCCTTTGAAAACTCCCAGCCCTTTGAAAACTGCCAATCCATATTACTTGTAAACTGCCCATTTTACATACCCATCCTATCCCTATTGCCTACTTCCTGATGTAATATTCCTCCTTGTACCCATTATAAGCCGATGGCTTATGGTGGGGGAAGAGAAGATTTTTGTGGATGACCCACTGCTCTCCCACACTACCAGCATTATTGGAATAATTGCTCTTATAAGATTCAACCCTGTCTCTGCTGAATTAGCTCAAGTAGTGATAAGCAGGCTGGACCCATTGATTGTCTAGTTATAATGACAGGTCAAATGGTTGTAAACCTATGCTTCATTTTCTGCTGAAGTGAGTGTTCCCTTCTTACTGTTTCTCCACAAAATTTGTAGGTTATACATAGTTTCATTTGATTTTAATATCGGTGGTGTTCTTTAAAATCTCTGTGTTGATTGACTGACATCTTCAATCAGATGAGACCTAACTGACAGATTAAACTAGGGAGAACAACAAAACAAGTGTGAAAACGAGTGAAGCCATTCTAGGCTGGTGTTTGGTAGCATTTAAAGTTATTCATGTTTGTCTAGAAACTTTCTGTGAGACTATGGGAAAAATTGCTGTTTCATATGCCTGCCTAATAAAAAGTGACTCTTGCACATACTTTTCATTGGAGCATTTCCTTTAGAGAACTTGTAAATTCTTTCTTGGATTCATTGAATGTAAATTTTTGAAAGATCTAATTAAGCCTCTTGGCAGCATCACACCTAGAAAGGTTTTCTTTAATGACCTGCAGCCTTCTTTTTAAAATACAAACATCAATGAAGGTTGTGCTTTGAAATCCCTGTGTAGGAGTTTTGTATAGGCCCCTAGATTTAAACTGAAACCACCAGCTTGTCATAAAATAATCCTTTAGATAAAGATAATTAGCTAACCTCAGTTTAACTAATATTTGGCACGATTAAGTATTTTAAAATATTGGGCACAGAGTTAATTCAAGGGCAAAACTATATTTCCACTTGCAGAATTTAGGAGTTTTTCTGTTTAAGTATAAGGCAGAATAGAAAAGAAAATGTTTAGTATTAGTGTTGCATGTTAAGGTATTGGGCCTAACAAATTCTTTCAACTGTAAAAGTTGCTTTCCATTTTTATGGCAAGACTAGAGGGAGTGTCCTTCAGCCTGGCCTGTGCACTCTCACAATCCCAGACCCCTTGGGTAGTGCCTCAACCTTCATGGTGGGGTTCAGAATCTGAAGAAGAAGCCAATGCACAAATGAAGATACTATGTAAGAAATATGAATTTAGAAGGTATTGAGAGCCAGGTAGAGCCTCTTTTTGAAGAGACACACCAAAACTGGGTCCTGTCTGCTTTTATTCAGTTTTAGATACGCGTCTTGCCCTCAGTAAGGCACAGCAAACAGGTAGCAGACAGACCATCTCTAAGGTCAATAAAGATCAGTAAAGATCAGTAAGGTCCAGTAAACATTTACTTGTAGGCTATCAGGTCATGAAATTGCTTTGAGCCATCACTATCTCTGCAGAACAATTGGTGCTTAGTGTCAGCCCCGCTAACACTCAAGGTCCATCAGCCTCTCTCATTCCTTGATGCGTGCTAATGACAGTATTGTCAAGCAGTGGCTTCCCACAAAGTAGGGTCCCTAGACCTGGCCAGTAATCAGGGACTATCAGGGCTTTCCTTCTCCTGACTGCCAGCAACTGGCCCCGCCCCTTCCACTGCTACTGCTTGCCAACTGTGCGGCACTGCCTCCCCACTCTCCCCGAACTGGTAACCTTCCTCTGTGGGGTGATTGTGGGGAAATGGCTGGGCCCCCTGACCAATTGCATCACACGCACCTTGGCTAGCCTGGCACCAGTGTGTGTCATAGTGTGGTTATCCAGAAGGTCATCTGGACGGTCATTCTGCTGTTCAGTTGTTTGGTCAATTTGCATATTATGCTTTTATTGTTATAGATAAAGCTTTATTCATTAAGACAAACATTTAAAAGTACATGAAATCTATGTTGTAGCAAGAATTGCATTTGCTATTGGTCCACGATCAAAATACTCTTGTTAAAAATTAAGATATTAATCAAATTGTTCCCCTCTTAGGATCATGTTGAAAAAGGAACCATTGTATTTGTTCCGAGTGGAACCTAGAGGTGGGCAAACTCATCTTACTTGTATCATAAATATATGTATTTTTTCATGTTTAAGTGATCTTAGAACTTACTTAATCTTTTGAATATCTTCATATACTTTAAATACCTTTGCCAACTTATCAGACAAAAGATATCTGTGGCCTCAAAGAAAAAATTACAAATTCTGTTAATGTGGATGAAAAAGGGCCACATGCTAACCTGACTACTTCAGGGAAGGCCTGTGTGGTGGCCTTGCAAACCCAGAGACCTAAAGTAACTTCAAAGAATGATCTGATATGAAAATCTGTAAATTAAAAATCACTTTCTAGTCATAGCAAAGCCAGTACCTTCCCTGACAAAGATCAACTTTGAGGATCTTTACTGAGCCTATTGTCTTTTTTCATCTAAGATAACATATCTGTGAAATGTCAGGGTAACTTGTAAATTCCCTTTTTCTGGATCCCTCTGGATACAACAAATGATGCCAGGGCACAGACCACAAATTCCCTCATTGTTATCGTTATCATGTTAATTGTTGACTATTAACTATCCTGCACCCACCTATGTAAAATAAGTATGTATCTATCATTTTACTTTTTATCCAATCCCTGTTTTGCTTTCTTCCACCTCCCTAGCCACCAATGGATTTCATGTAATCCATTTATATCTCCTTCTTTGATTGTAATGTATAAAACAAGGTGAAAAACTGACATTCTCAGGAGCATCATCCCAGTATATTGAGAATCTGCTTCCTGATAATTGTGGAGATTTTGGCTCAAATAAACTCACAAAAATTCTTTACAGGTTTGAGTGTTGTTGTTGTTTTTTTTTTTTTTTTTACACATTAATTTTATTTGACACTAGAGGCCCAGTGCACGAAATTTGTGCACTGGAGGTGTGTGTGTGTGTGTGTGTGTGTGTGTGTGTGTGTGTGTGTGTGTGTGTGTGTCAGCCCAGCCTGAACCCTCTCCAATCTGGGATTCCTCTCGCAATCCAGGACTATTGGCTCCCAACTGCTCGCCTGCCTCCCTGCCTGATTGCTCCTAACCACTTCTGCGTGCCAGCCTGATCACCCCCTAACAACTCCCCTGCCAGCCTGATCAATGCCTAACTGCTCCCCTGTTAGCCCAATTGCCCCTAACTGCCATCCCCTGCCAGCCTGGTTGCCCCTAACTATCCTCCCCTGCAGGCCTGGTCGCCCCTAACTGCCCTCCCCTGCTGGCCCAATAACTCCTAACTACCCTACCTTGCCAGCTTGTCACACCCAACTGCCCTCCCTTGCAGTCCTGGTCTCTCCCAACTGCCCTCCCCTGTTGGCCTGGTCTCCCCAACCTGCCCTTCTCTGCCAGCCTGGTCTCTCCCAACTGCCCTCCCCTGCTGGCCTGGTTTCCCCCAACTGCCCTCCTCTGCTGGCCTGATCACCCCTAACTGCCCTCCCATGCTGGCCTGATTGCGCACAACTGCCCTCCCCTGCTGGCCATCTTGTGGTGGCCATCTTGTGTCCACATGGGGGCAGCCATCTTTGACCCCATGGGAATGGCCATCTTGTGTGTTGGAGTGACGGTCAATTTGCATATTACTCTTTTATTAGATAGGATAATCAGCAGGATTCCAAGGTAGCTCAACCAGGACTACCATGCAGACCCAGACCCAGTGCTAGCATCCAACACATGCACTGGTGGTCAGTGCATGTCATAGCGACGGGTCAATTGGTTGTTCTGTTCATTTCACCATTCGGTCGCTGGGCTTTTATATATATATCCTATCTAATAATAGACAAATATGCAAATTGACCATACCCCCGACACACCCACAAGCCACGCCCACCATCCAATCAGAGCAAGTATGCAAATTAACCCAAACCAAGATGGCTACAGCCACAGAGAGCAAGGTTTCCTAGGTAACAGAGGAAGCCAAGCTTTCTGCCAGCCATTGCAGGCCGAAGCCTCAACTCAAGCTACAAAGTTTCAATTATAGAAGGTAAACAAATTCAAACAAATGGTGGCAGAATGGAGCTTGAGGGAGCAGGCCAGGGTTGCCGCCAGCAACAGGGGAAGCAAAGCTTTCCACACACCCTGGCTGGGCCCACCCGCTTAAGGCAACAAAGTTTCAATTATAACCCCAACACAAATGGCTGCCTGCCTCGGATGGAGCCCCAGGCTTGGCTCTGCTCCAGGCTACAAAGTTTCAATTGTAGAAGGAAAATAAATTCCAGATACCAGGGCCTCCGCTTGCATTGCCAGGGGGCGTGGCCCGCCTGCAAACCACCACAGGCCCCTCGCTCAGGCCGCCCCATGCCCCAAAGGAACCCCACCCTGATCAGGGACACCCTTCAGGGCAAACCAGCTGGCCCCCACCCCTGTACCAGGCCTCTATCCTATCTAATAAAAGAGTACTATGCAGATTGATCATCACTGCAACACACAATATAGCTGCCCCCATGTGGTCAAAGATACTGCCCCCATGTGGACACAAGATGGCCACCACAAGATGGTCAGCAGGAGAGAGCAGTTGGGAGGCACCCGGCCTGCAAGGGAGAGCAGTTGAGAAGGACCAGGCCTGCAAGGGAGGGCTGTTGGAGGTGATCAACCCTGTAGGAGAGGGCAGTTAGGGGTGACCAGGCCGGCAGAGGAGGGAAGTTGGGGGCAAACAGGCTGGCAGCAGAGTGGTTAGGGGGTGATCAGGCTGGCAGGCAGAAGCGGTTAGGGGCAATCAGGAAGGCAGGCAGGCAAGCAGTTGGGAGCCAGCAGTCCTGGATTGTGAGAGGGATGTCCGACTGCCCGTTTAGGCCCGATCCGAGAGATCGGGCCTAAACGGGCAGTCGGACATTTCTTGAGGGGTCCCAGATTGGAGAGGGTACAGGCTGGGCTGAGGGACAATCCCCCTCCGTGCACGAATTTCGTGCACCGGGCCTCTAGTATATAGACTAAAAGGCTACAGTGGAAAGACATTGGGCCACCTCACCATGAGGGGAATCTGAATCTGCTTGTAATAAAATTTCCACACTTTTGCTTAAGTCTTCTGGTCTGTGATCTCATTCTTTAGCTTCCCGAGACACAACTTCAGAGAACAAAATACCTCTGCTCACCATTCCAGTTAGCAATGAAACTGGATAAAAAAAAATTGGTGACTGGTTTTGATTTTGGCTTTTCAAATGGAATTGCTTTCTGAGAGGTTGAGCAAAAATACCTTCACCATATAAATGAGCTGAAGTTCAGCTCTTTTGACAAAGGGACACACCCACCCCCCAGCCCCATTCTTGGGTGTTCTTAGGTGACTAAGGACCTTTGTGGAGGTGTCAGAGGTCATTCTTCACCTGTGCAGAAGCCCTATAGGGAGGTCTTCTAAAATGTAACTGAATTACTATATGGGAAGCATATTTTGATTTGTATATTAGAGGCTTCAAAGGAGAAGCATAGAAAGATAAATTCTTAAAAAGAAAAAGTATATTAATAAGAAATTTTAGAGACTGTCTGGTACTATTCTAAAGTTAATAAATGCCCATTTTCTTCCCTTCCTTTCTGAAACTTTCCAGTTCTTCTCTCTTCTCCCTTTCCCTTCTGTTTTCTTTACACATTTGAAGGATGAGAATAGGAATTCTAATAGCTCCTTTGTAAGAAGCTGGTCTTAGAGAGGAACCAGCAATTGTTCCCAGCTTTATCTGGGACCTGGATAGAGCTACAAAAATGTAAGTGTTAGGACATGTAATCTTAGCTATTCTGACCTATTCCATTTAATACACCTACCGATTTCTGAAAGCAAAGCAACAAAATTACTAAATAAGGTCTGCTGTGAAACTGTAGAGGGGTCTATTGCTGGAAAAAGTCAGATCACCATAAGAAAGATTGTGGAAAACAACAACTGTTATATTGTAAATCAGAAATGCCTTAATCAATAAGCCAAATTTATTTGGAGTCTTTTTCATTTTGCTAGTGCTAGTGGGCCCAGAGGAAATATTGCTTCTCAAATTCTGAGGCCCCAAATAGAGGAAGTCTTTCCTATATATACCTTTTTCAGTTCTTTGTCTTCTAAATTTGGAGTGAGACTTCCAGACCTTCTGAGAAAATGTCCTGTGTCTTAAGGCCTGGCCTGGCACCAGCACTGACTACTCTGTCTGGGACATAGTTTATGGCCTCTTTGGAATGGGAGTAGTCTTATTATTCCCTATTATTTAAGCAAGCAAGCATTTACAGAAGCCAGAATAACAGAGTTAAAATTTTAAACATCAGTTTTTACCCAAGATGGAGGTTACTATGATTCATAACAACAACAACAAAAAAAAACAAAAACCTGAAGTGTAATTTATAAAGAGAAAACAGAAGTAAACAGGGCTGCTCTAGGACTGTGAGAGGATATTTCCCCTTCTTACAAATACTTTTATGATGACTGAAATCATAACAAAAAGAGCCTTTATAAGGCCCATGTAGATACTTGGACTACTTTATCTGTTCTTAACCCTCCCCAACTAAGTTTTTCTCTCCCTCAGAGTAAAGTTTCTGTGCAAATGGTAAGGGTATGTAAGCAACCAAAGGCTGTTTTTAAAATCAGAGTAATGTGCACTTTCAAGTAGGGCATGTTATAGGGCAACATACATTTTATTGGTCAAATTGTCCCCAATTTATCTGATAAGGAAATCAGTAATGCCAACATGTTTTATATGTCTTTAGAACTAAATGAATCAAAAGGGAAAATGATGATTTTAAAGAAACCTCCCAAGAGGAAACTAATCTTGATAGTGACCAAACATTTGCCAATCCTCTTTTCTTCATTATCAAGAAGAGCCTGAGAGAAGGCTTAACAGGGGACCCACCCTACTCAGAATGGCCCCAAACTCCCAGAGATTTGTATAGATTCTTCTATCAGTTTGCTACACATGCCTCTGTAGATGGGAAACCAGATCAAAGTGCCTTGAGAGTCTCCTTTTCTTTTGAGCAACAAACACTTCAACTGGGAGAAATTTGAGTCAGGGTCCCTCAAGAAAAAAGACTGATCTTCTTTTGCAACATAGCCTAGCCCCACTGTAGAGTGGACCATTGACATCTTGGCCAGTTAATGCCACCATTAAGTTAAATGTTACCCTGCAGCTAGACCTGTTTTCCCATTCCCAGGGAGTGAAAAAAGAATGAGGTGCTGAGGATTTCAAAGGGCGGGTGCTTCCAGGACTAGATTGCTTCAGCCACAAGTTTGTAAATCTTTCCATAGTGATAGTGTGAGAAATGCTCACCTGTCTGAATTAAAATAATGAACTCACAGACAGAAGTATGATGAAAAGGAGACTTTAATATATTTTTGCAAGAGTAGGTATCTATCTTATTGAAAGGCACATATGAAGTAGGGATCATATCCTCATAAGTCACCTAGGTCTTACTGTTTCCCATTGGGCCATTTAAAAAATTGGCTGAAGCCTTTTCTAGTTGTCACCACCCCCCGCTGCGACCCGGCATGAAGTGTTTCATCCTGGGTACCTTGGGGATTTCCACCATGATGTTAGTTTAGGTACACAGTTCTTTGTTCGTATTTTGGATTCCCTCCTCCTTACATTCTGTTCGCCCTGGAGAAATTCAGTAACTGTTTTCATTTAAAGTTGACTATGTTGAGGATGGATCACAGAGGCCTATTTCATACAAATTATTTTATCTTCTTTTTACACTAATTGATCCTATCTTTATTAGCTGTTCTAAAATCTTTTGGCTTTCTTAGAGGAAAGGAGAGGGAGAGAGAGTCTACTTAATTTCCTCCATTGCTGGCTTCAGAGAAGCTGGAGTGGTGAGAAGCAGGTCTCAAGGTCCCAACCAATACTCCTCCAGTTGGCCCATCATCCTTGCTCTGCTTATGTCTGTCTAACTGCTTACCACATCCCCTCAAGAGTCTTGGCTCTGAATTCTTTCAGGGATATTTTTTCCTGCTGAGGAGGGAAATGTCATTTCTGAAAATATTTCCATGATGAAGAAGGATATATCTTTTCTTTAAGGACCAAGAGATCCTTGCTGTATATCAGAGGGAAATGAGGCCAGGACACAGAAGGAGGTTTCTAGAGGTAGTGTTCCCTGGGTACAAATAAACTGGTGGAGACAAACTGTTATAAAATTTCAAAAGTCAGAACAGGAATTATGACAAATGGTCTGGTGGAAGTGAAAAAAAAAAAATCCACACAAAAAAAAACCCCAAACATTTCAGACCTAATAATTTCCCACTGAAATATATATTTTTCTCACAAAACCCCCTTATTTTTATTAAAGAGTCAAAGTAAGACCAATTTACTTATTGCATCAAATCTAGTTTCAATTTGACGTGATTGTTTGCATAAACACAATAAGAACAGCAATTGACTGCACAAGCTCTTTTAAAATCTATACTGCTGGAATTTCATGATTGAGTGTCAATGAACCCCTCAGGGTAGAGAAGCCAAACCACCCTGCTGCCATCAAGCCTGCCTATTAAAAAATACATATAGAGCCCTAACCGGTTTGGCTCAGTGGATAGAGCGTTGGCCTGTGGACTGAAGGGAAACAGGTTCCATTACAGTCAAGGGCATGAACCTTGGTTGCAGGCACATCCCCAGTGGGGGGTGTGCAGGAGGCAGCTGATGGATGTTTCTCTCATCGATGTTTCTAACTCTCTGTCCCTCTCCTTTCCTCTCTGTAAAAAAACAATAAAATATATTTAAAAAAAATACCTATAGATATGGGCAAATTCCTCACCAAGATCTGTACCTGCTGCTACTCACTTGGACTCCTATTCACTAGGCTTCAAGGCTCTCTGCAGCAGCCCTCCTACTCACTGAGGCATAAGGCGCATGAAGTGGGGGGCATGCCAGTCCCACTCTGACAGCCAGGCAATGGCTGGGTACAGACCAAACACTCCTGTGCCATCCATTTTAGGGCTACCACGTGTCTATGCAAGGTACTAGGCTTTCTCCAAGGAACTCCTATTGGTTTCAAGTCTTTTGGTGATATACAGAGTCCAGACAAGACTCTCTTAAACATGACAGTCCAGTCAAAGTCTTGACTAATAAAATCATCATTGGAAACTGGTCTTATTGAACTCATGCAAAGAAATATATTACCATGATTCACTTATTAAGAATTACTAAATATTTGAGGGATCCAGTAGAGAATAAAATACATAATTTACCAAATTGCTTTAAGAAAACAAAGTTTCCAATGTCTGAAAAACAAAAAGAATAAGAATCAGCAATATTTGCAACAAAAGTTATAAAAATATGTAATTATTTTTAGTTCATTCAGTCTCATAATCAATTTTTGTTTCTCCTGATTTTCCCTGCCAGTATGTCTATAAATCCAGAGACTCCAGGAATTCTAATAATTTTCATCCAGTTTGAATGGGATGCATTGAAAATGTCATAGGCAACTTTTTTTTTTTCAAAATTATTATAACAAAACAGTGACTGTTTTTAAAATGACATGGTTATGGATTTGATTATAATGCAAACAACATGCAATTTTGTCCTGAAAAATACAATTCTGGGCAAAAACAGCAAAGACCTTTTACCTTTTAACAGACTAGGAAAGGACTAACCAAAATGAAGTTTATTCTTTTTTTAATATATTTTTTAACTTTATTATTATGTTCACATAAATGCAGCCAAAATACCCTTTTTATTGTTACAACAAAAATAATAAAAGTTCAGTTGTTGTATCACAAATCAGTGAGCTGGACCACATGCCTAATAAGCCAGTTAGTTAGGAGTCATCTTTATTGCAGGGAGGTTCAGAGCAGATTACTTCCGTCAAATTCTGAACAAACACAGGAGGGAGTATTTCCTTTTTATATCTTTCTAGTTCTGTGTGTAAGTTACTTTTGTAGACAGCTTGTAATCTTGAGTACATATCATATCTATAAAGACACCTGTAACCTTGAGAATCATCTATACTGACACCTGGCACCAATATCAGCTTATGAGTTAGATGGCTAGCTTACAAGGTCAGACAATTAAGTTTATCTTTTCTATTCAAGCAAAGAACAAAGTTATTTTACAGTCTAAAAATATAGAGTTGACCTACAGAATAGGAGACTAAGAATAACAGAGTAGTTCAAACAGCAGTTTCAAACAGCAGTTTTTCCAAAGGAGGAATTACTATGCTTCACAGTAAAATGAAGGACTTTCTACTTTGAGTATATATCTCTGTAGTTAAATAGAATTCATAATTTTAGTCATAGCATTGCAAATCAAGGCAGACAGCTTATGTCCTACAAAAATAAAGTTTTATAAAATTATTAGAGGTCTGGTGCACAAAATTCGTGTACTGGGGGGAGGGTGTCCCTCAGGCCAGCCTGCACCCTCTCCAATCTGGAACCCCTCGGGGAATGTCTAACTGCTGGTTTAGGCCTGATCCCACAGGGGGCATCCCTCTCACAATCCGATGCTGCTGGCTCCCAACTGCTCGCCTGACTACAAGCCTGATCACCCCCTAACCACTCCCCTGCCAGCCTGGCCATCCCCAACTGCCCTCCCCTGCTGGCCTGGTCACCCCTAACTGCTCTCCTCTGTGTTATAGTAATAATGATAAGAATAATATAAAATAAGTATCAAAGTGTGGAATTACAGTGTGATATTAAAGTGTGGTATTAAAAAGTATTGAATGTAATGTAAACAGGTTGATAAACACCCTTGAGTGGCATGTATGTAGAAAATAGATAAAGTGATCTGTTCTTCATATGTAAAACCAGATATGTAAGGCTCCTGGGACCCGCTGATAAGACACACTGAAGACGCCCATCTAGGCACATAAAAAGAGGAAGCACCAGAGGAAGATCAGAGAGGTCTGCTCTGCTCCTCCACAGACAGTCACTCTCCACCCCCCTTCCTGCATCTGCCCAAGCTCTGCCGTGGACTGTGAGTCCAAACAGTGAGCCCAAACAGTGAGCCGGAAACTGAGGCATCAAACAAGATGCTGAGCCGCAGCTGCAACATCCAACGTCCAGTGTGTGTGTCTGTTGGCGTGGATCCCCCGGTGGCCTGCCGAGGTCTGGAAACCACCAAGACTCTGTAAATAAACCGTGAGTGATTCGTGCATTGCATGTCTGTCTCCTGTGTAATTTATGCTCGGTCAATATTAAGTAAGTACCTTGGGTCGTACGTGTCAGTGTCTGTTTAGAGACTGGCTGAGGCACCCTTGGTCACCTGTGCTTACGTCCCTGAAGGAGAAATTGAGACAATTGGTGTAGTCAGCGGTTGCTAAATTAAAATTGGACATTAAGGGGGTAAGTGAAACCAAATGTCCTAAATTAATTTTTCTAAATTGCTCCGGGCACAGCGGAGATCAATTTGGATAAGAGAGAAAAGGGGCAGCTTCTAGCCAAATCTGAAGTCAAGTGCTGCACCTGTAAGACCCCCAAAAGGAGACCCTTACTCTGTCCCACGAATCGACGGGGACCCCAATCAACCGCAGGAGGCGTCACTTGATGCAAACAGCAAGAGGCTTTATTCCAGCATGCTGGGGCTCAACCCGTAACTCCCGCAGGAGCAGAGGAGTTAAGCAGCCCAGAAGGAAATTTTACAAGCTTATAAAGGCAAAAACTACACGTCAGGTGGGGTCACACAAAGGAGGGAGGAAAAGGGGACCAAATGCTGCCGGGGAATTCAAAGGGGAGCTGTTAGTTACATATTTTATGATAGGGCAACAACAATCCCACCTGGTAATCTCATATTCTGTGTTTCTCTATTTGTCTGAACAACACTGCTCTGTTTATTCTTTGCTCGGGGCTTTTTCCAGAGGGAGACTTTGAGGAGTTGAGATAAGACACACAGCTTTAATGGTCTTGTTCCCATCACTGGGAGAGGGACCTTGAGGAGTTGAGATAAAATACATACTCAGCTTCACCAGCACAGGGGGAGAGACCTTGGGGGGTGGGGGGGGTTGAGATAAAACAGCTTTTGAAAAAACTCTTTATTATTCTTTCATTCCCCCATTTGCTTTTTGGTAAGTTCTAATCATGGAACTTCTGTCTCTATATACCCTCCTCTGAGGCTGTCTCCTTGGCGGAGGGACTGGTAGTGCTGCCTGATCATTAGTACCTGCACAGCATTTATTCTCTCTTTGATGAAGGTGACTAGGCGATTTAAGGATTGGCTGTATTAATTTTTAAACTATCCTATTGTCTAAGCAAGCAAGTGTGTACAGAAGACAGAATAGCAGGGTTAAAATTCAAACAGCAGTTTTTATCTAAGTGTGGTTGTTACCATATTTCAGTACCACAGTCTCCATCAGTACTGTCCTCATTGAAGTCCAGTTCCCCTCCTGCAGGTGTCGAGTCTCCTCCTGGCCTGCGTGGAGCCCAGGTTAGGGATCTCACGGGTGAGGCTGCTGGTTGCCAGGATCTAGGCCGTTTCCTGGTGCAGGAGCTGGGAGTGGTGTAGCCAGATCTGGGTGCCGTCCACTTCAACAACTGTGGGCATGCTCAGGATAACAGTGTAGCATCCCTTTCAGGTTGGGGTGAGTCCTTGGGCAGTGAACTTCTTTATCTATACCGAGTCCCCAGGCTGGAAGGGATGTACAGGGTCCACGGTGGGCACTGGCAGTGCATCTCGAACAAGCTTATGGGTGGCTCTCTGGGTATAGAGCCTGTAAGGACTTAAGGAAGGGAATGGTTATGAATTCCAGCTTTCAGTTTCTCCCTGACCCTGGGAAAGATGGGGGAAGGTTTACTATACATGATCACAAATGAAGGGGGAACCCCTTCTGGTAGGGGGGTATACTTGGCCCATAAGATAGCGAAGGGTAGGAGGTTGGTCCAGTTTTCACCGGTTTCTAGGACAAATTTAGTTAAAGTACTTTTAGAGTCTTGCTCACGCCTGTCCAGATTCTGGGCCTAAGGTTTGAGCTATATCTAGAAATACCTTGGCTACAAAGGCGGGGCTGTTATCTGATCTTATGATTACTGGCAGCCTGAAGCTAGGTATAATCTCCTGGAGTAATTTTTTGACAACTATAGAGGCAGTTTCTGTCTTAATGGGGTATGCTTTAATCTAACCCGAGAAGGTGTCTATGAGAGCTAGTAGATACTTATACCCTGACGCTGGTGGCTTAATTTTTGTGAAATCTATCTCCCAATGCTCTCCTGGGGAATTTCCGTGGGGCCCGAATTCTCAGGGGGACCCTCTTATCTTCCTTAGCATTTATTTGTGCACAGATATTACTTCTAGTGACTATGCCTTTAATTATTTTATTTAAGCTTGGTAGTACCTGCCTTGCAGAAGTTCAGAAATCTTGGTGATGCTAAGTGGGTAGCCTGGTGTAATTGGGCAACTCACGTCCGACCTAGAGCCTCTGGGACCAATAGTCTGTCATTTGGTAGGATCCACCAACCATCTGGTCCTTTGATGGCTTGCTTTTGTTCTGCCAATTTTTCTTCTTGTTTGGTGTAAGAGGGGGTCTGCGTAGGTCCAGGTACGGCAGGGTTACTAAAACTTGTAAAGGCCCCATTGGTTTTTGGGCGGCTTCCTTGGCAGTTTGGTCTGCGGCTCTATTTCCTCTGGCTGCAATTGTCTCTCCTTTCTGATGTCCTTTGCAGTGCACTATTGCAACTGCCCTTGGGAGTCAGATGACCTCTAATAAGGCTAAAATCTCTTCTTTATTTTTGATGTCCTTTCCCGCTGCAGTTGGTAACCCTCTTTCCCGGTGGATGGCACTGTGTCCCCATTGAAGGGCCTGGATTAAGGCCAAAAGTTCGACTTTTTGTGCCGTGGTTCCCCTATTTAAGGACTGTGCCCAAATGGTGCGGTTTAGGGTTACTACCGCTGCTCTGCATATCGGATGCCATCTTGAACATAATTGCTCTCAACCGTGAATAGTACCTTGTCTGGTGATGATAGCGGGACATCTGTCAGGTCTGGGCGAGCTGTTCGTACTGCGTCTGTTACCTCTGTGCAGTCCTGAATGGGTTCCTCGGGGTCATCATGTGGAAGCAGGCTGGCAGGGTTGATGGCCAGTGTCTTATGGAACTCGACGCAGGGCTGGTCCAGGAGAAGAGCTTGGCACTGGGTGATTCTGGTGTTTGACATCCATCTCTCCAGAGCACCTCGAAGGAGGGCCTCCACACCATGGGGTGTTATCAGGGCTAGTTCTTGACCCAGAGTCTTTTTATTTGCCTCTTTTACCAGCAATAATGTGGTGGCCACTGCCCGGAGGCACGCTGGCCACCCTGCTGCCACGGGGTCTAGCCTCTTAGCAACAGGTCTCTTCCAGGGACCTAGAGTCTGAATGAGAACCCCTTTGGCAATGCCCCTTACCTCACTCACGTAGAGGTGGAAGGGCTTCATGACGTTTGGCAAGGCCAGGGCAGGTGCTGAGAAAAGAGCTTTTTTTAGCTTCTCAAAGGTCTGTTGTTCCACTTTGGTCCAGTTCAGTGGACGCATTCTTCTAGTACTTGAGTATAAAGGTTTAGCAATATCCGCGATCCCCAATATCCATAGGTGGCAGTATCCAACTGCCCGCAGGAATTCCCGCTCCGTTCCCCTCAAAGGATATGGTGGTACATCCAAATAGTTTCTGTAGGAGGTCACGTCTATATAGGGGGTACGGACATTCTGGCATGATCAGAAATGAATGCGTTACCGTGTTCTTTCGAGGTTTACAGTCCTTTTTGATGTCCAAGGAAAACAGGAAATTTGTCTGGTGGCTCTCTGGACTGATGTTTTCTTAGAGGTTACGGGTCCCATCGGCTCTGTCAAGACTGAATAGGCTGACCCAGTGTCTACCAGAAAACTAACAGGTTTGCCCCTCACTTGTAAGGTTACCCTGAGCTCCTGGGGGCTCAATGGAAAGGAGCCCCAGTCCTGTCAGTTCTCTTCCTCTAAGTTAAAGACCCTTGGAGTCTGAGTCTCCCCTTTTGCTTCTCTAGGTAACCTGCCAGGACATTTTCTCTTGCAGTGCCCCTGCTTCCTACAATAAGCATACTAATTCCTTCCTATTTGCTGCTGGCCTTTCTTTTTTTTTTTTTTTCTATTTTTCTCTGTTCCATTTTATTACATGCACAAATTTTTATAAAAATTTTCACAATTTCAAATTAGCCTTCAAACCTTCCTTCTATGTCCTTCAGAAATGCATAAAAATGCCTCAGACCTTCTATTAAGTATTTCTAAACATGTCTAGCAACCAATGTTTCAGTATTGTATGCTAGACAAGGCAGCGGGGGAGGGAGCAGGCTCTGCAGCTGGTTCCCAGGCTAGCCAGGCCTCTAGCCGCTTGAGTCTCAAATGGCCACATTTTTTTTTATAGATAATGATTTCAGATTCTGATAAGCCTGAAAAGGGGAATTACTAGCTGTGCCTTCTTTAAGCCCCCTAACAGAACACGGTGAAAAGTGTCCAAGGAGTCGTCAGGGGTTCTTGGGTCTCATTGGGGCGCAGGGGGTCACAAGGGAATTTCTCTTTTCATCACTGCCTCCAGCAGCTATTCAAAACAATCCCTGGAGGGGATGGACACCGGGTGGGCGGAGGCAGGGAGCGAAGTGAGGGTCCCTGGTGGTGAAGGAAGGCTCCCATTCCAGGCGTTTTCATCTGGCAGTCCATTCTCTGTTCCCACTGGGAAAAGCGCTTGTCTCCTGCCAATGAAGGTGGCATGGGGGGGACCAGTGACCCTTACACTGCAATCAGACTTTCTGACCTTTTTGAAAAGCCCCTCTGCTTGAGTGTGTTTCTATTAAAATTATTGATTTTAAAATTATAATTTAAGAGTTGACACACACACACAAAGACCAAGTGGCCCACAAAATATTTTCCTTTCCTTCCTAAAGATTTTATAATGTGCTGTAATCATTAATCACATCAAAGTTAAATGACCAATTAAGACAAACACTTCTGAGACCGTTTCTCTACCACTGATTAAGACTGGGTGGCAGTAGGTGTCAGAAATAAGATTCATTTAGTTTTTGAGCTTGCTGGGAATACTTGGTGACTTTGCCAGCTCAAGCTTCTTTCTTATAAATAGTTAACTTTAAAATATGGTCCCTGCTTTTAACCTCTTGGACCACAATTGTTACAACTTCATACCTTCAAATGAATAAACATAGACAGAAATGTTGTTAGGCGGGCCGATTCCCCCTCTGACAGAGAGCAAACACCCCTGGGAAAAAAGAATCCCAGTGTCCACTCAGGGGGGTTGCTACCCGTCAGAGCACTCAGCCTTAAACAAATTAAATGTTTCTTTTTTTTTTTTTTTTTTACAGATTTCTATATATGAACAAATAATTATAACCAGGCAGACAATAAAATATCAAACAAACAACTGTCCTTATATCATTTCAGTAAATAAGTATTCTTACATTCTTGGGATCTAAGCAGATAACAGGAATACTGCCTCTAAGTCCCCTGATGGGGGCCTCCCTTTCCTACCGTCGCTTTTTCTGGCTTCTGCCATAGGCCAGTTGGCGGGACCAGTGTGTTGAAGGAAAAGTCATCCTGCAGTCCGGCTCGGGGAGGGACAGGTTACACATAGAGCGTTATTTCAGGAGAGGCAAAACATTGATAAAAGCTCAGTAATCTAATTACACAATCAAAGGTTAAACAGGAAGGGAAGAACCACTCAATGTCCTCTGAGAGGATTTTAACAAACTGATAACAAACTGACAAAACCTTGACAAATCAAAACTCAACAAATAATATATACATATAGGGCCCAATTATGACAGAAAATATAAGACAAAAAGACAAAACGAACAGTCCTGATACCAACATGACAAAATACAAAACAAACACCTGTTGAGAGGGAGAGCCTCCAGCCCCTTCTGGAGGGTCCCTCTCTCCTCTCGCAGGAGGAGATTTCTTGTGAGCTGAAAGCCTGGATGGCCTCCTGAAAGAAAATATTTTTAATCCAGTTACAGATGCTATTAGAATCAGAATGAGAGAGGAAGGGAAAGATCAGGTTGTGTCCTCTATGAGGATCCTAATAACTGAAAACAGTAAGTTAAACAAACAGTTAACGGGGTCTATAAAGAGTTAATAGTAACTTCAGCCTTAATTTCACGTTGGACTATGATGTCACAGGCAGGGACAGGGCCTGTAAATCTCTCCGCCCTGTGAAGCTGTTAGCTGGGAGTCTCCCAGCACCAAAAGAGATAAGGAAGCTGTAAATAAAAGTTATTTTGTTCTTTGAAATGTTATAAATGGATACTTTTAAATCAACCCTAGGACTTTAAAATTTATTTTAATACAGTAAATTCACAAATCAGAGCAAACTGAAACTCCTATTTATATAAACAGAGGAATTTTTATTATCTAAGTGGGCTGATTCCCTCCTTGACGGAGAACAAAGGACTCTGAGAAAAAGGTGTCTCAGCAGCTGCTAAAGACCTTTGTATTTCGCCACAGCAGGTCCGCCCCATCTTTAAATAAATTAAACAGCAGAAAGAGATAACAAATACTTTCACATTTATATTTATATACCAAACAATCTGAGTTTTTGACTTCTATTAGATATTTACCAGAGTTTAAACAGTCACCTGATTAATTTGCCTGAGGAAGCTCTATGGCCTCTGGTGGGGGAGGTTAAGCTCCCCTTTCCACTCACTTGGAGTGGACTGAGTCTATCCCATAATGTTTGTCCAGTAAGTCCACAGAAGTCCACAGAAAGACACAGAAACCAAACAGACAAAGACACTGAAAAGCTGGACGATGGCCCTGTGCCAACCAGCGGGAGCGACCCGTTTCGTCCCAAAGTTTGAGGGGAAGCCACTCCCCTCCAAATGGGGGTTTTTACGCCCCTCCAAACGGGGGTTTTTACGCCCCTCCAAACGGAGACTACCAGGCGTCCCTGGCTCTCCTCCACCCTTGGGGCGTCCCCCAGGGCTGCAACCTGTGGCCCTCCAGGCACGTCTACCGGCCACTGCTTGGCCACTCTCACGAGTCGCCGAACGGCTGCCAAACCAAAAGTGCGCGTGCACACAACACCAGACCAACTGGCGAAACAACTGGCAAAACACAGGACAAAGACAGACAATCTCGGGGTACCCCTTCTTACCTCCAAGGTCGACTCCGTGGATGAGAGGGGGCCGTCAATTTCCTGGCCAACGCACCAAATGTAAGACCCCCAAAAGGAGACCCTTACATTGTCCCACGAATCGATGGGGACCCCAATCAACCGCAGGAGGCGTCACTTGATGCAAACAGCAAGAGGCTTTATTCCAGCATGCTGGGGCTCAACCCGTAACTCCCGCAGGAGCAGAGGAGTTCAGCCGCCCAGTAGAAAATTTTACAGGCTTATAAAGGCAAAAACTACACGTTGGGAGGGGTCACACACGGGAGGGAGCAGAAGGGGACCAAAGCTGCCGGGAAATTCCAAAGGGGAGCTGTTAGTTACATATTTTATGATAGGGCAACAACAATCCCACCTGGTAATCTCATATTCTGTGTTTCTCTATTTGTCTGAACAACACTGCTCTGTTTATTCTTTGCTCGGGGCTTTTTCCAGAGGGAGACTTTGAGGAGTTGAGATAAGACACACAGCTTTAATGGTCTTGTTCCCATCACTGGGAGAGGGACCTTGAGGAGTTGAGATAAAATACATACTCAGCTTTACCAGCACAGGGGGAGAGACCTTGGGGGGTGGGGGGGTTGAGATAAAACAGCTTTTGAATAAACTCTTTATTATTCTTTCACACCTGCTAAGAGCAGATAACGTTGTCCACCCAAAACCAAAAGTAATCAGGCTTGGAGAACTGATTGGTGTCACTTCTGAAAAACCTTGAGTTTATGTCAAACTAAAAGTCATCCACTGTGAGGGCACGCCCAGGAGAGGCTGACTCCCAAAGGCAAACGCCGGAGGGTCCTAGCAGTTTCTCTGCCCAAGGGGAGCCATGCAGATGGGTTATATCTGCCGACCTTGTTTACGTAAGCAAGGGGCTGTGGAGGCAGCCAAGAGGAAGGACACGAGAAAGGGGAAACTAGGCTTGAGAAATCGGTGGAGGGACCCGAGCTGGTGGATTATACCAACCTGGCAGCTTATGTAGGCAGCACAACCGTGGCATAAGCGGGACGGAAGAATTGTGGTTGGAAGGAATGATTCTCTCATTGCAAATTAAGGAAAGAAAGAGGAATATACAAAAATATAAATTTTATAAATGAATGGCAGAGCATAAATTACAAAACACGATCCTGAATTTCTTAAGAAAGGCTCACAATTATCTCTTTCTTTGCAATATATACCTGACTGAAGTCCAGAGGGAAACTTCCCCTTGTGCCATCTATCCCTTTGGGAGAGCAGGTCCTAAAATAATAATTTGTCCGTACTGCCTTCAAGATAGGAAGGAAGATTAAAATAGAAAAACTCAGAAGCCTCTGGCAGAAAGTAAGGAGGAATAAAGAACAACTAGCTAACATACCGGCCGAAAGTAAATGACACACCTTAGAGGACAGCCTCAGGGAGAAATGCAAGGTCAGATACACTCCCAGATTGGGAGAGAAAGTAACCAATAACCCTGACACATTAATACCAGTAATTCAAAGGGCTTCACCTGAAGAGGTGATCCCAATACTTCTACATACAATTCATAATCTTCAGGAAGATAATGATAAGGGCAAAAGATTAGCACAAAAGGTGATAGGACAATATTCTAGCAAGCCAGCCATAGTAAGAAAAAAGGTGGTGAGGAAGGAAGGAACAAAAGGTGAAGGAGAGACAGTAGAATTTTCCTCCTTCACTAGACAAGAAATGAATGAACTTAGAGGCCTATTAATAAAGGGAGAACTGACAGACATTGATTGGTTGCTACATCTGTATGAGAAGGGAGGCCACACCCTTATGGTCAGTGCAGATGAATTATCACAAGTAATTGATGCAATAGAACACCCAAAACTAAGAGAACAACTACTAAAAGACATAGAACAGCAAGGAAGACAGGCACTGGCGTCTATATGGCACTGGGTGTCTAAGGCTTGGAAAAAGTCTTTTCCCCATATAGATTTCTCCTCATCACAATTTTCAAAACCATGGAATAATATAGGCCAGCTCCAACATCAATTGAGAAATTAACTATCCTTAATGGAATATACCATGGAGATAATCCCTGGGAAGCCACTAACGTGGATGGCATCATAAGATGTCTAATAAAGAATGCACCCGAGGGATATAAAATACAAATGCAAAATTTATTAGCAGGATCAAGAACCCCAAATGAGATTAAGGAAAAAAATCACCCTCCATCAGGATAATGATTACAGATAAAAAAAAATTCACCTTTGTAGCAAATGAGAAGAAAACACAAAATTACTATTTTTTCACTAAAATAAAGGAAGGAAATAAGGGGACCCCAGAATATGTATAGAAATAATAATAATTTCCAGAACAAGGGAAGAAATTGGACACAACCAAAGCCATACCTAGCACAGCAAAAACCTTACTGGGAGGTGAATAACCCTTTCTTTAAAAGGGGGCCTCCACAAAACCCATTTACTAAAAATCAATCTGGAAATTCATTTAACAAAACCTAATCCAGAAACCCCTTCCCCACTTACTAATCTAAGAATAACCCATTTCAACAACAACCCAGAAACAATCCATTCAGACAACAGGGAAACTACCAAGGCCCCCGCCCCCAATGGAAGGGCAACCAAGGGGGCATAAGGAGAAACTAATCTCTCTTGCTCTAGCAGACTAGTTCTATAGGGAAAATGATAACAGGCCATATATTACTTTGAATATAAAACCCCAAGATGATTTAATCTTACCTAAAACATTTTTAATAGACACTGGATCCCAAATCTCCTTAATGGCCATAGATAATATACCCACAAAATCCTGTGAAAACACAATTTCTATTGAAAGAATCACAGGAAATATTATTAAGGCAAATCCAATAGACTGTAAAATAGTGTACAGAAATAGACAGATTAAATACATTGGGATTCTACAGGAAGAACAGTACCAAATAAGGTCATCAACAAATTAGAGTCACTTAAAAGCCCCACATCAAAAAAGGAAGCACAACAAGTTATGGGATTATTTATGTTTTGGAAACAACACATACCATATCTGTCAGACATAGCAAAACCTATATACAAAATAACTAGAAAGGCAGTAAACTTCCAATGGAATAAAGAGCAGGAAGAAGCTTTCCAACAATTAAAACACTACATCCACCTCTTCTCTCAACTACAAAATATACAACCAGGTGACAAGGTAGTTCTAGATATTGCTTTTATATCAGAACATGGTAATTGGGGACTATATAAAAAAGGGAAAGATGACCATAAGCTAATGCCAGTGGGATTCTGGTCCAAGAAATTTCCATACTCTCATTTTAAATACTCATATTTTGAGAAATTGATTTGGACTTTATATGCAGCACTGCTACACACAGAACCTCTGACAGGACAACAGCCAATAACAGTCAGGAGTACCCTGCCTCTTAAGGCATGGTTAAATATGTCAGCGGAAGAGTTGGCAGGTAGCCAAATTGAAGAAAAGGTACTCGCGTGGAAGTGGTACATAAACACGCGTAGTAGAACCAGCCCTCCTCACCGAGGAGGTAAACAAACTTGAGGTGGAGCCACCCACCTGTGCCAACAAGTTTGAACCTATAGAGACACCTATAGGTATACAGGGACCAAAATACACCCCTGTATTAAAGAATGCCTGGTTTACAGACGGATCAGCCCCTGTATCCGGTGACCGCAACACTTGGAGGGCAGCAGCCTTCATTCCCGCGACACAACAAGCTCTTACTGTGTCTGGTGAGTCCAATTCTGCACAACATGCAGAACTTATAACCGCATATATGGCTATACAGGAAGCAGTGCGGACACAAAAACATAAAATATATATATTTACAGACTCTTGGGCAGTATATAATGGCATTATATTATGGTCAGGAAAATGGAAACAAATTAATTGGCAAATTAATGGTAAAGATTTATGGTCTAGAGAATATTGGGAAAAGATATATATTTTATCACAAAAGATAAAAATATATGTAACACATGTCAATGCACATGCTAGTGACAGATCTAATAGATCAACTAGCAAGGACTAACACCAGGAAATAACCTCACTATCACTGATAAATATAAATCTTTAGCAATAATATTAGCATTAAAAAAGGAAGATAACAATTCCTACTCCTTGCCACCAATTCCATCAATTAAATTAAAAAAGGAAGATGGAAAATACAAAATACAACCTCCAGAATTAGAAATGAAATTGACCATACCATTTATCGCACAAATACATCAAACATTAGGACACATAGGACAATCAGCACTTATAAACTGGTTTCTAAAAAGAAACATAAAAGCCCCGATCAGAGACATTAAATCAGCCATAAATGCATGCACTGTTTGCAAAGGAACACATGTTCCTCACACTTCAGCCACCTAGAATGAATAAACCATATATACCCAACCAACTCTTACAGATAGATTTTATTGGACCTTTAAAAGTACCATATTCACAAAAATATGCATGCACATTAGTGGATGTAAATACAGGAATCCTTGCTGCCACAGCATCGTCACATCCAGATGCAAATACAACATTACACTCCCTAAATACCTGGATGATGCATTTTGGCCCGCCACAAATCATAGAATCAGATCAAGGATCACACTTTACTGCCACATCTGTACAAAAGTTGGCAGCAGAATATGACATAGATTGGAACTTTCACTTATCATACAACCCAACAGCAGCAGGAACAATTGAAAGACACAATGGACTCCTCAAACATAAAATGCAAACACTATTGATGGATAATAAATATCCATCTTTACAAGTTCTTTTAAATAAAGCATGCCTTTTATTGAATTCTAGACCTAGACAGAACAGACCCTCCCCCCTAGAACAACTATATCTTCCACACATTGAAAATATCAATGAATACCAATTCAGCCCTCCACCTAGAACAAATAGGAAAATTCCTTACAAAATCTTAACAAAAAACTCTAAGGATAACTCCTTGTCCTTGCAGGAAATCATAGCTGACAGCGGAGCCTCACTTTACTGGACAGTAAATGATAAGGGAGAATTACAACAAACCAAAATCCAAAACACACAACCAAGATTTTAAATGAACATTATATTATTTATTTATTGTCTTATCTCAGCCATAATCACTCTTACACTTCTCCTATCACTCATATCATACATTGAACAGAATGTGCACAAGAATGTTTGCCAGGAGAAACAGCTGTACATTTTCATGCTCTACTCAGAGACTATATTGCCATAGGAGAACAAGCAATCTATTCTGCTTACAGATACCCAAGCACACTTCCACCATTAACAACCCCAAATGAATTACTCAATATAATTTGTATAGGAGAGTTAAATGCAGAATATTTGACACCACCTTGGAACTATATCCCTGCAATCTCTCAGAGAGAACTTGAAGACAGAGAAAGATGGGAACATATGATGGAACTAGATGGCCCAGAGGAATTTTCCACTGGACATTGATTTTACTCTCTACTAATATTATTGTTAATGATGTTATTTCTAGTGCTTCTAGCACTATGACTAGTTTTAGTACTTCTACTAATGCTGATATTACTACTGAAGTGCCTGCTACTGCTTTACCTACTACTACTTTATCTACTACTATTACTACTAATAATACTGGCAAGCCAGATACCATAAAACCAGCTATAGCCCATAAATTATCCATAAAACTAACTAAACCAAACAAACATTATGTTTTCCACCACCCCATCACACTTACAGCAAATAACTCAATCTTTTCACTAACTATAGGTGATTTTTCTTTCAATACCTCTTTACAATATTACCCCACATACAAAATGTGTCCATCATATTACCACCCAGATTTTTGCCAACTTAAAACATTGAATTATGTACAAAATTCTATGAGAACATATGGTCACACTCAATTGAAAGAATGCATTTCCCAACAATGGTTTCAGGACTCTCTGACTCTGAGATCAGTTTCCATTATAGATGTCCAATCAAGAGATCCTCCCACAACAACTTATCATATAACTAATGATACCCTTATAACTCTCAACTCCAAATTTATAAACATAGTTCAAAATGTAGATCCATATTTAAAAATAGAAAATAATTCATGCATTCAGAGAGCACTAGTTAATGTAGTTCCAATCCAAGAACATCTCATGCATTTTTGGTATACAGGAGAACTAGGAGATGAATTTGAGGATTATGATGAATATGATGAATATGAGGAGATGATGAACACAGCAGAGACACCCACAATAGAGGATACAACAGAGGCATCCACACCTACACTCACAACAGAAACACCCATATCAACCTACTTCAACAGACAAGCATTCTTTTCACCGCCCACCACGAACCCAACCCTACCAGAAGGCTTTCTTATCTCACCATATTATAACATGACACATAATTGTAAAGGAAAATGGTATGACTTATTATCAATATTATTTAACAAGCTTTCCAAATTTTCCAACATTTGGCAACTTTTGTGTAGGTATTAAATGTTTCATGTCAAAGTCTGAATATGGCCCTGTAATGATAACCTATTTAACTGATGCCATCACACCAGAAGAATATTTAGCTCATGATAACAACTATTGGCCATTTAGACACATACCTCAGATGATGACGGACCTCATTAGTCCTTTCAATTTTGACTCTGGCGAAAATATGCATAAACTTTGGAATTCACCTATGTTTGGCACCAAATATCAAATTTGCTTTCCAGCAGCTATATCTAATAATTCCCTTCATATTAATACTACTGGGACAAACTTTACTCATTTTTATACCAAACTAGAACCAGCTATATATTGTATTGACCCCAACAAGAAATTGGCCAAATCTGTTCTAAATCTATTACAAAGACTAACCCCCAAAATGCTATATCCAAATTCTTACAAACTAAGATCACAGCAATTTCTAGGATTCTGGAATATAAATTATACCATCCTTCATTACCCAGATATAATTACACATACCTTTACAGAAATCCCACAAGGAGAACAATTTGTCATGAATTCAACCCACATTTGTTCTAATATCATAGCCATTGGTAAAATCAACCCACCAATTATGCCCTCCTATAACTGCTCTACATTATCCACAAAAATGACAATGGCTATAATGGATTGGTTACAGTCTAAAAGATACATACTAGAACAGGCTAATTCCTTAGCAAATGTAACTATGTTTTTCTCTAACTACACACAGAAATTTTTCCTTTATTCATGTTTAATTCCTCTACAACATCATATCTATTAGATTGCTCCCCAAGTGTCACAGAAATGCTCACCTATGCAATTATTCCTAAACATGATCAACAAGCATGACAACCTACATTTTTAAACCACCCATACTCATATGGACCATTCCCCATTATAAGCTATAGAAATTTTACATTTAGTTACACCTCTACAAACATTCTTTCAAATCTTACAGCAGGCCAACAACACCAAACAACCTATACAGTTCTTTATCCCAACTCAACATTAAGACCAACCCCTATACACTAAATCACTCACATTTTGCTTGCAGAGGATATGACCCACTCATTAGTTTACATTATAATATTTCTTATGGACTAAAACCTACTTCTTGGTATACAACCTTTGGAGCCTATATTAATCCATCAAAAGCAAAACATATAGCTGGGTCCTTCACTACTGGTTTTCAATCATATATGCTACATTACTTAGACGGCGGATGGAAAAAATTATTCCTCCACCACCATTCACCCATGACTAATTCTCTTCTACCCTTCACTGATTTCTACTATATACCTAATATAGCTGATAAATGTTATAATAACCTATTAGAACCATGTATCATACAAAGAGGTTGCTACAATTCTACGACATGCCTAAGAACCTTACATTTCTCACCTGTCTATTATTATGGCATTACAAAACCTGCACCTAAACTTCTTGAGGCCCCATCAGTAATTACACAAATCAATAACCCAGGTAGACTAATTTTCCAACCACAGATTCAGAGAACTACCATATACTTCTCACCAGATGATTTTCTAGCCTCCTCATTAGTCAAAGCTTGTGCAGATGTAGAACCCCCAATTCCAATCAGAAATGCACCATTCCCTCAAAAATTTAGACAACATTCAGGAAGGAAACTCTTACAACTAGGCGTAGCTTCCTTTGCATTGGCTTCAATCGCAGCATCTATATCTATAGCAAATGCAGTTAAAATTAATCAATTAACTAATGATTTAAATAAATACTTCCACCATACAACCAAATTTGAAACTAAGACATTAGAACTAATTTCTAAATCATTTGATAGTGTCTATCAATTGGCAGCACAAACCCATCAGCAAGTCATGCTCTTATCAGACATAGTTAAAGAACAGGATCACTATATGCACACATTACATCAAGACATAGAGGACATTAATCAAAGATTCCAAAAATACCAATTTAGACAACAATGTCAACTTATACAAAATTCCCTAACACAAGCCCAAGGAGACCTTTTGTCTCTCATTGTCAGGGGACAAGGACTGAAGCCCATTGTGGAATGATGCAATAGCTGCAATTGACTTTACAAAACCTATAGGATGTTCCTACTCAGATTGTGAACTTTCAATACTCACAGCAGTAGGAGGAGAAAACTTAGTGGCATATCCTACATTGAATATACCAATACACATAAACAATAATGAATATGCAATGCCTAATGGAAACATGCTATATGTGGAACCTTATTTCTTCTTAAAATATTCACTAATACAATTCACTCCAAATATCTTCATTGCATCCCAACCACTATCTGTAGATACATTTCCTGTATCACTTCTTCCACATGACCCAAGACCCCTCATGTATAATATAGGCAGACACAACTTTGTCTCCTGCTTTACAATATGCTGTTTGGAGGAGTGGAGAAATGGTATAATATTAAAAATTAAAGGGCTAGAGTAGGTATTCCCCTTAGTTTATTTGAAATTAAACATAAAATTGCATAGGCAAATAAAAGGTATCATTCTGGGTTGGTGTGTGGAGGGATATTGAGTGGATTTTCTGGAGTATAATTATCAGGGTCTCCTAGGAGATCAGAAGAGAATGGTACTATTAATATGAGTAAAAATCCTAGAATATCTTTATCTGTGTAGTATGGGTGGAAAGGAATTATATCTATGTCAGATGGAATTCCTGTTGGGTTGTTGGATCCTGTTTTCTGTAGATAGTGAACTATTACTATAGTGAAATAATAAATGGGAGTTAAAAGTGAAAAGCGAAAAATTAGGTGAGGGTGGCTTTGTCTACTGAGAATCCACCCCAAATTCATTTGACAATTTCTGTTCCAATATATAGCATTGCAGACAGTACATTCATGATTACTGCTGCTCCCCCAAAGGATATTTGTCCTCATGGCAATAAATACCCCATAAATGCTGTTGCTATAATGGTAAATCTATATTAATAAAAGTGTGATATGCTAATTAGTCAAACAGCAGAAGAGGGCAGTTGGGGGCAACCAGGCCTACAGGGGAGGACAGTTGGGGGGGACCAGGCCTGCACGGGAGGACTGTTAGGGGTGACCAGGTCTGCAGGGGTGGTGGGCAGTTGGGGGTGACCAGGATGGCAGGGGAGGGCAGTTAGGGGCAATCAGGCCAGCAGGGGAGCAGTTAGGTGTCCATCAGGCTGGCAGGGGTGTGGATAGGGGGTGATCAGGCTGGCAGGCAGAAGCAGTTAGGGGCAATCAGGCAGGCTGGAAGGTGAGCAGTTGGGAACCAGCAGTCCTGGAATGTGAGAGGGATGTCCAACTGCCTGTTTAGGCCCAATCCCGGTGGGTCCCAGACTGGAGAGGGTGCAGGCTGGGCTGAGGGACACCCCCTGCCCCATGCACGAATTTTGTGCACCAGGCCTCTCGTTTTAGATATAAAAGTATAGTAATTTGTGGAATTGCTGAGGGAGTAATATTATTAAAATGTAAAACCCAGCAAATATATTCCCAATTAGGAGGTGTTTAATTGATTACAATAGTAGGGGACTAGTTTCATTCATTAAAATTAAAACTGGAAATGAAGGTTGTCCTAGTAGGGCAAATAAAATAATACGAGTATTATAGAGGCTGTTAGGGATGTAGTGGCAAGATTAATATGACTTAGGCATTGGTAATGATGTGTTGGTGGTTTTGATTATTAGATCCTTTGAGGAAAAGCCTGTTGGGAAGGACATTCCTGTTAGTGCCAAACTCCCTATGATTAGTGCAGTAGTGGTAAATGGTAATGTTTTAAACAGGACTTCTATTTATTGTAATATTTTGCTCATCACCTAAACTATGAATAATAGATATGAGCATACAAATAGAATGGTTTTGAAAATTCCTGTGTGCACATTTGAGGAAATGCCAGGTGTGTTTGGTCTTCACCAATAGTAATGATTATTAGGCCTAGTTGGTTTGGGGGAGAAAGCCACAATTTAAAAATATATATTTTAAATATCATTTTAAGTTAAGGGACAGTTTGCTGTAAAGAGTGTAGTAATTGCTCATAATCATAGAGTTATGATTTGAATCATCTTATTATTTTCTGTTGGTAGGTAGAATCAAATATGTAGGAAGATTCCTGCGATAACTATTGTGCTTGAGTTGAGAAGGGCTTAGACAAGTGTTGGTGCATTTATTGTGCAGAATAGTCATGGATGCAATCTGAATTGAGCTCATTCAGTGGCAGCTGAGAGTAAGCCTATAAATGGGATTAGTATTGTCTATGTTACGTGTAAAAATCTCTTGCAGTTCTCATGTATTGGAGTTGGCCATAAATCATGCTATTGATATGATAAACCCAATATCTCTGATGTGGTTATTAGGTTTGCCTGTAGAGCAGTGATGTTAGCATCTGCTAAACTTTATGAGTCGATAAGTAAAAAGGATATGATTCCTAATCCTTCTCAGCCAATGAACAATTAAAACAGGTTACTAGCAGTAACTAACATTAGTAATGCAATGAGGAATATTAACAGGTACTTGAAGAATTGGTTACTATTAGTGTGTAAAAGTGTACACTTTATTGAAAATTCTGTAATAGATCATGTGGCAAATAGTGCCACTGGTACAAATATTATTGCGAATAGTCTAATAATTGTAGTGTTAATTGTCCTATCTAATAAATGAGTAATATGCAAATTAACCACCACTCCACTACACCCACAAGCCATGCCCACAAGCCAATCAGGAGAAAATATGCAAATACACCCAACCAAGATGGCTATGGCCACAGAGAGCAGGAGGGAGGCTTGGCTTTCCCCAGCAGTGGAGGAAGCCAAGCTTTCCGCTTGCCCTTGCCGGCCTAGGCCTCCACTCAAGGCTAGAAAGTTTCAATGATAGAAGATACATAAATCCAAACAGAAATAGCGACAGCCACGGAGCTGGAAAGAGCAGGAGGCTAGAGTTGCCCCTGGCGATGGAGGAAGCCAAGCCTTTCGCACACCCTGGCTGGCCCAGGCCTCCACTTAAGGCTACAAAGTTTCAATTATAGAAGATACATAAATCCAAACAGAAATGGCTGCTTCCTCAGAGCAAGCAGAAGGCTTGGCTCTGCTCCAGGCTACAAAGTTTCAATTGTAGAAGATAAATAAACCCCAGATACCAGGGCCTCTGCTGGGGTCACAAGGGGGCATGGCCAGACTGCAAACCATCAACAGCCCCTCACCCAGGCTGCCCCATGCCCCAAGGGAATCCCCACCCTGATCTGGGACATCCTTCAGGGCAAACCAGCTGGCCCCCACCCGTGTACCAGGCCTCTATCCTATCTAATAAAAGAGTAATATGCAGATTGACCATCACTCCAACACACAAGATGGCTGCCCCCATGTGGTCAAAGATCCTGCCCCCATGTGGACACAAAATGGCCAACACAAGATGGCCAGCAGGGGCAGGCAGTTGGGAGGGACCAGATTTGCAAGGGAGGGCAGTTGGGGGCGATCAAGCCTGCAGGGGACGGCAGTTAGGAGTGACCAAGTCAGCAGAGGAGGGAAGTTGGGGGCGACCAGGCCTGCAGGTGAGAGCAGTTTGGGGGGACCAGGCCTGCATGGGAGGGCAGTTAGGGGTGACCAGGCCTGCAGGGGAGGGCAGCTAGCGGCAAACAGGCTGGCAGGGGAGCAGTTAGGCATCAATCAGGCTGGCATTGGAGAGGTTAGGGGGTGATCAGGCTGGCAGGCAGAAACGGTTAGGGGCAATCAAGAAGGCAGGCAGGCGAGCAGTTGGGAGCCAGCAGTCCTGGATTGTGAGAGGGATCGGGCCTAAACGGGCAGTCGGACACCCCTCGAGGGGTCCCAGATTGGAGTGGGTGCAGGCTGGGCTGAGGGACACCCCCCATGCACAAATTCTGTGCACTGGGCCTCTAGTCCTATATAATAAAAGCCTAATATGCTAAGTGTCTGGTCATTCAACCAATCAAAGTTGGTCTTTCAACCAATCAAAGCATAATATGCTAATAATATACTAAGATTGCTCAACTGCTTGCTCTGATGTTCATTGACCACCAGGGAACAGACAGTTGACTGGTTGACCTGTCACTGTGACATGCACTGACCAGCACGGGGCAGATGCTCTGAATGGTTGGTTAGCTTGATGCTGGGGTTCAGCCGATTAGGACTGAGCAAGATGGACTGGACATGCCAAGGAGTCCTCCCATGGCCCTTTCCCTGCTGGCCAACCTCCTATGTCCCTTCCTGACCCCGAATGGGCACCAGTGGGGTCCCTTGGCCTGGCCTGCACCCTCTCACAATCTGGGACCCCTCAGGGGATGTCAGAGAGCTAGTTTCAGCCTGATGGCAGAACAACCAGTTGCTATGACATACACTGACCAACAGGGAGCAGACGCTTAATGCAGGAGCTGCCCCCTGGTGGCCAGTGAACTGCTACAGGGGGAGTGCTGCTCAGCCAGAAGCCAGGCTCACGGCTGGCAAGTGCAGTGGCAGTGGTGGGAGCCTCTCCTGCCTCCATGTCAGCACTAAGGATGTCCAACTGATGGCTTAGGTCTGGAGGCTCCCTGTCCCCCAAGGGCTCCCGCACTGCAACAGGTCACAGGCCAGCTGAGGGATCCCCCTCCAGTGCACGAATTTCATGCACAGGGCCTCTAATTAATAATAGTAAGGGATATAGATACAGTATTATAAAGATGTTTTCACATGTAGAAGAGGGTTTGCGGTTATTGACTTGATAGTTATGCTTACCTCACTGAGTTACAAACTATCTAAATCTATATTCTGTAAAACCATAATATGCAAATAGACCGAACAGTGGAACAACGGAACTACGGAACAAGCAGTTTCTATGACATGCGCTGACCACCAGGGGCCACACGTGGAACATGGTGGGTATTGGCTGTGGAGGGATGGTGGAGCTGGTGAGTGGGTGCGAGAGCAAGGCAAGGCACCAGTTGCTGTCATCGGGGAGAGCCTCTGGTGGTTACTGAAAATTCTTTGCTCCTGCATGCTGCAGTCCTACCAGGTGCTTGCAACTGCTGCTGGTGCCCACATCTGCTGCCAGCACCGGCCTTACTTGCATCTGCTTCCAGCACTGGAGCCGCCACTTAACGCCCACTGCTGGCACCTAACGGCGCTGGTCCCAATTTCTTGGTGCTGTTGGGTGTGAGTGGCAGCTGCTGGCCCCAATCACACCTGAGGGCTTCTCCACCTCCCCCTGCTCCTGAGGGGTGATTGGGGCAGCAGCCACTGCTCACACCCACTGACTACACTGGCCCAGCTTGCACTCACTGCTGGTGCTGGCCCAATCACTTCACGTCATCAGTGGGTGTGAGCAGGGCTAGTACTGTCAGCGTGTGAGAGAGGCAGCAGTGTGAGTGGGGCTGCCAGCATACAGGAGAGGCCAGGTGGGGGCACGGAGGATGGGCCAAAACCTGCCCCTGTGACCACCACTGCCTCATAGCCCACAGTTCCTTTCAAGGTGCACAAATTCATGCACTGGGCCCCTAGTCAGTATATTAAAAGTTGGTAATAATACTAGGTGAACTGGTTAATAATACAGATTTTTTTCAATAGATGGAGTTACACATATGTTGATATATATGCGATTTGATATGTATGCTATTTTGTTGTATTGACAGCATGCTTCAAAACTTTATATGTCAAATTTTCTGAAGTTGTTAACATCATAGATATTTTTACACTTAAAAATGTCAAGTTTTAATTCATTATTTTGAATTAAAGTGCTGCTGAATGTTTTTGTATATTTCAGGAAGCTTATGATGAACATGCTCTATCTCAAGATACTTGTGAATGCTGTTTTAAATGCTTTAAAAGTGAAGATTTCAACATGAAAAACAAAGAATGTTCAGGTCAAAAGATAAAGTTTGAAGACCAACAATTACAAGCATTATTGGATGAAGATGCATGTCAAACTAAAAACAACTTGCAGAAAGATTAAACGTTGCTCATCAAACAATTTACAAGCAATGGGAAATCTTTTAAAGGAAGGAAAATGGATGCCACAGAAACTGAACAAAAGACAAATGGAAAACTGAAAAGTCATCAGTAAAACGTTGCTTCAATGGCATGAAAGAAAGTCTTTTTTGCATCAAATTGTGACTGTTGATGAAAAGTGGATTTATTTCGAGAATCCCAAAAGCAAAAAATCATGGGTTGATCCAGGTCAACAACCAACAACATTGAATGCAAGGCCAAATTGCTTCAGAAAGAAGACAATGCTCTGTGTTTGGTGGGATCAGGAAGGTGTGGTGTATTATGAGCTTCTAAAACCAGGTGACACCATTAATATTGATTGCTACCAACAATAAATAACCAATTTAAACCATGCTTTGATTTTGAAACAACCAAAATGTTCCACAAGACACGGCAAAGTAATTTTGCTTCATGATGACACACCATCACACACTTCAAAACCAGTTAAAGACACGTTAAAAGATCTTGCCTGAGAAGTATTAACCCACCCGCTGTTCACCAGACCTTTCTCCTTCAGATTACCACTTGTTCCAATCCATGGCACACACACTTTCTGAGCAGCACTTCAATACGTACGAAGAATTGGAAAACTGGGTCTTGGAATGGTTTGCCTCAAAACAAGAAAAGTTCTTTTGGGACGGTATCCACAAATTACCTGAAAGATGGGGGTAATGTGCAGCTAGCAATGGACATTACTTTGAATAAAGCACTTTTGATGTTTCTCTTGAAATTATCGTGGTTTTTTTTTTTAATTACAAAATCCACATTATTAACCGGTACACCTAATAATAATAATTTCTAGCTGAGTGATAGATAACTTAGAGCAGTAAACTATAAAATACAACTACAAATAATTCACCAATTAAGTTGATTGAGAGGGGTAATGGTAGGTTGGCAAAACTTGCTAGAAATCATCTGGCTGCCATTTGAGGGAGTATCATTTGTAACCCCCAGGCCAAAATCATGGTTTGACTTTGGACTTGTCCATGATTAGAATTTGTTAAGCAAAATAGTATTAAGGTTGTGATACCATACACAATTATTAATACTGTTGCTCCTATAAAATTTCAAGGTGTTTGAGGGAGAAATTCTACAATTATAAGCAATATATGACTGACAGATGGGCTTGCAATTAATGATTTTGTCTTTTTAGTGTAGGCTAGTCATATTTATGCCTCATAAAGGTAATATTAGGAAAAGATATGCTATGAACTTGGTCAAGTGATTTAATATTGTTGTAATACATAGTGTTTCATATCCCCCTAATTATAATAGTACAACTACTCAGACAATTGAGCCTGAAATATGGGCTTCAATGTGTGCTTTGGGCAATCAAAGGTGGAAGCCATACAGAGGTATCCTCTCTAATAAAATGGTAATATGCAAATTAACCATCACTCCGCTACATAAGCCACGCCCACCAGCCAATCAGGGCGAGTATGCAAATTAACCCCAATCCAAGATGGCTACAGCCACAGAGAGCAAGGTTTCCTAGGTAACAGAGGAAGCCAAGCTTTCTGCCAGCCGTTGCAGTCCTAAGCCTCCACTCAAGCTACAAAGTTTCAATTATAAAGGTAAACAAATTCAAACAAATGGCGGCAGAATGGAGCTTGAGAGAGCAGGCCAGGGTTGCCGGTGGCAACAGGGGAAGCAAAGCTTTCCGCACACCCTGGCCAGGCTCACCCGCTTAAGGCTACAAAGTTTCAATTGTAGAAGGTGAATTAACTGCCACAGAAATAGCTCCCCCCCCCCCCCCCCCGGAGGGAACAGCAGGCTTGGCTCCACTCCAGGCTACAAAGTTTCAATTGTAGAAGGAAAAAAAATTCCAGATACCAGGGCCTCCTCTTGGGTCGCCAGGGTGCGTGGCTGGCCAGCAAACCACCACAGGCCCCTCGCTCAGGCCGCCCCACACCCCAAGGGAACCCCACCCTGATCCGGGATGCCCTTCAGGGCAAACCAGCTGGCCCCCACCCCTGTACCAGGCCTCTATCCTATCTAATAAAAGAGTAATATACAGATAGATCATCACTGCAACACACAATATAACTGCCTCCATGTGGTCAAAGATCCTGCCCCCATGTGGACACAAGATGGCCACCACAACATGGCCAGCAGGAGAGAGCAGTTGGGAGGCACCCGGCCTGCAAGGAAGGGCAGTTGTGAGGGACCAGGCTTGCAAAGGAGGGCAGTTGGAGGTGATCAACCCTGCAGGAGAGGGCAGTTAGGGGTGACCAGGCTGGCAGAGGAGGGAAGTTGGGGGCAAACAGGCTGGCAGGGGAGCAGTTAAGCATCAACCAGGCTGGCAGCGGAGTGGTTAGGGGGTGATCAGGCTGGCAGGCAGAAGCGGTTAGGGGCAATCAGGAAGGCAGGCAGGCAAGCAGTTGGGAGCCAGCAGTCCTGGATTGTGAGAGGGATGTCCGACTGCCCGTTTAGGCCCGATCCCACCAGCAGGTCCCAGGCTCCGGTGGAGGCAGTGTGGGGGGAGGGGGCTGCGCCAGTCCTGACACTCCAGCGTCCACCGGGACAGCCCACGCGGAAGGCAGGGGCTGCCACGTCACGCTGCAGTGGAGTTAGAGTGGGACAGGCTTGGTGCCCAGGGAGGGAGCTGACTCCTGCCCCGCACGCACCCACACGACTGACGCGTGTGTTTCCAGTCGAATTCGGTCCTGAGCTGCAGAGGAAGCACCCCTCACGGCGGCCACTCCCTCCCTCCCGTGTGGCCCCTTCTTCTCTTCCCCGTTCCTGCCACCGCTGGTGCTGCTCCCACGAGGCAGGAGGGGCCTGGGAGCACGGCTGCGTGTGAGCAGAGAGCGCAGCCGGTGGAGCTGGGCGCATGACCTCTGACATGCTGCTGTCGCCCAGGCAGCCACCTGAAGGTTTGCCACCGCCAAGTTCTTTCTGGCGTAGGATGTGTTTGCAGCCCCGGCTGGGGATGCGGGGGCTGGCGTGGGAGATTCGGTCACTTAGTGCACAGCGGCCTCCATGCGCCTCTCTGCTCTGGCTCTCATGCGCGGGGCTTACCCGCCTGTCTTTCCTGAGAACACGAGGGCTCCCCCAGACCTGGCCTCCCTCGCGTGTCACTTCAGTTGTCATTGACTCAGTCGTCCCGGGTGCCTCCAGTACCTCGCCCAGAGCTCACCTGCAAACTGCCATACTGAGGTCCGTTCCAACTCGTGTGAGCAGAACAGGCCAAAAGGGCTGGGGCATGAAGAGCCTGTGGGGGCTGTGTGATGAGGAACTGGGTAATGCTCTACCTAAAGCCGCGTTCCGCGGGCGAGAGGGGAGGTGTGAGGAGACCGCACCTCCGCACAGATGCTCACAATCGGGCCTAAACGGTCAGTCGGACATCCCTCCAAGAATCCCATATTGGAGAGGGTACAGGCTGGGCTGAGGGACAACCCCCCGCCGTGCACGAATTTCATGCACCGGGCTTCTAGTCTATAATAATAAAAGTGTAATATGCTAATTAGACTAGATGTCCTTCCAGATGTCCTTCTGTCCTTCTGGACAAGGCCAGGGCTGCGAGGGAAAGCCCAGGTCCCAGGTACCAGAGGAAAGCCGGTGCTGGCAGCTGGGGGAAGGAAGGCCTACTCTTGACAAATTTCATGCATCGGGCCTCTAGTTCTTAATATAAAAGTTATTATGCAAACTAACCATGATAATGTATTATTTCAGGTAGTTATTAGTGGTTTAATTCAGTATTGCATGAGTAGGAAATTTAAAGAAACCACAGTAGTTTGAATATAAGTTTATGTGTGATTAATAGAAGTAATGACCCTACTAGTGTGTAGAATAAGAAATAGAGTCCTGCATTAAATCATTCTATCTGTTCTCCTTAATGAGTAATAACAGTAAGAGTAGAATCGGTATAGCTTTGAATAAAATATAAAATTAACTCTGTAGCTGAAAATGTTAAAATTAAGAATATTTGAAGTAGAATTAATAATGTAATGTATAATTTTTTGTGTGTTTGAGATTCTTTGGCCAGGTAAAATTGATTATCAGTGATCATTAGTGGTAAAAGTCAGGTAGATAATATAAATAGTAGTGGTAAAAGTCAGGTAGATAATATAAGATAGGTAATTGAAAAAATATTATTGATAACTTGAGATTGTCATTAAATGTATTATTAAAGGTAGGCACAACAGGCAAATAATGAGACTGTTGTGAAATTAATTCAAATTGTACTGTATTTGAAAGTCACATAAGTTGGCTGAGTATTGGCATGGGGGGCATAATTTTTAGCAATGAAGAAGATTAAGTGAGGAGAAACCAAGATGGTGGCATAGGTAAACACCTAATCTGCAGCCTCACACAACAATTTCAAAAATACAACTAAAAGTCAAAACAGACATCATCCAGAACCACAGGAAAGCTGGCTGACTGAAACGCCCACAACTAGAAGGAAAGAGAAAACCACAAGGAAAATCAGAGGAGCCGTAAAAGCCTGAGGTATGGAGACACAGGCGGAGACACCGGGGCGCACGCGTGTGTGGGGAGGATGGAGCCAGAGAGGACGGAGCGGCTGAGTGCCTAGCGGGAAGGAGATAAAAGCTACATATTGCGCTGAACCCCAGCTCCGACTGCACTGAACCCCAGTTCCGGGCGAGACCCTGGGAAGCCAGGTTCATACTGGGGGAATCTGGGCTGTAAGGTGGAAACTCAGGGGAGCGGCGAAAGGCAGAGCTCCGGAGGTGTGCACGTGAATGCGCGCAGAGGACGGACTGTTGACTGTGCCACTGAATTGCCTTAGCGGGAAGGAGACAAAAGCTCTGGACTGTGCTGAACCCCAGCTCGACTGCACTGAAACCCAGTTCCAGGCGAGACCCTGGGGACCCAGGCTCATACTGGGGGAATCTGGGCTGTAAGGCGGAAACTCAGGGGAGCGGCGAAAGGCAGAGTTCCGGAGGCGCGCACGTGAATGCGCACAGAGGACGGACTGTTGACTGTGCCACTGAATTGCCCTAGCGGGAAGGAGACAAAAGCTCTGGACTGTGCTGAGCCACAGTTCCGACTGCACTGAAACCCAGTTTCGGGCGAGAATCTGGGAATCCAGATTCATTGGGGGAGAGACTAGACTGTTTGGCAGCGGGGGAAACTCCAGGGCGCCTTTCTCTCAGAGGTCCTTGCAGGGAGTACAGAGGGACACTGAGGGACACTGAGACCCAGGAACCTCATAGGGTGGGGCTGACGGTAAGCCAAGGCTGTAGGCTCCACCCTGAAACTCTGCCCCATCCAAGATGAGCACAGAGGCTTTTACAATTTTACAAGTCTAGTTGAATAAGGCTGTCTCCCGGCATAGACACAGCTGATCCTCACAGCCAATTGGCCTGGAGGTCAAATCCTCCCAGTGTACCAACAGCAATCAAGGCTTAACAACACCAAGACTTTGCACTCAGCCCACAAAGCGGGGTACCAAGAGCGACCACCTAGGGAGATTGGGGAAGCTCAGCTACCGGCCCCTATAGGTCACTGACCACACAAAGCCACTCCATCAACACAGGGAGACAGCCAAAATGTGGAGACACCGAAGCAAGTCACGAATAGAAGAGATGGAGGAAAGTAAACTAATGGACGACACAATGTTCAGAACCACATTTATAAAGTTACTCAAGAATCTTCTAAAAACTGCTGATAAATTTGAAGAGACCTTCAAGGACCTTAATGAGAATACCAAAAAAAAAAAAAAAAGAAAAAAAGAAAAATGGAAAAGGACCAGTCAGAAATTATGCATACACTGTCTGAAATAAAGAATATACAGAAACTCAACTGTAGATCAATGTACCCCAAGAGTCAAACCAAAGATCTGGAACATGAGGAAGCAAAAAACACCCAACCAGAGAGGGGGAAAGTAAGAAGAATCCAAAAGTGTGAGGATAGCATAAGGAGCCTCTGGGACGGCTTTAAGCGTAGCAACATCCGAATTTTTGGGGTGCCAGAAGAAGAGAGAGAGCAAGATACTGAAAACCTATTTGAAGAAATAATGACAGAAAACTTCCCCCACCTGGTGAAAGAAATAGACTTACAAGTCCAGGAAGCACACAGAACCCCAAACAAGAGGAATCCAAAGAGGACCACACCAAGACACATCATAATTAAAATGCCAAGGGCAAAAGACAAAGAGAGAATCTTGAAAGCAGCAAGAGCAAAACAGTTAGTTACCTACAAGGGAGTACCCATACGACTGTTAGCTGATTTCTCAACAGAAACTAGGCAGGCCAGACGGGAGTGGCAAGAAATATTCGAAGTGATGAACAGCAAGAACCTACAACCAAGATTACTCTAGCCAGCAAAGCTATCATTCAGAATTGAAGGTCAGACGAAGAACTTCACAGACAAGAAAAAGCTAAAGGAGTTCATCAACACCAAACCAGGATTACATGAAATGTTGAAGGGTATTCTTTAAGAAGAGGAAGAAGAAGAAAAAAGGTAAAAGTAAAAATTATGAACAACAAGAAGACATCAAATACATTCCAACCAACAAGTGAATCTAAATATCAAGTGAATAAAAAAAATTGAAGAACAGAATGGACTGGTGAATATAATAGAATCAGGGACATAGAAAGGGAGGCGACAGACAATTCTCAGGGGGAAAGGGGTCTGAGGGGTGCAGGAAGAGATTGGACAAAAATCTTACACCTATGGATGAAGACAGTGGCAGGGGCGGGGGGGGGGGTAAGGGTATGGGGTGGGGTGGGGAATCAGGTGGAGGGGAGCTATGGGGGGGGGGGAAGAGGAACACCTGTAATAATCTGAACAATAAAGATTTATATAAAAAAAAGATTAAAGTTTTGTACATGGTCAATCCCATATATGTTAGATACTATAACTAATAAGATAGACCTAGAGCAGCTTCACAGGCTGAAAACACTAGTGGAATAAATGGTATTGTATTAGTTAAGGTCAAATGGGAGATAAGAATTACTATAGCCACTATTGAAAATAGGGAATGTATTATTCCTTCTAAGAAAAAGTGAAAACATTGTATGATATTGATATATTTATAAACCCAGAAGTGATCCTATAAATATTAATACAATATCCTATATAATAAAGAGGTAATATGCAAATTGACCATCACTCCAACACACAGATGGCTGCCCTATGTGATCAAAGATGGCTGCCCCCATGTGGACACAAGATGCCACCACAAGATGACTGGCAGGGGAGAGCAGTTGTGGGCAATCAGGCCAGCAGGGGAGGGCAGTTGGCGGGGACCAGGCCTGCAGGGGAGAGCAGTTAGGGGCGACCAAGACAGCAGGAGAGGGCAGTTAGGGGGACCAGACCTGAAGGGGAGGGCAGTTGGGGGGAACCAGGCCTGCAGGGGAGGTAAGTGGGGGAACCAGGCCTGCAGGGGAGGGCAGTTGGAGGGACCAGGCCTGTAGGGGATGGCAGTTGGGGGCAACCAGTCCTGCAAGGGAGGGCAGTTGGGGGGAACCAGGCCTGCAAGGGAGGGCAGTTGGGGGGGACCAGGCCTGCAGGGGAGGTAAGTTGGGGGGACCAGGCCTGTAGGGGATGGCAGTTGGGGGCAACCAGGCCTGCAGGGGAGGACAGGTAGGGGTAACCAGGACAGCATGGGAGGGCAGTTAGGGGCAATCAGGCTGGCAGGGAGCAGTTAAGCATCAATCAGGCTATCAGGGGAGTGGTTAGGGGGTGATCAGGCTGGCAGGCAGAAGCAGTTAGGGGAAATCAGGAAGGCAGGCAGGCGATCAGTTGGGAGCCAGCAGTCCTGGATTGTGAGAGGGATGTCCGACTGCCCGTTTAGGCCCGATGTGGGGACCAGGCCTGCAAGGGAGGGCAGTGGCGGGGGAACAGGCCTGCAGGGGAGGGCAGTTGGGGGGATCAGGCCTGCAGGGGAGGGCACTTGGGGGGACCAGGCCTGTAGGGGATGGCAATTGGGGGCAACCAGGCCTGCAGGGGAGGGCAGTTGGGGGGCCATGCCTGCAGGAGAGGGAAGTTGGAGGTGACCAGGCCTGCAGGGGAGGTAAGTTGGGGGGACCAGGCCTGCATGGGAGGACAGGTAGGGGTGACCAGGACAGCATGGGAGGACAGTTAGGGGCAATCAGGTTGGCAGGGAGCAGTTAAGCATCAATCAGGCTATCAGGGGAGTGGTTAGGGGGTGAACAGACTGGCAGGGAGAAGCAGTTAGGGACAATCAGGAAGGCAGGCAGGCGAGCAGTTGGGAGCCAGCTGTCCTGGATTGTGAGAGGGCTGCTGAACCCATCCCTTGAGGGTTCTCAGAATGGAGAGGGTGCAAGGCTGGGCTGAGGGACAACCCTCCCCCCCATGCACGAATTTTGTGCACCGGGCCTCTTGTCCTACCTAATAAAAGAGTAATGTGCAAATTGACCGTACCTTCACTACACCAAACAGCCACGCCCACCAGCCACTCCAACCAGCCAATCAGAGCGAGTATGCAAATAAACCCAACCAAAATGGCTACAGCCACAGAGAGCAGGAGGGAGGCTTGGGTTTCCCGGGTAATGCAGGAAGCCAAGCTTTCCACCTGCCCTTGCCGGCCTAAGCCTCCACTCAAGGCTACAAAGTTTCAATTATAGAAGGTAAACAAATCCAAAGAGAAATGGCAGCAGCCACAGAGTTGGAGAGAGCAGGCTAGGGTTGCCCACGACAACGTAGGAAGCCAAGTTTTCCACCTGCTCTGGCTGGCCCAGACCTCTGCTTAAGGCTACAAAGTTTCAATTATAGAAGGTGAATTAACCCCAACAGAAATGGCTGCTGCCACAGAGCGAGCAGAAGGCTTGGCTCCGCTCCAGGCTACAAAGTTTCAATTGTAGAAGATAAATAAATTCCAGATACTCACTGGCACTGACCCTGCTGCCACCATGGGTTGCAGGAGACGACCGGCAGGGCATCAGGGAGGCCTTCGCTGGAACCCGCCTTGGCTGACCTGGGGCCTGAAGGCTGGGGGAAGCTCCTGCATTGAGCATCTGCACCCTGGTGTTCATTGTGCATCATAGTGACTGGTAATTCCACCGGTCGTTCTGCTGTTCAGTCAATTTGCATATTAGGCTTTTATTTATCCCATCCTATATAATAAAAGCCCAGTGACTGAACAGCAGAACGACCAAAACAACTGGTCAACTAGTCGCTATGATGTGTATGACCACCAGGGGGCAGATGCTCAATGCAGAAGCTACCCCCGATGGTCAGTGTGCTGATGGATGAGCGGCTACTCCTGCTGCAAACCCCAGACCGACGGGCAGGAACCCAGGCTGTGATTGTTGTCTTCTTGCCCCAGGCTTCTCCTCACTCCCTGCCACCTCCTCTGGACACCCACAGGCCACGCAGACCTGCCACCGGGCTCTCAGAGCTGACCCCAGAGGCTGGGAGGCGGGTTTGTGGCTTCCGCAGGACTGAGGCCTACTCCGCCACCTATCAGTGCTATTGTCCCTGGGCTCGGCTCTGATCAGGTCCCCTGGAGAAGTGAGTGCTCTGGCTCCACGAAAGATGTTGGACCAGGGAGCAGCCACACAGAGTGCAGGTCCATAGCCACTCAGCTGACCAGAATGAGCTGTGCTCCCACAGTGGCAGATCCGCACAGGCCATGTCCCCACCAGCACATGAATCCTATGCACCAGGCCTCTAGTATAGGATGATATCTGGTAGAATTGATCAGATTTTTTTATACTTTTTGTACATCTATAATATTTGTAGTAGTCAGGCAGATTGTAGTATAAGTGAAATAACAAGAGAGCTATTTAGTAATGTATGATCCTGGAAGTGTAGTAATTTTTCCATAATTGATGTTGCATCTTGAAAGCCTAGTTTAAATGGATATGCCATAGATATATAGGGTTTCCACCTATAACTTAATTTTGACAAAGTTATGTAAATTTTACAAATATATCACTTGTAGAGAAAGCGTAAGGGGGCTTAATTCCTTCCTCTCTCACTTGGGATTTATGTCTTCAGGCTCTTAAAAAGTGTGACAAAGTGAAGGACATCTGTGTAATCACTCAAGGTTACATGTTGCTAATTCTACTATCGAGACTTCTGATTTAGACACAAACACTTCTCATATCATGAAGACTCTAACAACAGTTATTGAAATGAATGAGCCTGTAGATGATACAGTATTTCAAGTTGTATGAGTGTCTGCATCATCAGAGTAGCATTGTGGTATTCCTTATATGCCTAAGAAATGTTGAGGGAAGGGATTATATTGGCTACAAATATAATCAAAAAATGGGATTTTACTCAAATTGTGCTTAATCTATCACCAGAAAATAATGGAAATCAGTGCATCAATCTATCAATAATTGAAAATACCGCTGCCAAAGATATGACATATTGGGAATATGCTACTACATAATATGTGCCATGAAGAACAATATATTGTGATGAGTTGTGGGGTATTGTATGGAGTGGTTATAGGGTTAAGACTCAGACTGACCTGCTGGCACAATTGCAAACAAGTCCCAACTTGGAGGGCACAGCCCTCTTAGCATAATTAAGCTTGATCTTGTGACTGCTCCCTAGATCTTTCCTGGATAGCTAATGGGCTGTGGGAGGGGCAGCAAGTGCTGCCAAAACAAGTGAAACTTACAAGGACATTGTAAATTAACTTGTTCACCCCTGACTATAAATAAAGCATCAGCTTTGCAGTCTGGATCTGTTCTGTGGCCTTAGCCAGGCACAGAAGATCCACCTAGACCCAGCTTATTCTCTTGTCTGTCTTTTTCTTCATCCTTCACCAGCCCTCCCTCAGGCTCACCGAATCCTTGGCTGTGCTGGTGCTGCACAGAGTATGATCCTGTTCGAGCCTTCAGTGAAGAGAAAAGCCTAGTGCTTTAAGTATAGCTGGAGATTACTTAATATTACCTCAGTGAAGGGTTGCTAATCAGCTCAATGCTGTCACTTTTGTTGGGATAGCAATTATTATAATGGCTGATGTAAAGTATGCTTGTTTATCAATATACATATCTACTGTAAATATGTGATGGCCTCAGACAATAAAGCCTGAAAATCCAATGGATATAATAGTTCTGTGAATGAAAGGAGCCACCTGCTAACCTGACAATCTCAGGGGAGGCCTGTGTGGCAGTCTTGAAAACTCAGAGACCTAAAATAACCACAAAAGATGGTCTGAAAATTAAATATTTAACTACAAACAGGTTATGGTGGGCAGTCATTCCTAGGCTGCTATCTTCCCTGACAAAGATCAACTTGGATCTTCTTTACTGAGCCCATTTGCCTTTTTGCCTCTAAGATAACATATCTGTGAGATGTCTGGGTAACTTGTAACTTCCTTCTTTTGCTGGAGCCCCTGGGGCACAACCAAATGTGGTAGGCGCCAGGACAGATGCCTCAAATTCCTTCATTATCATGTTAATTGTTCCTGTACCCACCTAAGTATGTGTCCATCATTTTACTTTTTGTCCAATCCCAGGGGTTTTCCACCATTTGACTTTATCCAATGAATTTCATGTAGCCCACCTATGTCCCTCCTTTGATGGCAATGCATAAATACAGATGTAACCCACCATTCTTCGGAGCATAATCTCAATTCATTGAGGTTCTGCTTCCCGGCATATGTCGACAGTTTGGCTCAAATAAACTCACTAAAATTCTTTACAGGTTTCAATGGTTTTTTTCGTTAACAGTTCATACTATTGCCATGTATATGAAAGGTTCTATTTTTTCTGAATAATATGTGATGATGTGTAAAATCTAGGCAGGATTAGGATATAAATTTATGGATGACCAAAAAGTCAGAAAAAAAATGTTGATGTAAGATAGGGTCTCTTCCTCCAGCAGGATTTTAAAAAGTAGTGTTTAAGGTCCTGTTTGTTAATAGTATAGTAATTCTAGCAGCTAGGACTGGGAGAGATAGGAGATGGTTGAAATTAAAACAGATCAGACAAATAATGATATTTGATATTGAGAAAGAGCTGTGATTTTATATTAATCAGAGTGGTAATGTGGACGAAAGGAGCCACATGCTAACCTGACAAGCTCAGGGGAGGCCTGCGTGGCAGTCTTGCAAACTCAGAGACCTGGAATAACCACAAAGGATGGTTTGAAAATTAAATATTTAACTACAAACAGGTTATGGTGGGCAGTCATTCCTAGGCTGCTATCTTCCCTGACAAAGATCAACTTGGATCTTCTTTACTGAGCCCATTTGCCTTTTTTAAATGAGAAATGTGAATCCATGAGCTAACTCCTTTAAGCTTAGCTGCACATGGGTTAGTTAGTAATACCTGGTAAGGTCCCCTCCAATGAGGTTGGAGAGTTTTTTATTTGGTGTCTTTTCTAAGACAGCAAATCTCCTGGTTGTAAGCCATGATCTTTGAACGCTTCGTCTCCCGGGAGCGCACTGTGAAATGAATCTGTTACCAATTTGTTAGTTCCTATAATGCAGAATGTCTGCTCTTTACTTTTCCCTATATTCAGGAAACAAGAGATTTAAGAGTCAACAATATTTTAAATAGAATCATAAGAATAATTATCTTCAATTCATTTAGTCCCATAGTTGTTTTTGTTTATTTATTCCTTGAAGTTCTATAAATCTTCATCCAGTTCAAAATATGACCTGCTTAGAAGCCTGCAAGTTAGAGTAAATCTGAGTCCTTTTCATGGATTTTTCTAGACATATATACCTACAAATGCATCAGAATAAAGCTGTCCACAAATGACAAAAATTTAAAAGTGGCATGGTTATAGATTTGATAAAAACTTTGCTTTTCTATAAAATATAACATTCCAAGACAACAACTTCTTGGTAAGTAATAATCCCTGTAAAATGACATAGAGAATAATATAAAATTTGTATGCCTTTAGATTCAATTATAATTTCAACATATAAAGAATAATATGTAAGAGTTTAAAATGAGGCACATGGCTTATTGCAAGCAGTGTATTGAGCATTGAAAATAATACATAAACTCCCAATATGTGAAACGCAAATACCCAGAGTATCACTGGCAGACGCCCCCACAGGGAATCATGACTCTTGGCTTGCCAGTGTCCCTGACTGGACACATGCTACCCTCCTAAAGTTTCCTGTTTGAACTTGGCTCTGAGAATCTCTGCAAGTTTCTTTCTGAAGCAGAGTGCCTTAACAAGGCAGGTAACCTGTCCTTGCTCTTGATTGGAGCTCAGGCACACGGTCTTTCCTGATTGGCTAATTCAAAGGGAGGGGTTGGCCCTTGCTCTTTCAAGGGGAGCAGCAAGCCATGCGGCCAACATGGCGGCTGCCAAGTCACAGTCCAAAATGGAGGCTGTCTAAACTATTCTTTGACAGAGAAGATGATTTGTTTATTCTCACAACAAATAAGGAAAGAGCAAACCAAATCCCTAAAAGATAGACAGCCACAATTATATTTTCAGACAAACAGACAGAAATCTCACTAGCTGTTTCTGGAGGCTGAACCCTGAGAGGGAGAGCAAGAAGAGCCCCCAAGATTAATAAGAATTCTTGGCAGCTGCTGGGACGTTCTTGCAATCTCTCTCACGCTTTCAACCCCACCACACACAACTAGGCTTCCCCAAAGCGGGAGTTGCCTCTTCTTTCAACAAATTAAACAACAACAAAGAGACACAAAAACATCAACACTCTTATACAGGCGCGCAGAAAACACACTAAGAATTTACACCAGAGAATGTCTAGCATTAAAATTACCAAAGCAGTGTCTTTTGTCCCCGGTTCGGGAACTGCCTCTCTCTAGAATTTCAGTACATTCCCAAAGGACTATTCAAAAATGGCTGTAGACATTTGTTAACTTCAAAATAGTTCTGAAACAGTCTCTGAAAATCTTTTTTATTAATTTCCATCTTATTGGAAGAAAATTTTTTCTTAGAAGCTTCTAGTTTCCAAATCAAGATACGCTTCCCATATACTCATTCACTTTAATTTCAGAGCCGGCATTTTTTTTTTTTTTTAATTCCTGCATGCAAAATATTAACATAGGTACACCAAACAAACTGCATTTTTTTTTGCTTTCTTTTTTCTGGCCATTCCTCAGTTAATATTTTCTAGTTAAATTTTCTCATTTCTGTTAAGTACTTGCAAGTAAAGGCTTCTTATCAGGAGTGTTAAATGAGGGCTGGGGTCTTGGGAGCTTCTAGCCTTGAAGGCACAATTTCCCATGTTAAATTTTTTTTATTTTTTGGATATCTGTAGTCTGAGCAAACTTTAGATATGTTATGTAGTAGGTCAAATGTGGCCTCAGTTTCTCTCCCGGCTGTCTAAAACCACAAAAAAGTTTTGGGGCCCGGGCAGACCAAATCTTATGGTGGCCCCCTAGAAAAGCCATTTACTATTCTTTAAAAATAAAGAAAATGTTGCCCCTTTATCTTCGGAGCTGAATGAGTTCAGCTCATTTATACGGCGAAAGTTACTTTTGCTCAGACTCTCAGCAATTCCAATTGAAAAGCCAAAATCAAAACCAGCCACCCATTTTTTTTTTTTTTTCTCCAGTCCCGCCTTAGCCTGGGTTCTGCCAACCCTTAACCTGGGGTTCTGTCAACCCTGGTTCCACCTCGAGGATTTTAAAACAGCTCAAATAAAGTCAGACCCTCTACCAAAGCGAGGGAAGGTCCTGGATCCAAGAGACGACTCACCCACATTCACCCAATGGGCGGAGAACCGGTGGGCTCAAGGGGCCCTTTGCTGGATCCTAGCTCCAAGTCCAAGTCCATAGGATGATCCTGGGTGAGTTTTCTTTGGAATCCTGCCACGACTACGCCAAGTAATGTTAACGAAAAAAACCATTGAAACCTGTAAAGAATTTTAGTGAGTTTATTTGAGCCAAACTGTCGACATATGCCGGGAAGCAGAACCTCAACGAATTGAGATTATGCTCCGAAGAATGGTGGGTTACATCTGTATTTATACATTGCCATCAAAGGAGGGACATAGGTGGGCTACATGAAATTCATTGGATAAAGTCAAACGGTGGGAAACCCCTGGGATTGGACAAAAAGTAAAATGATGGACACATACTTAGGTGGGTACAGGAACAATTAACAGGATAATGAAGGAATTTGAGGCATCTGTCCTGGCGCCTACCACATTTGGTTGTGCCCCAGGGGCTCCAGCAAAAGAAGGAAGTTACAAGTTACCCAGACATCTCACAGATATGTTATCTTAGAGGCAAAAAGGCAAATGGGCTCAGTAAAGAAGATCCAAGTTGATCTTTGTCAGGGAAGATAGCAGCCTAGGAATGACTGCCCACCATAACCTGTTTGTAGTTAAATATTTAATTTTTAAACCATCCTTTGTGGTTATTCCAGGTCTCTGAGTTTGCAAGACTGCCACGCAGGCCTCCCCTGAGCTTGTCAGGTTAGCATGTGGCTCCTTTCGTCCACAGTAATAAAATTAATAGCACCTAAAATTGATGAAACATCCGCCAAGTGCATGGAGAAAATAGTTAAGTCAAAGGATGCTTCCATATGGGCTAGGTTGTGAGCCAATGGGGGATAAATTATTCAGCCAGTTCCTGTTCTGCCTTCTACTATAGAAGAGGCTAGTAGTATAAGAAATAATGGAGGTCTAAAATCAGAAGCTTATGTTGTTCATTCATGGAAAAGCAATATCCAGTGCACCAATTATCAAAGGAACTAATTAATTTCAAAACTTGTCAATTATAATGGGTATAACTATATAAATTATCACAAAAGCCTGAGCAGTGACAACTACTTTATACATTTGGTCATCTTTCAGTAGAGCTCCAGGTTGGCCTAATTCATCGAGGATTAGCAGATTTAGGGCAATACCTGTAATACCTGCTCAGGCTCTGAATAGGAAATATAGGGTGCTTCCAATGTCTTTATGTTGAGTTAAAAATAGTCAATGATTCATGAACATAGGTAAAATGGCTGAGTAAGTATTAGACTAAACCTAAAGACAGAAGCCAAGCCCTCTTATTACCAAGGACCTGTGGTATGTTGCATTTTGAATTGCAAATTTAAAGAAGCAGCTTCAATCCTGCAGGGGCTTTTCCCACCTTTCTTTCTTGGGTTCAGGAAAGTAGATTGAAGCCAGTTGATTACCGTATTTAGCTTTTAAAAGACATTTTTGTGGGTTTAAGCCCATCAATCCAGTACTGGCTTAGCTTTAAAAAAGTAATTGATGTGCATTCATTTGATTTAAGATTTAGTGTTGCAGTCCTCATTTCATGAGTTAAATAAAGACTACTTGCTTGTAGCTTTGAAGTCTCTTGTTTTACGCTAACCTACACTCCTAATCCAACACTACTATACCCAGTGTCAGTGGGAAAGAGAGTGTTGAGATTACAACTATTGGTGGTAAATAATTTTTGTTTTGCGATCTCAAATTGTCATTTAATTTTTATGTTATTGGGAATATTGTGAGTGATATAGCATATGTAAGTTGTATTTAGAAATATAAATTAAGTGGTGTATGATGGCTATAAGTGCACTTAAGGGAATGCTGTTATTTTTGTTAATTATTGAATAATTATTCATTTAGGTATGAAGCCTATTAGTAAATGGGGAGACTCTTCCTAGGGATAATATAATGGTTAGGATAATTGTAGCAATTATGGTATTTTATTTCATATGTGATATGGAGATGACAGTGTGGTTCATGAGCTTATCATTAACAGCATATATATAGTCATTGTTTTTAACATATCCATAAAATGTTTAATAATATTATAGTTAAGTTATAAATTAGAATAATGGTTATTCATCCTATTTGGGCGATTGATGATAGTTTTATATAACTGAGTTTCATTTCGTCCCCACAACCTCCAACTGTGATTGATCCAAGGGAAATGCTTAGGAGCATATTGAAATTGATGATGGGTGGAAATTCTGTATAGAACAGATGGTGGGGCCAGTTTTGGTCATGTTAATATAATGAGTCCTGATAACAGTGAAAAGGGGAAGAGTCCTAGTTTTATTGTGAAAGCTAATGTTATGATCACAGATGCTATCCTATCTATAAAACAGTACTATGCAAATCATCACTCCGCTACACTCACAAGCCACGCCCACCGGCCAATCAGAAAGGGAATATGCAAATACACCTAACCAAGATGGCTGCAGCCTCGGAGAGCAGTTGTTGGAACTGGGATATTGGAGCCGAAGATCAGAGGGGAAGATCAGAGCCAGCAGGGGTCCCCCACAGGTGATCAGAGCCAGCTGGGGTCCCCTGCAGGCGATTGGAGCCAGCTGGGGGTCCCTGTCCAGGGCCCAAGCCTCAGCCAGAGGCTTGCGGCATTGGCTGGGGGTGGAGCTGGGCCACTGGAACCAGCTGGGGTCCCCTGCGGTGATTGGAGCCAGCTGGGGGTCCCTGACCAGGGCCCAAGCCTCAAACAGAAGCTTGAGGCCTTGGCCTTGGATTGAGCGAGGGATAGAGCCATCTGGGGGTCCCTGCCCAGGGGCCGAGCCTCAAACAGAAGCTTGAGGCCTTGGCCTTGGATGGAGCGGGGGGATAGAGCCATCTGGGTGTCCCTGCTCAGGGGCCGAGCCTCAAACAGAGGCTTGCGGCATTGGATGGGGGCGGAGCGGGGAGATCAGAGCCAGCTGGGGGTCCTGCCCAGAGTCCAAGCCTTGGCCAGAGGCTTGCAGCCTTGGCCGTTGGGGCGGAGCCTGGTGATGGGAGCCTGGCGATCGGAGCCAGCTGGGGGTCCTGCCCAGAGCCCAAGCCTCTGCCAGAGGCTTGCGGCCTTGGCCGCTGGGGCGGAGCCTGGCAATCAGAGCAAGCTGGGGTCCCCTGTGGTTGATTGGAGCCAGCTGGGGGTCCCTGCCCAGAGCCTAAGCCTAGAGGCTTGCAGCCTTGGCCGTGGGTGGAGCCGGGCAATAGAGCCAGCTGTGGGTGTCTGTGGGCAATTGGAACCAGCTGGGGGTCCCTGCCCAGGGCCTGAGCCTCAAACAGAGGCTTGCGGCCTTGGCTAGGGGTAGAGCAGGGCGATCAGAGCCAGCTGGGGGTCCCTGCCCAGGGCTGGAGGCTTTAGGCCTTGGCAGGGGTGGAGCTGGAGATCACAGGAGATAGGTGTGAACTACAGAGGAAATACCTTTTCTGACCACTCATTGGCTAAGCTCCCTGTATGCCACTGGTAATATTCTTAGTAACTTGGGTATAAGAATCCAAAAAAGTGATCTAGGGCTTTTCCACCACACTCCTGGAGAAAAAAATGAAGGTCCGCTGCTGGAGGGCTAAGAAATGTCATAACCTGCCCTACACGGTTTGGCTCAGTGGATAATGTCTAGGTTTGCCAACCGCAGAGTCCAGGTTAGATTCTGATCAAGGGCATGTACCTAAGTTGCAGGCTCCTCCCTGGCTGGGGCCCAGGTCAGGGCTCAGGAAGGAGGCAAGCAATCTAAGTATTCCTCTCACTTTGATGTTTCTCTCTGTCTTTCCCTTTCTCTTTCACATTCTCTAAAAGTCAATGGAAACATATACTCAGGGGAGGATAAAAAAAAAAAAAGAAAGAAATGTCATGCTATCTAATAAAAGAGTACTATGCAGATTGATCATCACTGCAACACACAATATAGCTGCCCCCATGTGGTCAAAGATCCTGCCCCCATGTGGACACAAGATGGCAACCACAAGATGGCCAGCAGGAGAGGGCAGTTGGGAGGCACCTGGCCTGCAAGGGAGGGCAGTTGAGAAGGACCAGGCTTGCAAGGGAGGGCAGTTGGAGGTGATCAACCCTGCAGGAGAGGGCAGTTAGGGGTAACCAGGCCGGCAGAGGAGGGAAGTTGGGGGCAAACAGGCTGGCAGCAGAGTGGTTAGTGGGTGATCAGGCTGGCAGGCAGAAGCGGTTAGGGGCAATCAGGAAGGCAGGCAGGCAAGCAGTTGGGAGCCAGCAGTCCTGGATTGTGAGAGGGATGTCCGACTGCCCTCAAGGCAGTCGGACATCCCTTGAGGGGTCCCAGATTGCAGAGGGTACAGGCTGGGCTGAGGGACAACCCCCCTCCGTGCACGAATTTCGTGCACTGGGCCTCTAGTTGGGTTATATAAACTTTCTAATTATTCAATGACCATAATATAATAAGTTGACAATTGCAGCCAATATAATCACCATTGATGCAGTGGCTTGTATGAGGAGATATTTGGTAGCTGCTTCTGTAGATCAGGGATTATCTTATTTTGTTAACATAAGAATAATAGCCAATATGTTTATTTTATAACCTATTCAAATTATTAATCAATGCAAGCGACTTATAATAATACTACTTCCTAAAGTAACTGTCATTACTATTGTGGAAAAAATTAAAGGCTTATTAGCATGGGAAGCATATAAAACAACATTTCCAGGTATGTTGTCTTATATATAAATCCAGGAAACCATACAAGAACATCTATGTAAACACCACAGACATGGAAATAAGAACCCAAAAAGCACTTTGGATTGTCCTCCATCTAGTAGCCCATTTAAAAGATTCATCTGAGATCACAGAGGAGTTATGTGCTCTTGTCTCCTTTGTTCCGTTGATCTACATGCCTATTCTTATGCCAGTGCCAGGCTGTTTTGAACACAGTGGCTTTGTATTATAATTCCTCCAACTTTGTGATTCTTCTAACTTTGTTCTTTTTTTCTCAAGATTGCCACTGCTATTTTTGGTTCCATATAAATTTATGAAGTGTTTGTTCTATATCTTTGAAATATGCCATTGGTATTTTAATGGGGATTGCATTGAATCTATAGATTGCTCTGGACATTTTGATGATGTTGATGCTACCAACCCATGAACACTGTATATTCTTTCACTTCTTTATATCTTCCTCAATCTCTTTTCTCAACTTCCTGTAGACTTCTGAATACAGGTCTTTTATAGCTTTGGTTAAGTGTAATTTTAAGTATTTTAATTTTTTGTTGTATATAGGTGTTTTTTTTTAAGTTTCTCTTACTGAGAGTTCATTATTGGTGTATAAAAATACCATTGCTTTCTGGATGTTAATTTGTATAATGCTATGTTGTTGAATTCAGATATATAGAAAATATGCCTCCGTAATCCATCTCCAGCATAGTCAACTTTTAATCCTTTGCACTCACTTGCTTTTTTCTCAATTCCTTTATTCTACTCAGGATTTAATTTTTTAAATACCCCAGATTTTACAAAACGTGGCAGTAGAATAAAAAACTGGAGTTTCTTTTCATACAAACTTATTTATTTGGATTTTTTTATATTTCAAATTATTGATACATTCAAAGAGTAATTTTAATCTCTATAATTTTTCATGGTGTGATATTTTTTGAAACATTCATCCACATGAAGACCTGGTTTATATTCACATGTTTTGCAAATATAAATCGTCTCTTTCTTCCTCCTTTGATTTTTCTGTTAGGTGAGGTGTGATTATATGGAGCTTTCCATCTAAACGTTGCTCCAAGTTAGTGGATAATAATCTACCCCTGGAAGTTAGTGTACCATCTCTGAATTCTCCAACAAGATCATGTACTAGTTTCCTAATAAATTTCACATATGTTATCGGTTTTTCATTTTTTCTTTTTTGGCATCAGTTGAGACGACATTTACATTTTACTTGTCCTTTCATGCTAATGAAAACAAGAAAAGATACTGGAAAAATAGATAAAAATCCCCCTTCCCCCCGCGGTGAAACTACGTGTCAAGTGTGGCTCGACATACGAGCTGCTACCGATGCTAACTGTGTTGAGTCACTCTCGACATCCGAGTGCAAAAGGTTAATGGAAATAGTTACCAAATTTTCCCAGGGCAAACAGAATATAGGGAAGAGGGAAGAGAATATAAGAACAAAGAATTGTATACAAGAGTCAGTTCTTTGGAAACCTCCCAAGTGTCCAGGACGAAACCTCGTGCCCAACTTAACTAGACAGGGGGAGGTGGAGACAACTAAAAAAGGCCTCAGGCCATTTTTTAAATATGGCCCTATAGGAGGCAATAAGACCTAGGTGATGTATGAGGAAAACCATTAATCCCATAGTAATCAGCCAATGAGGAATCAGAAGAGAGACTCTCACACCCTATTAATAAATACCCTGTGTTCCCTACTCCATGTGTGCCTATTCAACCATACAGACACCTGCTCTTGCAAGAATGTATTAAAAGTCTTGTTTTCACCAAACTTCTGTCTCTGAGTCCATCATTTGAATTTGGAGAGGTGAGCATTTCTCACAATATATTAAACATAGTTAATTTTTGGTGGAGTCCTTACATTTTTCCACATACAATATCATGTCACCTGTGAATAATGACAGTTTTTCTTCTTTTTTAAAAAAAATAAATTTGGATGCCTTTTATGTTTTCTTTTTGTCTGATCTCAGTAGTTAGGACTTCTAATACTATTTTGAAAAGGTGTGGTGAAAGTAGGCATATCTGTCTTATTTCTGTTCTTAGAGAAAATGGTCTTAATTTTTGCCCATTGAGTATGATGTTGGCTGTAGGTTTGTCATTTATGGTCTTTGTTATGTTGAGGTATGATCCCTCTATTCCAACTTTGCTGAGAGTTTTATCCAAAAAGGGTAATGGATTTTGTTGAATGCTTTTCCTGCACCAACTGATATGATCATGTGATTTTTTTGCCTTCCAATTTATTTATGTTATGTATCATGTTTATTGATTTGCAAATATTGTACTAGCCTTACATTCCTGGAATAAGTCCACTGGACATGGTGTATGATCTTTTTAATGTATTGCTTGAACAAACTTGCTTATACTTTGTTAAAGATTTTGACATCTATATTCATCAGGGATATTGGCCTACAATTCTCTATATTCATCAGGGATATTGGCCTACAATTCTCTTTCTTTGTAGTATCTTTATCTGATTTCTGACTTAGGATATTGCTGGCCTCTCAGAAACAGCTGGAAGTGTTCCATCCTCTTGGATTTTTTGAAATAATTTGAGGCACTTAGGTGTTTGAATATTTGGGATAACTCCCCTGTGACACTTTTATGTTTTGTGAGGTTTTTTATTTTGTTTGTTTGTTTTTCCTTTTTATTGCTTCAATTTCATTAGTAGTAATTAGTCTATTCAGGTTTTCCAGTTCTTCCTGACTGAGTTTTGTAAGATTGTATATTTCAAGGATTGTGTTCATTTCATCCAAGTTATACAGGAGTTCATAATATTTTTTTTACAATCTATTGGGTTAGTTGTTACTTCACCTTTTTTATTTCTGATTTTGTTTATTAGGATGCTCTCACTTTGTTTCTTGATGAGTCTGGCCAAAGGTTCATCAATCTTCTTTATCTTTTCAAAGAACTAACTGTTGGTTTCTTTGATCCTTTGTATTGTTAAGTATTTTTAGTCTGTATGTCATTTATTTCTGCTCTGACCTTTAATATTTTCTTCCTTCTAGTTACTCTGAGCTGTTCTTTCTGTTCTCTTTCTAATTCTTTAAGTTGTAGAGTTAAATATTTTTATCAGAAGTTTTTGTTGTTGTTTTTTTGAGGCAGGCCTGTAATACTATGAACTCTCTCAGAACTATTTTTACTGTGTCCCAGAGATTTGGGGTTGTTGTGTGATTATTATTATTATTATTATTACTAGAGGCCCAGTGCACGAAATTCATGCCTGGGGGGTGGTGGAGGCGGTGTCACTCAGCCCAGCCTGCACCCTCTTCAATCTGGGACCCCACGAGGGATGTCCAACTGCCCATTTAGGACAGTAGACATCCCTCTCACAATCCAGGACTGCTGGCTACCAACTGCTCGCCTGCCTGCCTTCGTGATTGTCCCTAACCACTTCTGCCTGCCAACCTGATCATCCCCTAATCACTGCCTGCCAGCCTGATGTCTAACTGCCACCCTGCCAGCCTGTTTGCCCCCAACTTCCCTCCTCTGCCAGCCTGGTCACCCCTAACTGCCCTCCCCTGCAGGCTTGATTGCCCCCAACTGCCCTCTCTTGCAGGCCTGGTCCCCCCCAACTGCCCTCCCCTGCTGGCCATCTTGTGGTGGCCATCTTGTGTCCACATGGGGGCAGGATCTTTGACCACATGGGGGCAGCTATCTTGATCTTGTGTGTTGGAGTGATGGTCAATCCGCATATTACTCTTTTATTAGATAGGATAGAAGCCTGGTGCAAGGGTGGGGCCAGTTGGTTTGCCCTGAAGGGTGTCCTGGATCAGAGTGGGGGTTCCCTTGGGGCGTGGGGCGGCCTGAGCGAGGGGCCTGTGGTGGTTTGCAGGCCAGCCATGCCCCCTAGTGACCCAAGCGGAGGCCCTGGTAACTGGGATTTATTTATCTTCTACAATTGAAACTTTGTAGCCTAGAGCAAAGCCAAGCCTTCTGCTTGCTCCATGGCGGCAGCTATTTCTGTTGGGGTTTATTCACCTTCTATAATTGAAACTTTGTAGCCTGGAGTGGAGGCCTAGGCCGGCCAGGGCAGGTGGAAAGGTTGGCTTCCTCCATTGCCGGGGGCAACCCTAGTCTGCTCTCTCCAGTTCTGTGGCTGCCACCACTTTTCTTGGGATTTATCTTCTATAATTGAAACTTTGTATCCTTGAGTGGAGACCTGGGACGGCCAGGGTGTGTGGAAAGCTTGGCTTCCTCCATTACTCAGGAAACCCAAGCCTCCCTCCTGCTCTCTGTGGTGGCAGCCATCTTGGTTGGGGTTAATTTGCATACTCGCTCTGATTGGCTGGTGGGCGTGGCTGGTGGGTGTAGCGGAGTGATGGTTACTTTGCATATTATTTTTTTATTAGGTAGGATTATTATTATTACTACTAGAAGACTGGTGCATGAAATTCGTGCACAGGGGGGGTGTCCCTCAGCCCATCCTGCACCCTCTCCAATCTGGAACCTCTCAAGGGATGTCCAACTGCCCATTTTGGCCCGTACGGAACTAATTGGGCAGTCGGACATCCCTCTCACAATCCAGGACTGCTGGCTCCCAACTGCTTGCCTGCCTGCTTTCTTGATTGCCTCTAACCACTTCTGCCTGCCAGCCTGATCACCCCCTAACCACTCCCCTGCCTGCCAGCCTGATTGATGCCTAACTGCTCCCCTGCCAGCCCAAATGCCCCTAACTGCCCTCCCCTGCTGGCCTGGTCACCCCTAACTGCCCTTCCCTGAAGGCTTGATTGCCCTCCCCTGCCCTCCCCTGCAGGCCCGGTCACCCCCAACTTCCCTCCTCTGCCGACCTGGTCACCCCTAACTGCCCTCCCCCACAGGCTTGTTCGCCCCCAACTGCCCTCCCTTTCAGACCTGTTTCCTCCCAACTGCCCTCCCCTGCTGGCCATCTTGTGGCAGCCATCTTGTGTCCACATGGGGGCACGATCTTTGACCATATGGGTGCAGCCATCTTGTGTTGGAGCGACAGTCAATTTGCATATTACTCTTTTATTTGATAGGATTAATATTAATATTAATATTAATATTAATATTAATATTAATATTAATCCTCACCCAAAGATATGTTTCTATTGATTTTTTTTACAGAGAGTGGAAGAGAGAGGTAGAGGAAGATCAATGTGAAAAGAAACACATTGATTGATTGCCTCCTGCATGTGCCCTGACCAGGGCCTGTAACCAAGGTACATTACTTTTACTGGAATTAAAACCATGACCATTTAGTTTGCAGGTCCAATGTTCTATGCACCGGGCTAAACTGGCTAGGGTGTGTGTTTATTTTTACATCTTCCCAGGGAGTTTTTCATTTCTTCCTTGATTCTTTGGTAACCCATTCATTGTTTAATAACATGTCATTTAGCCTCTATGTGTTTGAAGGTTTTTGAATATTTTTATTATAGTTAATTTCTAATTCTATGCCATCTAAGCATCTATGTCATCTATGCATTCTAAACATCTGAGGAGATGCTTGATATAATTTCAATCTTCTTGAACTTGCAGAGACTTGTTTTGTGTCTTAAAATGTGATCTATCATTGAGAATGACCCATGTGCACTTGAGAATAATGTATTTTCTGTAGCTTTGGGAAGGGGGCGAAATGTTCTGTTAAGTGTCAATTAGTTCTATCTGATCTACTGTGTCATATAGGATTGCTGTTTCCTTGTTGATTTTTTGTGTAGAAGATTTATCCACTGACTGCATTGCTGTCCATCTCTCCCTTAAAATCCTCTACAAGTTCTTTAAATTTTTACTTAGGTGCTTCTATATTGATGGATATACAGTATCCTCACCAGAGTTATATACCCTTGCTGTATTTATCCATTTAGTGTTAGGCAGTGGACTTCCTTATCTCCATTATGACCTTCATTTTGAAGTCTATTTTGTTAGATATGAGAATAATTTTTTAAATTGTCCATTTACCTTGGAAGTCTTTCCCGTCCTTTCACTTTCCATCCTCTACCAGCAGGTCATGAAGAGTTTCTCATGAGACCAAACGGCTAGGCTTTTAGAGGAACCAAGGTAATTGGACCACTATTTTTATAACTTTTTTGTGCCTCCAGTGCCTTCCCAGGATCCATTATGTTTTACCACTTTAAGTTGATATAGTATTCCTATGCATGATCTCTTTATACCTCTATGGGTGACATCACAGCCTGGTCATAATGGATGGCTCAGGTTGCATGAAAACTTGTTCACCCATGGTTAAACATTTTTTTTTTGTAACCAAGGAAATCTATGGGGACAAATCTCAGTTCATTTTGAGGGTGATGACAGTGTCTTTCCCTGAATATTTGACCCTCCTAGTTAAGACTGCTTTGGGCTAAAGAGGGGGAAAAAAAAGCCACTGGTAATGCACATATGGACCTCCTCCAGAACCTGGAAATGTTTCCCCACCACAGGTCTCTGGGGAACCAAGATCCCTATGGAGCTTGGTGTCTAGGGTTACTTCTTTCCCAGTTCTACACACCTAATGGGCCATGATGATCATGTTTGCCAGCCTCTGGGTCCATCCCTGCTCTTTCTCAGTGACTCAGGAGGAAGAAAAGAAATAAGAGGCTTACTACTCTGTGTTCTGGTCTCTATTCACTTTCTCAGCAAGAATTTTAAATTGATAGTCCAGCGGGATGAGTAAATGTTTGTTTTCTGGGTGAAGATGATTTTGCATATCGAGTGATAGTCCAAACTAATGGCTCCATTTTTATGGAAGAAACGTCTTTGTCTTATATGACTCAAAAATAGGCCAAGGGTTACTCCTCAAAAGAATAATAGTTATTTGTGGAGGTTATGAAGACCTTGGTTGAAAATTCTAAGCATCATTGCAGTGATTTGCCTCCAGATTGAAAGGGTTAACTGGAGAACATAATCCTTTAGCCTTACAAAATCTAATAAATGTCAAAGGGAAAGCTCATTCTGTTAGCCTAAGCCTCGCACAAACATGCTCCCACTGAGTGATTATTTTACAGAAATTCCTGAAGACCATCACCTCTGCACAGCCCCTAGAGAAAGGTCATCTGGTGCAAGCAGAAGGACAAAGGGCAAGGCCATAAAACTATGGATCTGATACATGTGTCAAGCAAAATCCCCATCTGCAGCTCTCCCTGAGCACATAAAAAACCTGCTCCCTCCCCAATTCACCACTGGCTCTTTCTAGAATCAGACTACCTGCACCCCTGTGCCTTGAATAAATATCATTTTTATTACACTAAGTCTTGAGTCCATTCTGTGTGACCCCAGCCCAACCCCGAACATTTCAGTTGGTGCTGAAGACCCAAGAGGGTCTGGCAGTGGACTCCCAGGGCAGGTCCTTGTCCCAGAAACTGGGCATTTGCCACTCTGAGGGACTGTGATCATCTGGCTCAGGATCAGTTCCTTTTTCAGGGAAGACCCTCAGCTACGCTTACTGCGTGGCCACACTTCCAAGTGACCATTTCCTTGCCCTCCAGACATCAACACCAGATACCAAATTGCCTGGTAAATGGCTTTAGTCTGTTTTCCTCTGTCTGTCCAGGACTGTCCTGTAATTTTGTAATCCTGGGCTTGGAGCCAGGCTCTGGGCTGATACTGTACAGTCAGCCCCCTGAAAATCCAGCGCTTGTCAGAACAAGCCCTCTGGGAGAACCAGGTTCCCTCACCCCCTCTCCTGATGGGGACACCTGTAAAGAAGGGAGAGGTCCATCCTTAAGGGGAGACAGGGACTCCTTTCTCAGCCTTAACTTCACTGGAAAACAGACCTTCAGGCACAACCCGCCACGATAGGAAAATTCGCAGTAGGCCATTCATTCCACTTGTAATACCACTTGGCTGCAACACAAATTAAACAGTGAGTCCCAGGGGCCCAAGGATGGTACTTTCAATTTCTAAATTCTAACTGAAGTTACTAACTTCTGCCACCAGCAAGGCAAAAATGGTCTGAAATCTCGCATATCCAGGCTTTCTTTGCACTCAGGACATGAAACTCACTTTGTGACAGCTGTTCTTCCTCTGAGATTTTCCTTCTTCAGTCTAAGACTCCCAAGGATCCCAAAACTTCTCTGTCCTCCTTTACTTCCTTTGATCCCATGAATCAAGCCCCAACTCCTCGGCTACAGTGCTCCTTCCCCTTCCCCCTCAGGTAGACATCCCTCCTCCCTACCCATTCGCCCCAGACTAGCCTCCTATCCCCTCCCACACCTGTTCTTGCACAGTTTTCAGACAAGCCCTTCAAGGAGACCTTTTAAACATGGTCTTAAGGCTTTTAATAATGGAGACTAGGAGACCCAAATCCAAAAGCAAGGCTGAAGTCCAAACGAAGGCCTTTCAGCTCCTAGCCATCATTCTCATGAACCCCAAATGAAATACTGGTCCTCTAACCAAGTGTATGTCAGGGGCTAAGCCTCCTTTGGGCCCATGCTTCAAATCAACAAGAGAGGACACTGGGCCAAGTCCTGCCCAAACCTGAGACCCCCATCTGGGCCCTGCCTGAGGTGCAGAAGGGAATGCCACTAGAAATCAGACTGTAGTCTGGCCCCTCCAGGTCGGACATCAGCCAGCCCAGCAAGGTCGACCTCTGGATCCGGTTTGGAGCTCCAAGACCTCCTGGAACTGGCCAACAAAGACAAGCTGCTTGGGCCCAGACAAAGCCCCACAAACTTACATCACCAGGACAGAGCCTCGGGTAGTGACTGTGGTAGCAGGTAAGCCAACCTCCTTTTTAATTGACACTGGAGTCATTTATTCTGCCTCTCTGAATTCACTGGGACCCTTGTTCCCTCCTCAGTTTCTATTATGGGGGTTGACAGATTAGTGTCACAGTCAGTAGCCACCTCATCTCTACACTACATCTTACTAAATAACCCCTTATCCACTCTTCTTGCCAGACCTGAATGATACAGACATCCCCTCATAAAGCCCAGCTGTCCCAAAGGACAGTCACCTACCTCAATTTCACTCTCACCCCACAAAGCCATGCCACTCCTTAGACTGTAAATCCTTACCTCCTCCATGACTATCCCCTCTTTTAAACAAGAAATGCTCTACTATCCCGGGCTCACAAGGTACTCTCGCGTCTGAGTTCCCATAACATCCTATCTAATAAAAGAGTAATATGCAAACTAACCATCACTCCGCTACACCTCTAAGCCACGCCCACAAGCCAATCAGGAGTGAATATGCAAATAAACCCAACCAAGATGGCTACTGCCACAGAGAGCAGGAGGGAGGTTTGGGTTTCCCCAGCAATGGAGGAAGCCAATCTTTCTGCCTGCCCTTGCTGGTCCAGGCTGTTACTCATGGCTAAAAAATTTTAATGATAGAAGATACATAAATCCAAACAGAAATGACGGCAGCCATGGAGCTGGAAAGAGCAGGAGGCTAGGGTTGCCCCCTGGACTCTGCTCCAGGCTACAAAGTTTCAATTGTAGAAGATAAATAAACCCCAGATACCAGGGCCTCCGCTTGCATCACCAGGGGGCACAGCCAGCCTGCAAACCACCACAGGTCCCTCGCCCAGGGCACCCCATGCCCCAAGGGAACCCCACCCTGATCTGGGACACCCTTCAGGACAAACCAGCCAGCCCCGACCTGTGCACCAGACCTCTATCCTATCTAATAAAAGAGTAATATGCAGATTGACCATCACTCCAACACACAAGATGGCTGCCCCCATGTGGTCAAAGATCCCGCCCCCATGTGGACACAAGATGGCCACCACAAGATGGCCAGCAGGGGAGGGCAATTGGGAGGGCCTAGGCCTGCAAGGGAGGGCAGTTGGGGACGATCAAGCCTGCAGGGGAGGGCAGTTAGGGGTGACCAAGCCAGCAGAGGAGGGAAGTTGGGGGCGACCAGGCCTGCAGGGAAGGGTAGTTGGGAGGGACCCAGGCATGCAGGGGAGAGCAGTTGGAGGGGACCAGGCCTGCATGGGAGGGCAGTTAGGGGTGACCAGGCCTGCAGGGGAGGATAGTTAGGGGCAAACAGGCTGGCAGGAGAGCAGTTAGGCATCAATCAGGCTGGCAGGGGAGTGGTTAGGGGGTGATCAGGCTGGCAGGCAGAAACGGTTAGGGGCAATCAGGAAGGGAGGCAGGTGAGCAGTTGGGAGCCAGCAGTCCTGGATTGTGAGAGGGATGTTCGACTGCCCACGGGGATCGGGCCTAAATGGGCAGTTGGCTCTAGGGGTCCCAGATTGGAGACAGTGCAGGCTGGGCTGAGGGACACCTCCTCTCCCCCGTGCACAAATTTCGAGCACTGAGCCTCTAGTGACACTATAATATGACACTGGGAAGGAATTCCTCTCTGAGCCTTTAGATCCCAAAGTCATCATTCTTACCCCTTTAATCCTCTGAAAACTGCTCTCTCCTCAGGCCCTTCTCAAACCCTCTCCTCCTTTCCCAGCTTTCTTTTCTGCAAAACTACAAACACTTACTTGACAGTCTGGCTAATATCACCCAAACCTTATCTATAAGGAAAAATGTAGCACTTTTAAATCCAAGCAGCTAGAGGCCTGGGATCAGACTACAGGACTTGCTCCCTCCTCCTACCCCCCTTCCCACTTTGGGACATTGCTGAATTAAATGATAAAGATAAAAATATTCCAACAAGTTTTAAGTTGACCTGGTTTAGCTTTTACTATAGAAAATCTAAAAATATATTTCTTAAAAGTGAGAATGTTCATAAATGTCAGTGTAAGAAATGCTAGCTACTTCTGATTATCATTGGAAAACTGAGGTTTAAATATTGTATGGTTTTACTAATAGAAGGCTTGGTCATACATTTTAAAGAGAAAATAAAGAAAATATCTGTGCAAGTTGCTGAAAGTATATACAAGTTGATGACAGAAAGAAAGAATAATAGAGTGGAAAACTTTATGGAAGGTCTAAGGCATGGTTATGCATTTTTGAAGAACATAGAAAGAAGGTTTGAAGGCTAATCTGAAAGTGTGAGATTTGTGAAGGTTGCATATGTAATGAGAAGGAAAGGAGAAATGTTGAAAGAAAAAAATGAGTTCTAAAGTTAACTATTTACAAGAATTGTAAAAGGGTCATAAAAATCCCAGGGAAGTTTAAACAAAGGCCAGAAGGCTAGCTAATTTATATCCTGCCTGTAACTAACAGTCCCTTATCTGCCCTGCCAAGGACAGAGCAAATGGTTAATACAGAAAGGGAGGGGGAGAAGGGGAAAAGAAAAGAACAGGAAAAAAAGGGGGAATCTTTTAAGCAGTAAAGCAAGTGGTTTCAGTCTCCAAGCTTGGCAGGACAAGGTTGCTGGCTACTTCTTAAGCTAAACCAGAATATTCAGCAGCAGAATTTTAAGACAGAAGCATACATAATACCTCATACCCCCACTCCAACTGCTCTTTGGATTATCTCGGTGGAGAGGGAAAAGGGTTGGCCTCTGTACTTCATGGATCAAATGTATAAGTTTACTTATGCTGCTTTTTCAATGAAGGTGCATAGTCTAATTACTTGATAAGCTAACTTTTTACAATATAATGAAGGTTACATATATAAACTCATTTATATGAGAAGTCAATATTTTATGAACTGGTTCTAGTAAAATTTGCATATTTATATAAATAAACACTAGCCAAAAAGAATGATATTTAGAAGTAAATTTAAGCTTAAAAATAAGAAATTTGAAAATTTCCTCAACTACTATTTACAGAATAAACTAAAATTTATTATTCAAGCATTAAATCTCACCATTAGTGAGACACCATAAGTAAAAAGAAAGTTACTTTTGCTTGAGATATATGTATTGCAGTGTCAGCCAGCATGTCTCTCTCCCACCTGTTTCATTAGGAGGCAACCTATATTTCATAGCTATATTCAATCTCTTGGTTGCTCTGTTTAAGAGAAAATAAAATTCTTTAATGTAGCAGTTTAAGGTTTAAGAATAAATATAGCAAAAGTTAAAATTCAGTAAAAATAAAGTTAAGCCAGTGAATGGAAAGTTATAACCTCAGGAAGTTTAAAGTGCTGACAATATAAGACATTTTTTAATCTGTTACAGACTGCTGGCTCCAGGGCAATTTATAGAATTTCTCTCTAGTAAATTGTTTACCTTCAGTGTTTCTAAATCTCATAGATCTCTTATATCCTAAACCCTCCCTGCCACTAGCCCCAAACTATCCTTTAGCCAAAAAGAAAGGAATTTAATTGCTAACATATCCTATTGTTTTTATCTAAACAATACAGGTCAAATAAAGAAAAGAACACAAAGCATTTTACAGAATGTTCAATGGCTTAAGGAAAAAGTCAGGACAGCATAGAGCAGTCCATACTGTCTAGCCTACAAGCAACTCTGCCCTACTTAAACTCACTTTTACGCCTTTTGGGCCCCCTAAAACATTTCTCATACTCCTACTCCTCAGGCCCTGCATTTTAAAATTAATTACCAAGTTTATACATACAAGGTTACAAGTCCTAGTTAACCATATAGCAGGACAGTTTGTCCTTACCCAGGTAAAGGGACCTACAGAATCTAACCCCAGACCAAATATTCTTTTAATCTTGGCCACTTTTTACTACCTTCCTCAATGACCTCCCCAAATACTCTCCTCCTCTTATTGTGTACTCAGGACTTCACCCTGCCTCTTAAGAATCTCCTAAGTCCTCACCATCTCTACCCTTAACCTCACCCTTCCTCTCTTAAATCAGACCAACACAGCCTTAGCCAGGAAATGCTGGCTCTGCCTTTCCCTCTCCTCTTTAGCATATGCCTCCATCCCTGTACCCATCGAGGAATGAAGCCAGGCCCAAATCACTCTGACTTATAAAAAAGAAGAGAGCTATATTTTCTGAAAGAGTTGACACCCTGCTAGGTGATTATCCTACTGCCCAGGCACACCAAGCCTCCCTTCTTTTTTGTACCTATATTCAATCTCTTGCTGAGTTAGCTTCTTCCTCTCTCCCAGTCACAGGTCCTATGTCTCTACATACCCCACTAGTCTCCCAAACCCCTTTATGCTTTACAAGATCACAGGGCAATATGTCAATAGGTCACTTCCCATCTTCTGCTTATAACACCACAGTCAAACTGGAACTACCAAATACCCATTGGTGTCAGAGAATTGACTACCAGGTCTCCCCAGAAGCCAATGAATAGTTTCTACAGCCAGTCCATTTTATTTCTTACCCAAATGTCTGGCCCAAGGCTTCAACTGCTCCTTTCATTCTATTTTACTTTTTCCTTAAATAATACCTAGTATTCCTACCCAATTTCACTGCAATAAAAATCTCATCCTCTCACCTGTCACCCCTCATAAGTAGTGCTATGGTAGCCACCCTCTCAGTTTGGAGCACAGAAAAGGAACAAAGACCCCCATACCTTTCAGTTCACCTCCTTTCTCTACACCTTTCAGCTTGTCTCCATAATCAGAGAATCTTCTTCCTCTGTGGACAAAACACATATGTCTGTCTCCCCACAAACTGGACAGGGACTTGAACTCTCATCTATCTATCACCTAATGTAGATTTAGTCCCCAATATCAGTCCTTGCCCATCCCCGTAACACACCATATCCAATACAAAAGGGCACCCCAGCTAATCCCTCTCATAACACTTGGCATTAAAGCAGGGGTCTAGCACTAAAATAGGTGCAATTGCAACTTCCCTTTCCTACTACCAGAGCCTATCCAAAGATGTTGGTGAGAGCTTAGAGAAATAGCCCAAAGGATTGTTGTAGTACAGGATCAGATAGACTCACTGGCAGCTCTTACCCTTCAAAATCGAAGAGGACTGGACCTTCTCACAGCAGAAAAAGGCGGGCTATGCCTGTTCCTTGAGGAAGGATGCTCTTTTTATGCCAACCAGTCCAGCAATGTAAGGAAGGGGGCCAAGAAACTAGCTGATCGGGCCTCAGAAATCTGGCAGTAACTTTCGGAATCTTGAGGCACCTGGTAATGAAACCTTAACTGTACCTCTTGGCTCTTAATCTATAGTTAGACCCCTCTTGATGTTCTTCCTGGCATTTATCTTTGGCCCATGCATCCTAAGAGCCTTTTCCTCCTTCCTCCAAAACCACATTCAGGCAATTACCAGTAAGTTCATAGGGAAAATAAAGCTATTTCAGACTTCTATCAGATATCCTCCTCTCCCTCAATCATCAACTAACTAAAGACAGCTCTGCTCCAACTCCTAAACATTACAGCCACTTTCACTATGGCTGATACTTAAAATACGACTTAAGAAATTCCCATAATGCCTAATCTTTTTATTTAACCAGTAGTCCACAATGTCCAAAATCCTACAGGCAGCAGACCAAGAGAAAAGTGTCCTTTGTCCCTCTTTATATCTCTCCATTATATAACTACTAGAGGCCCAGTGCATGATTTGAGCGGAAAGGCACCCAGCTCCCAGCTTTTGCTTTTGATCGCGGGGAGCTGGGTGCCTGTCAGCTGGTGCACCAGGCCTTTCAGAAGCCTCCGGTGCAGCGGAGGCTTCTGAAAGGCCTGGTGCCTGAGTTGACAGGCACCCAGCTCCCACGCTTTCACTTTCGATCGCTGGTGCACCAGGCCTTTCAGAAGCCTCCGGCATGGCAGAGGCTTCTGAAAGGCCTGCTGCCTGAGTGGACAGGCACTCAGCTCCCCAGCTTTTGATGGTCCGTGGCGGGAAGTGAGCTCGCTGGCCCAGAGGCCCCTTCTGTGCCGCAGCACAGCCATGGCGCCCACTCTGAGCTCACGCCACCGCTGGCGATGCAGCTCAGTGTCCCGCCCGCCCAATCAGCCACCCCGAGTCCCGCCCCCCTGCGCCTCCTGGCCAATTGTGGGCATAGCGAAGGTACGGTCAATTTGCATATTTGTCTATTATTAGGTAGAATAAAATGGGAATGAAAGGGTTAACTGGCGAACACAAGGCTTTAGCCTTACAAAAATCTAATAAATGTCAAAGGGAAAGCTCATTTTGTTAGCCTAAGCCTTGCACAAACATGCTCTCCTTGAGTGGTTACTTTACAGAAATTCCTGAAGACCATCACCCCTGCACAGCCCCCAAGAAAGGACGTCTGGAACCAGCAGAAGGACAAAGGGCAAGGCCGTAAAACTATGGACCTGATACATGTGCCAAGCCGAAGCCCTGTCTGCAGCTCTCCCTCCTCTCAGGCACATAAAACCCTACTCCCTTCCCAATTCACTGCTGTCGCTTTCTCGAGTCAGATCACCTATACCAGGTGCCTGGAATAAAGATCATTTTTATTAGACTAAGCCTTGAGTCTGTTCTGTGTGACCCCAGCCCAACCCCAGACCTTTCACAGATCATCCTAATATCCCAAACAGGACCACTATCTGCCAGGAAAACATGAAGAACCATCAAGTCTGCTGCAATAAATGGACCAGAACACAGAGCAGGGTATACAGCAGCCTGGACCTCTCAATATGCCCTCTCTTTTTCTGGTTCCAAAACAAAAGGAGCATAATTTCACATCACAAAATTTTACATAATTTTGCCGGAGTCACAAGATCCACTGAAGAATATGCAGTCTTTAAAATACTGCCTGTCCAGTGTGGCTCAGTGGTTGTGTGATGACCCATGAATCAGGTGGTCACAGTTTGATTCTCGGGCAGGGCACATGCCTAGGGTGCAGGCTTGATCCCCATGTAGGGCATGCAGGAGGTAGCTAATCAATGATTCTCTCTCATTGATGTTTCTATCTCTTTCCATTCTTCTCTGAAATCAATAAAATATATCTTACCTAATAACAGAGAAACATGTAAATTGACCTTACCTCCGCTACGCCCACAGCCAATAAGAGTGAGTGTGCAAATTAGCCCAACAAAGATGGTGGTTAATTTGCATACATACCTGGGTCCCGGGAACCTCCTTGGCACCCAGGTCATTCCCAGCTGGCCATCAGAGGGGTAGAGGGGAGGCCGAGGGAAAGGGCCGAGCTGGCGATGGGAGGGGCAGGGTCCCCTGCCCAAGCCTAACGCCTGGGCAGCCTGAGGTGGTGATCGGGGGCGGGGGGAGTTCACAAAAGGAGGCCAGACTGCGAGCGGACCTAAGGGAGGCCCATTGGGAGCGGACCTAAGCCATCAGAAGGACATCCTCTGAGGGCTCCCAGTATGTGAGAGGGTGCAGGCTATGCTGAGGGACCCCTCCCCAGTGCACGGATTTCGACAGAGGCCATTCCAAACAGGATCAGTTGTGGGGGCTGGCACAACTTAAGTGAGGGAGTGAATGAGTAAGCTAAAAGGCAAATGTGCAGACATATGCCTGTGTGTGTGTGTGTGTGTGTGTGTGTGTGTGTGTGTGTGTGTGGCAGTCAGATCATGGGAGTTTCAGGGGGGTGGGCAGCTCAGGCTCTTTTGGTCAAAGAGCTATTGCTACCTCCATGGCCACTTTCCGGGCACAGATCTGGCTCAGAGAACATGCCAGCCTGAAAAGTATACATGGGTCTCCTTGGGAGGAGGCTGTGGGGAATAGCAACAACTAGGCCCCCAGTCTTGCCACTACCTGGCCTAGCCATGACCTGGCACAAACCCATGTGCACATCACCCTGGACACCATGGACCCACTCAGGGAACAACTGAGACCCTGCATGGCTGCAGCAGACAATGGCAGAACTCTAATGGTTGAAACAGACACCAGTGGGACCTCTGAGCACCAAGCATGTCCCCAGCCTGACCCCATGTGCCCAATGGAACACAGCCTGGTCTCTGTGTCACTGCCATATGACTGAAACTGACCTGGCAGGACTCTCCCCCTTGCTGTGTTCTAATCCACTGCCATTGTTACTGAATTGCTGCCACCAACCTAGAGCCTGGCTGCTGCTCGGCTCCACCAGGGTTTGGGGCAGTAACTGTGCTGAAGGAAGCAGGATGTAACCTCTCCTGACCTCGACCTATTAGAATTGAGGTTCTGAGGGGACTGAAGAGGCTGAATATCTATAGGTGGGACAGGAATGACTGGAAGTGAGAAGGGTGGCTCCACGGGTACTGCTTGTGGAGACTGTGTGGGCTGCTGCAGTGGAATCCTGGAGCTGAAGTCCCTGGATAGAGTAGCGCTATCACCCTGTCATCATGCAGCCTGGGAAGCTCCTCTGACCATGGGAAGAGCTATGCAGTGGAGCTCAGGGCAGCCTACACAGAAGGGGTCTGAAGGACACATTAAACATTAAATCTGGAGGGAGTTCTATTATTTGGAAGAACTTGTGCTGGTAAACAGAAAGGGGGCAGGATAGTAGGTCCATGAAGAAAGATCAGCCCTTCCCACCTGGAACACGGGATAGTCTCCCTCTTTCCTACAGGCTGCTTCTGACCTGACCTGCAGCAACTTAAGGCAAGGTGTAATAGTCCAGGGAAGGAATTCTGTGCCCCAGCAGGTGTGAGAGAGGAGGTGCCAGCAAACCTGGAAGAACCTAAGCATTAGAAAGAGAGGAAGTGTCTCGCCCCTCCTCCCACCAGTTACTGGCACCACCCCAACAGGAATCTGATCAAACCACCCAACCAAGATGAGGATATCCCAGCAGAGCCCAGCTCAATAGGGGCAAGGAGCACAGCTCCAAACAGAGACCATAAGGTGTGAGACTCAAGACAGACCCAGTCTCTTGGCTAAGGAGACTCCACCCACTGGACTATTAGGGGCTTCAACTCCTGGGACCTCAATCCAGCTGCCAGGACCAGATAGAGACAGTGACTGACATTGATCTGCACTAGAGAAGCTCCCAGGAGGCCAGGATGGACACACCAAGAATATATTCAACAGCATCAGATAAAAATCCAGTGAGATCCACAAACAGCAGTCCCAAGGGTTTATGAGTGTATGATTGTTGATTGTTTACTTTTTTGGTGTGTTTGTGGCATTTTTGTTTTTGATTTTTTTCCGTTTCTTCTCTTTTTATTGCATATCTCTAATTTATTTCTTTTCATTCTATTCTCCTGTGTGTTTTTTTATTAATTTTTATTTTATTTAACTTTTATTTTCTTTCTCACTTTTTTTTCTGTTTTACTTTACCTCTTTATAGGCCAATATATCCATTATTACTATATTTTTAACTCATTATTATTATGTCATTTATTTTCTATTTATTTTTCTTCCTATCTTAGTTCTTTTACAGCAGCTTCCTCCTTGCTTCCAAATAGCCATTTGTTCTTCATCTTCTTTTTCCTTTTTTCACTATATTCCTTCTAAATCTTTGGTTGCATATATTTTTTATTTTTTCTTAGCTATGCTTTTCTTTGTCCTTTCGGTATTCCCTGTTGTCGTTACTCTGTGTAGCTTGATTTTCCTGGTATTTTTGGTCTAATCCTGTGGTATCTTGTTCTGTTCTGTGAGCATCTGTATAACAGCTGGCATAATGACATTAGGGTTGAACCTCAGTGTCAGAAAGTCAGAGGGTAGATTCTTCCCATAAATGGGACTTCAACAGTCAAGTCCCAGTAAAGCACACTAGGGGAATTCCTAGAGCATCCATCTCAGGAGATCAAAGAGAATGCATCACTGAACACTTTTTACATAAGATCCTCCCACAAAGAATGGTAGACATTACAGATCTATCTAATACATTGAAATAAATACAAAGAGAAAGCTAAATTGGGAAGACAAATAAACCAACCCCAAAAGAAAGAAAAGAAGGAACCTCCAGAAAAAGGACTAAATGAAATGGAGTCAAACAAGCCATCAGACATAGAGTTCAAAGTAATGGTTATAGAAATGTTTAAGGAGTTTTGTGAAAACTACAAGGAACTCTTTGGGAACTATAGAAGCATAAAAAATGAAGGAGAAACTATGAATATGAAAGACAGAAATGAAAAATAACAAATCTTATATTAAGAACACACTGGTAAAATGGAACTTCCATCTGACCAAGTAATCCCACTTCTAGGAATGTATCCAAGAAAACAATAACACCAATCAGAAAGGATATATGCACCCCTATGCTCACAGCAGCACAATTTACAATAGCTAAGATTTGGAAAGAGCCTAGGTGCCCGTCAACAGATGAATGGATTAGAAAACTGTGATACATCTACACAATGGAATTCTACACTGCTGTAAAAAAGAAGGAATTCTTACCATTTGCAATAGCATGGGTGGAACTAGAGAGCATTATGCTAAACAAAATAATTCAGCCAGAGAAAGATAAATATCACTCATTTGTGGAATATAATGAACAACATAAACTGATGAACAAAAATAGAACCAGAGACATAGAAGCATCAAAGAGACTACACAACTTATGAGGGAAGTCAGAAAGGTGAGGGGGTAAGAGATCAACCAAAGGACTTGTATGCATGCATATGAGCAAAACCAGTGGACACAGACAGTAAGAAGGTGATGGCTTGTGCTTGGGGTAGGGCACAGGGGAGAGGTCAATGGGGGAAAAAGGAGACTCATGTAATATTTTAAACAATAAAGAATTTTAACAAAAAAGAATGGATTACAAGTACCTTGGATAAAGCCAAGGATCTAATCAGCGATTTGGAAGACAAGGTAGAAGTAAATATGCAAGTAGAACAGCAAATAAAGAATTACAAAGTAGTAAAATAGCTTAAGGGAGCTCTGGGACAACATGAAAGGTTGACAACATCTGCATTATAGTAATACCAGAAGAGGAAGAAGGTGAGCAAGGAACAGAGAACCTGTTTGAAGAAATAACGAGAGAAAACTTTGCCAACCTGATGAAGAAAAATGTCATACAAGTTCAGGAGGTATAGAGAGTCCCAATCAAGAGGAACCCAAAGAGATTCACACATAGACACATCATAATCAAAATGGCAAATATTAAAGACAAAGAAAGAATCTTAAAGGCAGTCCCACTGTCTTTCCAAAGCTAGGGTTCAGGAATCTGGAGAAGGGACTGCGACATAACTGAATAGAGACTAAACAATAAATGTAAATTTCGAAGGCATTTTGGGGTAGCCAGATGGAAACTTAGCTCTAGTGCAGGAAATGTCCTACATTGGTTGCCTAGAC